>NC_091821.1:188096977-188431262 GCF_038994185.2 Dermacentor albipictus
CCCTTCGCACCTGCGGCAAAGGTTTGGCATCTGGTCGCATCATGTGTGCTGTGCTCAATCTACCGCCACCGCCAACAAAGTTTGCATCGTACAACGCGAGGCTTCTTTGTGCATCTACGACCGCTGTGAGTAATAGTATGGCAAAAGCTGCCAAAGAACTGAAGAAAGAGGCCTTCGCCTCTGTTGGAGAGCTGGAAACTGCGGTCACAGTGGATGGGACGTGGATGAAGCGGGGTTATTCTTCACTACATGGCGTCGTAGCAGCGATATAGGCCGACACTGGAAAAGTGCTCGACTTTGAAGTAGAGTCCAAGTTTTGCCACATGTGTGCCCGCAATCTTCACACAGATGACAACTTGAATGAATGTAAAGTTACCTACGATGAGCCATCTGGTGGAATGGAATCTGCTGGAGCAGTAAAAATCTTTGGGCGCTCTGTTGAAAAGCACCAACTAATGTACACAAGTTACATTGGTGATGGAGACAGTAAGGCGTACATTTCGGTAAGAGACTCGCAGCCATACGAGAAGGCCATAGAAAAACATGAATGTGTAGGACATGTCCAGAAGCGAATGGGCACAAGGCTCAGGAATATCAAGAAGAATGAGAAGGAGAAAAAGCTTGCCAATGGTCTACCACTTTCCGGGAAAGGGCGCCTCACAGGAAAGGACATTGACTCCCTTCAGGTTTACTATGGCAAAGCTATTCAGGGAAATACAGACAGTCTGGATAATATGAGACGAGCGGTGTGGGCAATATACTTTCATAAGTTATCCACAGATACCAAGCCCCACCATGGACTCTGCCCAAAGGGACCCTCTTCATGGTGTGGGTATAACCGCAGCCTTGTTGAGGGAAGCCTTGAGACCTACTCCCACAAAAGCTACCTTCCTGAGGCCGTGATGGACGTCATCAAGCCAGTGTTCAAGGCGTCAGATCCAGGTCTTCTGAGCAAATGTCTTCATGGACGAACACAGAACACCAATGAGTCGCTGAACCAACTCATCTGGTGTCGTTGCGCTAAGACAACATTTGTCAGTGCTGACACCTTGAGGACAGCAGCTAACGATGCTGTAGCCTACTACAATGATGGCAACTCTGCAAAAAAAGCTGTTCTAGAGGCTCTTGGAATTGTTCCAGGTGTGTTTTGTGATGTTGCCCTCGACAGAATGGACAAAGAGCGTGTTGACAGGGCAGAATTGTATGACTCTGCCGAGAGCAAGGAAACACGGTGGGTAAAAAGGAACTCGAAGAAGGGTTTTGGAGACACCTGCAAGAATGTCAGCCGTGAAATGTATTCTCCTGGGGCATTTTGAGCATGCATGAGAAGTATGCAAACATAAAGCTTCATTTTTCTCAAATTCTGTTTTTTGCAAGTTCCTCAAATTTAGTGTACCTTTTCTCAGAAAGCATTCATCGGATTTCAGTGAAACTTTGCCCACATGTACATTAGCCAGTCCTAAATATTCAGAACTAAAAAAATTGCAGATGATATGAATGATAACACTGGAAAAAAAATTTCAAGACACCCCCCCTTGTGCCTCTGTGCATGCAGCAGTATTATTTTTTAGGGAACAAATTCCTAAAAGAATGTGGCATGTCATTAGTTCAGATATAACCTATGGGTATGTAGAACAACACTGCCTAATATCACCACATTCCTTTGAGTGGTTACAGAGAAAAGGTACATTGAATAATTAAACACACCTGACATTTTGGGAATGGGCCAAATGACAGGTAAACAATCTAAGCTCACAAAAAGTGTTCCATATTGTACGCAGGGGCATCTGTTGTGAGCGTACGAAATTTGATGTAAATATCTGCACTTGTTTCTAAAATAATACGTTAAATGTAACATGTACCGTTTACCCTACCATACCTCCTTAATCTGCCACACATACACTTCCTGACCAAACCATTCTGCTTATGTAAGATATCTTAACGCTGCAAAATAATGGCCATGGGAAGTATGATGTTGTAAATGGAGGCAGTATTACTTGACTGCTAATAGGATCTACATAAGATTATTAGGTTCTTTTGATGGACAGAATAAAAATGCTCCAATGATATCAGATGCATTCTATAGAATGGCATTGGATCTGTATTCTCAAGCTCAAGCCTTCATGCACAATTAATGATTGCATAAGTGTTAAAGAGTTGTCATGGATTTGTAAAAGTAGTGTCAAGTTTGCCCACATTTTTACTAAAATCCTAAAGATTGTGGAATAATCATGTGGCCGAGGCAACTAATTGTTAGAGCTTGTCATTCTTTTACGCATCTTGCGTCGACAACTTTATATCTTTAGAAAGGTATAGATGTCCTTGCATGATGTGCTTCAAAGGTCTAACTACAAAAAAACTAGACATGGCTTAGGCCATTGGAGACAGCAACAGTTGGAAAGGACACAGTCAAAATTGACAACAATAAACACTGATTTTATTGTGCACTTAGCATTGCAAGACTTGGTGGTTCATTGCATTGTCAGAAAAAGGCATACAATTTTTCACAGTGCATTACAACCATGAAACAGTCACTTTGAGATAAGAATGCGCTGTTCACATATGCACAAACTGTCTTACTGACAATGGAAGAAGTAATTCGAGCACCGAGGCAGTGCATGGTTCATGCTAAAAGCATGAGCTCTCTCTTTTGGTGTCTCGCAGTACCTCTCCTCAGATGAAAGATGTCTTTCTCGTGTGCAGCCTTTGTCAAAAATATATAAGCTGCCGTGTCAGTGGTTTGAGCAAGTGCCAAACGATGCAATGGCTGGTCCTATTGCCACTGTGTGTCAGATGAACTAGCTCTTCATATCTGTCAAATATTGAGTTTTGATCCTGACAAATTCAATAGCCACGAATCGCCATTCACATTCAACCACCACCATGAGAGCCAGCGCCCATGCGCTACATATCGTGCTCTAACTAAGGGTAGCTCTAACCACTGATTTTATACGTGCTGCTTGCTATTTTAGATGTTTTGGCCCTTCTCGGGGTAGCACTTTGCATGCTCACTGTAAGATGTCTAGTACGAGTTTTCACATTTGTATCCCGCAAGATGCCGCTGATAGTCCAAAGCACTGACCAGCGCATTTGTTTACATCGGCAGGTACAGTGAACACTCATCGTTCGCTTGAGATACATAATGCTAGCTGCTCATCGTAGACTCGAGAGCTGCTTCGGGAACTCACTTCCAAAATGAAATAAAGCTGAGCATTGTTGTGCCCGGAAGCCGTTCAGGGGGGGGATGTCACCCCGGCGACATGCAATTGTCGCGCTTCATGCTACAATTCTTTACACCTGTCAGCAGCCCAAATTGGCCTGTCCACGCTGGAGTGAAGGTCCGTACAAAACTACGCTTGTTGTCAACTGTCAACCGTACAAACTGGCATGACTGCGCAGGGGATCAGAGTCAGCAAGCGTTCCCCCTACTTTCCCTGTTTGTGTCCAGTGATGTGCATGCGTTTCCCACTGGGCTCACAAAAAGGGCACCAGCTCACCGATACCATCAGCTCACCGACGCTGGGATTTGTCTCCTGACGCCATCTGTCTCTTGACGCCAGATTGGTGGAAACCATGAAGAATGACGACTCAGGCATAAAAAGCAGATCTGGTCGGCTGAGGAGGAGGATGCTCGGAAACAGTGCGACTCGGAGATGCTGAGACGCTACCATAGTGTGCTTCGATAGTTGAAGCTGTTTTGTAATCTCAACTATGTACCTTTTCGAATATATTCCTTTTTGTTCATTCTCCTTAATGTTGCTTGGAACTCTTTCTCCCGGCGCCTGGCACGGCACCATCGATGGAAACTTCGTTGGCTGCACGGACCACAGACTTTACAACAGTGGTAGTCAGCAATGAGATTGATCTCACGGAACTTGGGATGTGCAGACATTGCAACAGCATACGCTTTCGTAAAGAACACAGTTGCCTGGGGAAACATGCGAAACTTGTATTGAAGAAGTATTGAAACTGTGCATAATTACGAACACGGGCATGTCAGATGAAGATAAGGGTGAACATCTGTAGGGCATCGCTGAAGATGTCTGCAATTTTCTTGTATCCAAGAAAGACCTGTATACTCCATCTGATCTCAGACGTCACTGTCGCATGCTTTTAAGGTGCTGAAGACGCAACGAATATTGCCAAAGTTTGGTAGACTCGACAACGTGACCAGGGTCTCAAGGGTGGACATCTCCACCTCCCATGACATCGTCCTATTAGTGCGTCAACTCGTTAAAGAAGAATTGGTGCATTTTCAAGCATGAGGTGGAGGAAGAGATGCAAGATGGCAATACCACCAATGCACAGTTCACGTATGCTGTCCTGAACAGCTGTTAGTTTGCCATTTGCAAACTAACAATGAAAATCTGTCTGCCCTTGCATAATGAATGCGTCTGTATTGATGCGGCAGAGTTTTAGCGTCCTTCTTCACCACTCCAATGCATTTCTCACTGATACAGGCGGCCTCAGGCCCCATTTTATGACTACTCTGTGTACTGCGCGTCACCTGTTTGCTTTAGTTGCAGAATCCGTGGACATATCGCCAGGTATTGTCGCCAATGGCAGCGGCATATTTCAGCTATCCCTGATTATGAATCTAGAGGTCAAGACAGCGAGCCGTGGCAGAACATTGTGCCTCTTTGATGACATCCACATGAGCGTGTATCCCAGCATGAGTCTCCAGCTTCCAACCGCAGTTTTACTGCACCTCCGACTGGCTATTGCTGCTCGTCATTGCCTTGCCGTCACTCACTTTCACTACCATCCCAGCTGAGAACTAGCTGGAGCAACCAATCGAGGTGAGGTCGTAGGATGGTCACATAGTCCTACGCCTGTCTGCATGCTCAAAAACAGTGTGTGTCTGTACGTAATACTATTTAAATGCAGAGTTCATAAAAACCACAAAAGGACACAAACGGGACAGGTACTAACTTCCAGCAAACGTTTAATGCAAGATGTGAATATATACAGAAAAACAGAGATATTGAAACAGAAAAGACATGAATGAATGTAACTAATAATTTGATTGTTCCATTAATTAACAATTTAACAATTGTCAACTGCCCTAGAGAAAATTTATAATTTAATTTTCTTGAGGGAAGTTGGGGAAAATATGCACACGTTAGATGGTATGATGAAATAATTAGTTATGTTCATTCTTGTCATTTCTGTTTTTGTTGTCTGTTTTTCTCTGTATATTCATGACATCTTACTTTAAACATTAGTTGGAAGTTGGCGCCTGTCCCATTTGTGCCCCATTGTTTTTGAAACGCTGCACTTAAACAGCATTAAGTATAGATTTCCAACTAGCTTGAGCCAATGCTTTACTTGAGCCAATCCTTTTCTTTGTGTGTGTGTGTTTATTTAAATGCTGATACCTTAGTGGATACCAGTGCTGATTTGGATACCAGCATATACCAGATTTGCATAGTGGATACCAGTAATGATTTTTGTTTAAAAATCGGCTTGGATACAAAGTGATATTAACATGGGACGGGGTGACCCCCTGTGGCTCGTTGGCGGTTGCTCTGCTGTAGTGAATTTTGGTGGACAATATTTGCCAACTGAGTTTGTTGTTTTAGTACACACCACTTGCAACATCATCCTTGGGATTGACCTTCTTGGTGGAATTGGTGTAAGTTAGATTGTGGTGCTGGGGAATTTTTTCTTCGAAGTCTAGTGATTTACCAATACCAGCTGTATCTGATCTGGACAACCAGGGAATATTTTCTGGGTCCCTTGATGTCCTTTTAGCGGGTCAGATTGCGAAATTTTTTCTGGTGACTTCCACACTTCCATCTCGTAAGCTTTACCGCGGGTCCATGTCGGAGTGCAAGATCATCGCTCAACAGGTCGACATGCTTGCCTAGAGCATCATTCAATATTCCTTTAGTCCTTAGAGTGCACCGGTCATTCTCGTGAAAATAGAGACGGGTCCTGAAGGTTGCGTTGATTACCGGTGTCTCAATTCTGTGGTAAAAAAAGATGTGTATCCACTTCCCCATATCGATGACATTACCAACTGTCTTCATTCTGCATCCTACTTTTAATCTGTGGGCCTTTGATTGAGCTACTGGCAGATACTCATGCATTCAGCTGACAAAGAGAAAACAGCTTTTGTGACACCAGACGGCTTGTTTGAATTTGTCATGCCGTTTGGTTTGTGCATTGCACCTGCGACATTTGGAAGGTCTAAGGACATGGTACTGCTTGGCCTGAGATGGGAGATTTGTTTGTTACCTTGACGACGTCATCATTTTTTGCTGCACTTTTGCAGAGCACAATCATCAACTTGACATTGTTTTGAGGGGCCTTGAACAAGCTGCCCTTACCTTAAACTCGAAGAAATGTCATCTTGGCCAACGGGAGGTGCTTGTACTTAGACATGTAGTGAACAGGCACGGTGTGCGACCAGACCCACAGAAGGTTGCTGCAGGAGACTTCAAACAACCACAGTCACAATGCGAGCTGAGAAGTTTCTTAGATCTTTGCTCGTACTTACGACATAGGGTTTCTAACTTTTCTGATACTGCCTGCCCTCTGACTTCATTGCTGCACGAGAATAAGCCTTTCACCTGGACAGCAGATCATGATTCCTCATTTCTTCATCTGAAGTTCCTGCTCTCTTCCGGACCCACACTTCGTCATTTTGACCCCTCTGCCGTAATGGAATTGCACACTGATGCGAGTGGGATCGGCCTCGGCGCCGTCTTCGTCCAGCTCTTTGGTGACACGGCGAGCATGCCATTAACTACACCATCCGTTCATTGAGCAAAGCCGAACAGAATTACACCATCACTGAGCAAGTGTGCCTCGCTGTTGTTTTTGCTGTCCATAAGTTCCGCCCATATCTCCGAGTGCTACTTTACGATCGTTGCTGATCGCCATTCACTATGTTGGTTGGCTGGTCTGTGTGACCCGTCTGGCTGCCTTGCTTGATAGGCACCACATTTGCAGTAATTTGACTTTGCAGTCTGTTACAAGAGTGACTGGCGTCATGCGAACGCTGACTGTCTTTCGAGGCTCCCTTTACCAACAACTGCATGTGTTGCTGACAATTTCAGTGAGTTTCTGGCCGCCATCGATGACATTCTTTTTCCCAACCTGGCCACTTTCCAGGAAGAGTAGTGCAACAACTGTAGCCTGAATGCCCTCTTCACCTTAGCTACTCAGCCGGCAGTTATCAACGACTTTTTTATCCAAGATGACCTGCTCTACAAAAAGAATTACATAGCTGATGATGATCGGCTCCTCTTAGTGGTCCCTAACAATTTGAGAGCACACGTGCTCCGTGCTATGCAGGATGACGCGACCGCTGAGCACATGGGTTTCACTAGAACATACCACCGCATTCACGGCTGGTTCTACTGGCCTAATATGCGACGGAATATAGAAATGTGGCCAGTTGTGACAAGTGCCAGCAATTTGAGCGCCCTAATACTACTCTGATCGGACTTCTTCACCCTGTGGCACCACCATCATTGCCTTTCAACAGCATTGGAGTGGATTTCTTGGCCATTTTTGCACTTAACAAACGAACACTGTTGGATTGTAGTCTTTGTTGACCATCTGATGCGTTATGCTGAAACCTCAGCGATGCCAACAGCCACGACTATTGATGTTTCGAGCTTCCTCCTGTCCTCCGTTATGCTGCGTCATGGACCCCCTCGTATTATTGTGAGCGATCATGGTCGCCAGTTCATGGCCAACATAGTCGAAGAGCTGTTGCATCTCTGTGCTTGCCAATTTCACCACACAACCTCGTATCACACACAGAAAAATGGCCTTGTTGAGTGCACAAACAGGACTTTGACCAACATGGTTTTGATGTACGTCAATTCCAGGCACCAAAATTGGGATGACATCTTGCTGTTTATCACATACCGCTAAAGTACTGCTAAGCAAGAAACTGCCAGCTACAGGCCCTTCTACTTTATGATTCTGCCTTTTACTCATTATGCAAACTCTATCGCCCAGGTTCTCTGCCACGCTGAGGAAATACGTTATGTATCTTAGCTCCGTACATTGGCGTCCCAGAACCGCACCAAGATAAGGTACGATTTACGCCATAAGAATGTGTTGTACAACGAAGGGGACATAGTATGGCTTTCGACACCACTTAACAAGCGTGGCCTGTGCCAGAAGTTTGACTCATTATACTGGGCCTTTCGTCATCACCGATGGCTGAAGTGATGTGACCTATTCGATTGCTTGTCATGTGCCTCATGGCTACCGCTCTGAGAAGGTGCAGCTTGTTCATGTTGCCCGCCTGTAGCGCTGTCATCCCTGTGACTCTTGGTGCACGTGACAGTTACTCGAAGGGAGGAATGTTACGCTAATGCAATAGCAAGGACGGAAGAAGAGGAGGACGAAGTGCACTTGTCTTTGGAGTTGCTCAGTGTTAGTGCGGCAACCCTTTTCCCCCTTTTCATCAACTCATCTTTTTAAATAAACGCACCCCATCTTAACAATATTAAGGGCCTTGAAGCCCTTAAAAGGGTCCTGCTAGATTATTAAAGCGACAGCTTTTTGTGGCTGCTACCTCTGCTTTTCGGTTTGTGTCTATGTTTCCAGCCATTTGCGGCAGGAGTCAACTTGAGCTACTAGGGATGTACTGGCTGCTGTCTTGCCAAGCAAACAATATGGCCCTCTGGGTATATGCCTTAATGGACAACTTGCTGCTGGCTGCTGCCTATATGCATAACTTCGGCACTGAATATATAATATTGGTATGTGCTAATCCGTGGCCATTGCCCATTAATGTATGTGCCAAGATAACACAAGGGGTGTGTAACCTTAAATATATTAAATCAGTACCAACCCATTCACAGCAGACACCTTTGCCACGAGCGTGGCAACTTAATGGATAGACATTGCAGTAAGGTTGCAGCCAGCATATTGGGAATTACTACGGCGTTTCAGCTAGAGTGCAATGATTACAACAATATATATTATGCTCTGGTATCATTTGGCACGGGATTCATTTATGGCATGGTCATGTGCAGCAGGTCACACAGGAAGGCGATTTGTGATATTGGTAATCATATGCTATGGTTTCTGCCACAATTGTTTTGGCTGTAAACAATTTTGCTTCAAAGGATTCTTTGTACAGTCCCAAGTTAAAAAAAAAAAGGAAGGATTAGCAGTACTTGGCACATGCAAGTGGAAGTTATTGAACCACGAAATTCAAAAGGGAAGCCTTCCTTTTTACGTCATTTGCCAAGACGATAAGTTGCGACCATTGAGAGCAGCGCTATCAAAAACATATACTGGAAGCTTGTGTGTTATGGTGGCCTTGTCTTCAGAGCTGGTGCCTGCACTTTTTGACTGTGCCATATTGTGGGCACATACCAACACTACCAGTGCCAAGTACAGGTCAGGTGAAAATTGAGCAGGACACGTAAGAACACCCTGTAACATTGTTTGAAACAAAGTGTGTGCAGCTTCTCAAATAGAGTTGAAGTCGTGCCACCTATTTAAAACACTAGAACTAGCACATTGTGTTTTTTGTTGAATTTGAGGAATCCATTCTCAAACTGCACCACCAACCAAACGTAGATCTTCAAGCTTACCACTTACTTACCAGCCGTAGTGAACAGCATATCTGTTATGTTGTAAGCGTCATATCGACTGTCAAAACTCAGTGATGCATGATGCGGCACTTGGCAAATAGCACTAGTCCTACAACAGATTAAAATATGATTCTGTTGTCAGATCTGTCATTGCAATTCAGGCATTGGCAAAAGATCCATACTTTGCTAACAGTGAATAAAAGCTATTGCACTATATCTATGCGGAAGGCCTCTTTGATCCTTTGACTGCCACTCCTGGGTATATTAGTTTTTTCTTTTAAGCGCATTCCCTCCCTGTCAAGAAGCAAGTCATGCAAAAATGAACATTGCAGGGTATGTTTCTAATAGTAGGTGAAGCAAACGTCTCAGTGCTGTACTGTCTCTCGGCAAGACAGCTATGGCAAACCAGTGCGGCATGTCTATCTTCACTTTGACAGACAAAGGGATTTGTAAACTGTTGATGAATTCTGCTTCAAAAGAAAGCAGTGGCGAAGTAACAGTTTCTATGTAGCGCGATATAGCCACTGAACTAGCATGCAAAAAAAACCTGGCAGTCAAAGTGTTAACGTCTAAGGCTTAAAAATCTTTAAATTTTGTTTATCGCAAAGCTTAGTGCATTTTGTTTGGACATTGGCCACAAAGTTGGTTGCAAACAAAAGTCAACCCAGTCCAGTTCTCCTAGCAGTCTTATGGTGATGATAGTGGTTCACCGGCTAAGCATATTGTTGCACCTTTTTCATTCATGTGTAACAAAAGAAAATTGCTTCCTTTTAAGGCAGTATTTCATTTTAAAGCTGTCAAATATGTTTCTTTGATCCTCAATCAAACTTTGTCTAAACCTTAGTAGTCCTTGAAACCATTGCGCATTTCTTTTTCGCAGAAAATATAACCCTACTATATCCTTTGCACACGTAAGCAGCACCAACAGGGTTGCTAACACATGGCTCAGCATTCAGTGTAACCACTGCCACAGCAGCGCGCATATTTTTTTAGAGGCAATAAATAGCTGGAACATTTTTATGTTACAATAACAAGTGCCTCTTCATCTTGTCTGCTTTAAGTACTCGAATGAGTTTGAAAAGCCTTCCATACTTTTGAAGCTGCTTTATCACCCTTCTGGGCTTGTTGAAGTAATGCTTATGTCTTGACTTGATTATTATTGACTTTAGGTTTATTAGATCCAACCAAGTTTCTCTGCACCTTCTGCACCTATTAACAGTGCACTGCACCTAGGCCTTCGATTCCCCGAGGTGCAGCAGTGCACCCTGCACCCCCCGTGCTCTATTGAACATGGTGCAATGCAAGGTGCTGCCGCGGTGCAGTACGCCATTGAACCTTGGGGTGGGTGCAGCCCAGCTCACCATAACTGGCACCACTGGCACTTTTTTTGTTTGTGATGCTGGGCACCTTTTTCAAATTGAGCAAACCGTTCATTCGCTGATGATATTTCGTAGCTTAGTAACTCAGGGGACCAATTGCAATGCATGCTTACTGACCTGGACAGGCAAAGCAGAAGGGTGGGTCTAAAAATTAATCTGCAGAAAAATAAAAAAATTGTTTAACAGTCTCGGAAGAGAACAGCTGTTTACGATATTAGCAAGGCACTGGAAGTGGTAAGGGAGAACATCTACTTAGGGCAGGTAGTGACCGCGGATCTGGATCATGAGACTGAAATAATCAGGAGAATAAGAATGGGCTGGGGTGCATTTGGGAGGCATTCTCAGATCATGGACAGCAGGTTGCCATTTTCCTTTAAGAGAAAAGTGTATAACAGCTGTGTCTTACCAGTACTCACCTACAGGGCAAAACCTGGAGGCTTACGAAAAAGCTTCTACTTAAATTGAGGACGACGTAATGAGCTATGGAAAGAAGAATGATGGGTGTAAAGGGATAAGAAGAGAGCAGATTGGGTGAAGGAACAAATGCGAGTTATTGACATCTTAGTTGAAATCAGGAAAAAGAAATGGGCATGTAATGAGGAGGGAAGATAACCGGTGGACATTAAGGGTTACGGACTGGATTCCAAGAGAAGGGAAGCATAGCAGGGGGCAGCAGAAGGTTAGGTGGATGGATGAGATTAAGTTTTCAGGGACAACATGGCCACAATTAGCACATGTCCGGGGTAGTTTAAGTATGGGAGAGGCATTTGCCCTGCCGTGGGCGTAGCCAAGCTGCTGCTGCTGCTGCTGATGATGATGATGAGCCTACTCTTTTGACATATTACCATTTTTATGGTGCATTGAATGTCAAATGTTTTGTCTTACTAAATATAAAGAACGTGAAAAGAGCAGGAATGCATTAAGAAATATTTGTAACTTAAGGGAAATTCAGCATGCTCACCTGGGAAGCAGGTCAATAAAAAAAGAAATAGGTGTTTATGGGAGCCTGAAGATTAACAGAACAAAGGTACCAGATTTGATCAGATCATTGGTGCTATCCATATCCAATACGTAATTATTAATTTTGTAGGGTTATACAAGGTGTCTACAAACCGGGAATACTCGGGGAAAACTCGGGGAATTTTTGCTTCTATAACCTCCTGAGACCCCGCTATGGGGATTTGTCCAATATATTGGACATTAAGAAATAAGACAGCACTCCTGTGACAAGGCTTTCATCCTCATAAAACCGCACTGTCCAAGTTATTGGACACCTGTTTGCGCCATCTATGCAGCATTGATGAAAATACATCGTTCTAATTCCTGCCGAAACAGTTCCACAATGGCGGAATTCAGCGGCGCGGCGTTTTACGGCAGCTGCCGGAGAAGTAAGCACTGTTTCTTGTATTTCTACCTGCTTTCAGGGCATATCTTTGATTTTATAATAAAGTTAATACAACAGCATAAGCGCAGAATACGAAATTTAAATTTTTGGCGCGCTTACTTTTTTTCACGCTTCCTTTGATTTCGCATGTCCATTATGTTGGACACTGGGACTCAACCCGGTTATTTTGACCGCGCTTTTGAGATGGCCTTGTTATGAACAGCAGGCGAGTACTGTTGGCATTTAGCGGCTTGTGGACGAAATCGCGTCTCGTTTTTTTCTTTAGGGGACTGGCCTCGCGTGTCTGATGATTTAAGCGGATAACTTTTCTTTTTTCAATCCATGGCTAGAAGCCGCAAGACACCTGTCGCAGGTGGTCTCGTAAGGAAAAGGACATATCGATGTCCCTCGACCAGATATTGTGCGCCTGTACAACGTCAACATGGGGGGTGTTGACAAGGCAGACCAAATGATAAGTTACTACAGGATAAAAGCACCCGTCAACAAGTGGACAGTCAGAGCCATCTTTCACCTCTTCTACATTGCCCTCAGCAACTCCTGGGTGCAGTACACATGGCACATACCCTCCCTAAAGAAACAGCGGAAAGAAATACTCAAGTCTATGCAGTTCCGCCAATCTGTTGCCAAGACTCTCGTGGCTCAAGGGAAGAAGCAGAATGAAACGAAGAGTAAGAACAAAGCTGAGTGGCATCCGCCATCAAGGCAGGCTCGACTGTCTCCTTGAGAACCCCCCCAAAAAAGAGCACTACCCACTGCTCAATGCTGGCAGGTACTGCAAACGCTGCCCGTTGCAGACTACATGGCTGCGACATAAAAACAAATATCTTTTTCACCAAATGTCGGCTCTTCTTCGGCATCACCCAGGAAAAAAAAAGCGTTTTGAAGTTGGCCACAGCAAGTGAACACAAGAGCAAAATTTTTGTTGAGCAGAGGAATGCTCTTTTTTGTACTTTATTCAATACTTTGCCTTTCGAGTCATTAAAATATTTTTGCACACGAGTTTGAGCGCAATATCTGCGGTCTGACATTACGTGCGCGCTGGGTGAAAAAGACCGGGTAGCATCCCGGTGTCCAATATATTGGACATCGCGCTGAGCTGAAACTATCAGGGCTGTTAAAAAAATGCTTAACACTTTTCATCTTCATAAACCTACTGACTTATTCTGAAAGTTTGGAAAAAATCTGTGCACCCAAATGCATCCCGGGTCTCAGGAGGATAAAGGAAAATTCGCTGTAATTTTATTGAAAGGTAATGAAAGTCGTGGTAACACTGGTTCCGAGTAACGGAGAGCATTCGTAACGAATCGTCTTTGATGCCGTGTTGATGACTGGAGGAGTTGCTAGTGTACACTCGACGACCGACTTTCCAGATGCCCGATAATTCGGATGGCTTCACAACACCACCACGTACCCCATAGATTCAATGTATAAGAGGATCTGAAATTTTGGACGCAAGAACCCTTTGCCGTCCGATTTTCTGGACTTTTTTGCCGTGACCGCAGGTCCGAAACGGCATTAATCGAAACCACCACCGCCGCTGGTTTGATTACCTCGCTGCCTCAAACCGGCGCTCTCGCGCACAGATCCGCTGGCAGCCATATCCACCACTGCGGCAAACGCCGGGCCTAGCTGCTTCGGAGGTTCTTGCAGTTCAGCGCCATGTTTTTCATTGAAAGAATTCACCACTGTCGGCAATTGCACAGACTCCGCCTCTGTGGTCCTCGCGATTGGCTTTGAAGCTCGGAAAGCACGGCGCGTTGCATGAAGCCGGTTCCTGAAAGTCAGCTTCGCCTCAATACAGAAATGTTAAGCAGTGAAGTATACACGAAAGTTTTGTGGTGAAGCATAACAAGCGTGGGAAGGGGCAATTGTCACAGGGCACAGTATGTATTGCTTAATTATACACGCGTCCACCCGCCATCTCCTGTCACAGTGTGAGCACCGATATGTCTAATAAGTGTACTGGCAGGCCTTTTCATATGTGCCTGTGGCGATATGAGCCCTTAAGGGCAGCCCAAAAGAAAAAAAAGCATTCAATTTTTCGATCTGCCCTATTTTTTGAATGTTTTCGCGGACTCTAGGGAGTGCAAAAAATCAGATGTTGACTGTATAACCGACCAGGCGTATGCTTCAGATGTTCCGTGGGGTGAACACACGATGGAAGGAGGACGAGAGCAGGAGACCTATGCATTGAGAAGTGAACGGGAAAGGAAGCGTGCTGGCACTTTGTTCAATTAGCTTAAGCTCAAAAAACAGTTAGTTGACACCTAGATGCAGTTGTCCCTCATCCAAACCAATATAAACTCTTTTAAGCAGTGAAACGCAACACTGAGGCATTGTGTGCGGGCTGAGAGTATATGTCAGGACAGTTGAAGTTGACTTACCAGCTGTTGAGAGGGAATCTCACATGTGACAAAGCTCAGGCATCACAGCAATAAGCTTGCTATCAGTTGATAGAAATAGCTCATATTTCCTTCGGTCACGGCATCCACATTTGTAAACGCTACCTATTTTTTCCATTTCTGTGCTGTAGTAGCAAGGAATAGAGCCCAAACATGAAGCTTTGGGTAAATTGAACATTCTGATAGCCTAGATTACTTCCTTTTCACTTCCGAGTGATATGTATCTTTACTGAGTACCACTTTAGTGTAGCACTACCGTGTTTTATGTGACGTTTGACGTGGGGCATGTCGGTAGCAGCCTCGAAATATTTTTCCTTGAACACAACGCAGCTCGAGAAGCGGCATTCAGAGAGACCATCTGCGGCTCCATGAGTTCATTTTTCACAGATTTACTCATCTTGACGGTAGCAAGGCGGCAGCCGCCCCAGCTACGCCTATGGGGGATTGCCAAGCTTTGCTTTCCGAGGCCACGTGCCACGCGTTATGGCCACGCGCCTTCTTCCCGTGCCCAAGCTTCGTGACGGACCTTTTTGCCTCGTGAACCACGTGCCCCGTGGTTCGAGCTGCCGGAAAGAGACTTTTTATTTTTCTCATTTCTTGATGTCACATACGGAAAGCCGCCAAGAAATCCAACTAGATGACGAGAGCAAACAGCAACAGTATAGCTATGACCAAAGCAGCAGAAAAGCAAGGCCCATGGTTAACGAGAGGAGAGAAGAACAAGGCTGTAAAAGCGTGGGATGCAGAACAGCCCCCCCCCCCCCCCCCCCTTTGAGAAACCATTGCAGCAGCAGACATCAAAGAAGGCCATTCTAAAAATGGCTGCGATTCCCCCAACTACCGAGAGAAGCAAAGAAGATTGTCTACCGACCGCAGGTAGGACTTCAACTTTCTAAATGGTCGCAGCTTGCAATAGCACAAGCAGTATGCAAAGCAAGTGGGGTATCACTGCAAACTTTCAATGAGAAAGTTACAGTAAAAGCTCAAAAGCAAGGGAATGTCATTTTAGCCAGCAGCACAGACACTGTACTTGCCCACAACAGGCTCTTCAAGATCGAGGAAATTCAACTAGGAGGAGTCGTTTACCAGGTTAATGCAAATATCACTATCCCAGAATACGTTGCTAAAGGCGTAGTGTACGACCTAGAGCCAGGAATTACTAATGAAGACCTCATGCCCAAAATTGCGCCAGAGGGCAGATAACGGTCATAGACACAAGGATGCTTGGAAGGGCAAGCTCGGCCTTGGTCTACTTTGAAAGGCTGCATGTTCCTTTCAGAATTAAGGTCTGTGGAATGTTACTTTGATGTAGACCGTATAGAAAGTCTATACAGTACTGGAAACTTTGTGGCGACATTGGGCACAGGCAAAACATCTGTCCGCACCCAAAGCAGAACTTCTGTCATCTTTGCGGTAAAATTGGACATTTACTAAACCACGAATGCACACCAATCTGCAAAATATGTGAACTTCCGCATGAAACAGCCGGGAGGGAGTGTAAGAAAATGCTCAAACCAGCGCCACCACCTTTCAGAGTTAAGCAAAAGTGGGAACAAGCACAACAAGAAAAGCAGCATGAATGGGATCTGAGCTCGCCCTCAGACTTTCCTGACCCAATAACATCTAGCAGTAGCAGCAGCAACAGCACCTTGCTCCCTACTACCCCATTTCTTCGGCCATCCCGTAGCAACTTGAGATCCAGATCAAACGAGTCTCGGTCCCAATCAGTCTCAAGATCGCGATGTAGTTAGCAAAAGAGAATATCACATGCATGTATTGTGACCGGCAAAAGCACAAATAGGGAAGTTGAAGAAATGGAGAGAAAAGAAAGGGAGTAGTTTCAAGCCAAGCTAGACAACAAACGTTCATAAGAAAACTCGTCCAACGCTGCAAGGAACAAGATATCATCATGAGGTGTAACACAGTGAAATTCAGCGACACCGAAATCTTTACCAAGGAAGAGGTGCAAGTGATCCAGAAAGCAATGGGACCAATTGTACAGCAAGTCGCACAGCAGCTACATCAATACATAACTCAACAACTGGCACTAATCCAAACAGCACTTCAAGAAATCAGCAATTTCAATACCCACATTAAGTGGAATTTTGCCACAAGAGCCGCATTAGACGATAAGCATTAACGAAAGAAGGCGCGAACCGATATGCATGATGCCAACAGACAGGCCAGAAACACTGACACGGACGACAAATTAGAACAGAAAGGGAATCCACATTAGGAAAAAGCACCGACATCAGCCTTTCAAGATGTGGCAATGGAACTGCAGATCGCTTTGAAACAAACGAACAAATTTTCAAGAATTGGCAAAACCTGGAACAGCCTGAGATCATTGCCCTCCAAGAAACATTTGGCAAGAATTTCAAAATCCAAGAGACATGCGTGCACACACTGCACTGCTATTCTCGTGTACTTTGATATGCTCCTCAGAGAAACCAGACACCTAAGGTCAGGCCACAAGATAGTAGTGATGGGCAGTTTTAATGCACTACGTACGGCTTGGGGATACCATCAAACCACTAAGAAGGGAGCAAATGGGCACAACACGTCACAGTGATATCGCCTGACGTTGTGGAATGATCCGCACACGCCCACGAGAACGGGCAGTAGTGTCTCTCGTGACACCAACACCGATCTGACCTTTACCAAGGGCATCAGTAGGGCAGAGTGAACCAGACTCGAGGAGGACCTGGGTAGCGATCATATTATACAATTTAAAGTACTGCACCGCAAGGCTCAGATTCAAACCAAGAAGGCAAAAATCAAGGCTGGGCCGGTTTCAGGAAAAGTGACGAAGCCGGTAAAATTGAAGCCATTGAAGCTTGGCTCTGCACCGTCGTTAAAGGAGTACTGACACAAAAAAAAATCCACGTAGTTTTTTCTGCTTTAATAAGTAGTTAATGATCCAGTAATCACAGCACGAAACTTCATTTACTTCAGAGCGCAACAGGTAATTATTTGCAGTCTTTTTTGTAGTGACCAGTCGAAGTTTCGGTTCCAGAGAGCAACGAGACGGGACAAACGGGAGTGTAAACAAAGTGGTCACGGGCTCGCAAAAAGCCATGACGTATGCTCTGACGCGCAGCCAGCGTGTGCGACCGACCTGCTGAATATTGTCGTGCGACTGCCGCATCGTTCAGACGACCACAGCCAATGAAAGCGCCGGTAGCGTGAACGTCATGGCCACGTGGTACACCCAGCGGGGCGGGGCCGGCGAGCGGGCGCCTCGCCGCTCTGATCATGTCTGTTTTTTTTCTCTCCCTGGTTGAAACGCGGACCTCTTTCGCCGGCCGCTGACGGCGGCGCATAAATGGGCTACAATTTGTTTCTGACACGAAATAACTTCTAGAATAAAGTGACCTCGAAAGAGTGCGAGTTATAAAACATTGTGCGAAATAGTAAATTGTTGGCAGGATTTCTACTCGGACGCAGTAAGCGCAGACGCGCCAGCAATCGTCTGTATACGAAGCGGCTCGCCTGACTGGTCTGTTTACTCATAGCTACTAACCGCACCGGGAAAAGTAACCGTATTTTCACTTAAGAGAAACATAAGTTTTCAGGCATTGATTGTGCTGACGAATTTAGGCGCTTTATTACGAGCTGCGGACGCATCTCAAGGACCTTCGGCCCTGGATAGACGGCCAACGAGCTAGGCCTACATCGTCTCCCAGCGATCGCAAGCTCGCTTGGCATGTTCGTTCGCTTCTGTCGGCGCCAATGAAATCAAATGTGCTGCAATTTAAGCGTGACATAACTGTGTGCAGTCGCGATCAATTTGAACGTGATCGCGCGAGCATCAACCGGCGGGCCTTCCAAGCAACATAGCGGCCGATTTCGGAACTGCGAAGATAAAAATTTCGCTGCCTTCTTCCCCTATTATGCTTTTCCAGGCGGCAACCATTACCCCCAAGACCAGCTCGCCACATTTTTGTGTTTGTTTCCCATTCATGGCAATGATCTGTGTGCATCGCTTCCTAATGCATATCTTGGCTAACAATGACGCTTCTGCGCAAAAGCTCATAACGCAATCGAAATAAATTCGCAGGTTATGCCGTGAACGGTGACGGGAGTGACAGCTTTTCAGGGAACACCAAAAGAAAGAGAGGGGAGCTATCTGATGTTTCCCTCTCGACCGACGGTGATGACATAACGTGGCGCTGCTCCTAGTTTTGGTCATCGCTCAAGCGATCACCTTCAAATTGATCGCGACTGTACACGTTGTGCCGACTAATATTTGTGGTTCGTTATACGAGCTGCTAGCGATCGTGTCACAAGCGCAGCCGGGATCGGATTCGGTGGCCCAGCGAGCTATGCCTGCCGGCTCTTGGCCATCGGCGGCTGTCAACAGATCCGATACTGCTAACGCGGCCTTGCGGAAACACATCTACAGTGCTCGCATAGACGTGTTTATATTGTCATCGTTTGTTTTTCAAACAAGATAGCTGTGCAAATACGGTTGCTTTCACTTTCTGTTCGAAGTTGCGCAGCATTCCGAACTTCCACGCAGGGGCGCCGGTTCTGGGTGGCCTCGCGCTCATTCGTACCATGTGTTCCGAATCGGCGCATGCGGCAAATCGCACATGACGCGCCGTACTACAGATCGCACGGAAAATCGCGCCATGTGTCTCGCGCTTTAGACGTGGCCACTCACTTAGCGACTCAGATATTGCGGCCGGCGATGGCGAGGACGAACCTCAACAAAGCCGTCGCATCGACCACCATCAATAATAAGATGCAACAAATCGGCGTTGGACGTTGTGGCAGCGCAGTCAAGCTGATAGTGTGGGAAATATCCCGATGGACATGACAAAAACTGCAGTTGCAGCGACACGGAGAGCGTCCCACTATAAGTACAACAGCTAGAACAAGCAACAACAGAGGAGAAGAGCACATGTAAGCCGCATGGCAGCCAACGAAAATTCGTGACGTAGCCACGTGGCGTAGCGTTGTCTTGGCTATTTACAATCCCGGTTGATGTCAATGTCGCGAGGTGCTCCGTTTTGCGGTTGGCTGCGCGCACATACTTTAAAATTGATTTTAAATATGTTCTAAGCGATATTCGCCGCTGATATTTTATAGACGATGTGTGTGTGACCAACTAAATTGATCTCACAAGTTATCTCGACTTCAAATTTTTGTGTCAGTGCTCCTTTAAGGAAGCCAAAAAGCACACCGAGGAAATTCAGTTCACAATGGACACACGGGCTGTTGATCCACACCTCCTTCAGCTATGGGAAGCCTGAAGAGGGCTTCTCAAAAGGTGGAAGATGGAACACAACCAGAAATTCAAGCAGCGCATCGCCTGTATTACTCAATTGGCCGAGGTGTATGCTGAGAAGCTTAGCAGACAGAATTGGAACCAAACGTGTGACCTACTTCAAGGTATGCCAAGTATGAGAAAGACGTGGCACATTCTCAAATTGCTTCTACAAAACAAGACACAACGGAGGCATAACATTGCAAAGTTACTCCACTATTACCAAGATACAGAGTAGCAAGTACTGGAAGAAATCAAAAATAATATCACAGGAGGAAAAACTCCAAGCAAGAGTAATCCGAAGCCATACAAAAGCACAGCCAATCAAGAATTGGACAGACCCTTTTCCCATGCTGCGATTGGGGCTGCACTGGCAAAGCTAACTCGAAACACCTCGCTGAGAATGGACAAGGTTACTAACAAAATCCTTTGAAATCTCAAAAAGGAATCGGTAAACAATCTACTAAATTATATGAATGAATGCTAGGAGAGAGGCGAGATCCCTGCAGCATGGAAGCATGCCAAAATCATAATGATCCCAAAGCCCAGTAAACCGCTGCAAGTAGGGAATCTCCACCCCGTTTCTCCTGTTTCTTTGACATCGTCTGCAGGAAAGCTGGTGGAACACATGACACATGAACGCCTCACTCATCACTCGAAGACAATGACCTGATTGCCAAAATAATATTCGGCTTGTGGCAACATCTTTCCATGCAAGATGTGCTATTACAAACCAAATAAGACCTAATAGACTGCCTGGGAAAACATCACAAAGGGCTCCATTCTGGCACTCAACATTAAGGGTGCCTTTGACAACGTGGCAAACGAGGCGGTACTCCGCAACCTCCAGGCGACCGGCTCTGGTGAGCGATTGTTTCGATACGTACAAAACTTCTTGTCAGGCAGAACGACCACCATTGTGGTTGGTAACCTAAGAACTGAAAACTTTGAGATGCCGAACAAGGGTACGCTTCAAGGGTCGGTAATCTCACCTTTGCTCTTCGACATCACGGTGATGCAGTTGCCTAAAGAACTGAACAAAATAGAAGGGCTCAGTCACACCTTTTATGGAGGCAATATAACAACATGGACCAAATCGCCATCTACGGGCCAACAACAGAACACCCTACAGGAGGCAGTAAATTGAGCCGAACTTTACTTAATGCGGATTACAGTGTGCACCCAAAAAATCAGAACTGCTAGTGCTCAAAGTGAGAAGTCGAGGCAGACCTCCAGCCTTTGAGCAACCTTACCCAAGCATAACGCCTAACGGAATCCAAATACCATGAGTGGAGTCATTGCAAATACTTGGCCTTGTCATACATAAAGATGGGTCAGGAGCCGCAACCCTCCCCAAACTTCAAACATCGCTCACCCAAGTGTCGCACCTCATTCAGAGAGTTGCAAACCAAAGACACAGCTTTAAAGAACAAGACACACTATGTATCGTACAGGTGCTCATCACAAGCCAGGTTGCATATTGCACCCTCTATCTTGCCCTGATGAATGCAGAAATTGAAAAACTGAACATCATGATTAGAAAAGCTACCAAAACTGCATTGGGAATTCTCGAAAAGGCACCTGCGGCACGATTAATCAAACTCGGCCTGCACAATACGTGGGAGAAACTCGCAGAAGCGCACAAAACAAGCCAGGTTGAAAGACTCAAATTGATTCCCACCGGGAGAAGAGTGCTCCTTCGGCTGGGCTGCGATGTGGAGGCAACTGCGAAATCGGACGAAAAATCTAGACTCCCAACACGCATACAAGACTCGATCTTAGTGGCACCTGTACCCTGCAATATTCATCCAAACTTTCATGAGGAAAGAAGATGGGCAAGAGCAAGAGCACTCCACAAGAAATTGTCTGCAGACCCTAATACAAGATTCATGGATGCGGCTAAGTATCCAAGGATACCTGCTTTCACAGCAATTGTAATTAATACCTAAGAATAAAAGGCCGCTGCAACAATAATTGCAAGACCTTCGGACATGACCGAAGAGGTGGCAGTAGCACTGGCCATCTACGCATGCACCAAAAATGCCGTAATATTGTATGACTCGCAATCCGCGTGTCATAATTTCCGAAAAGGCATAATATCCACGAAAGCTCTGAAAATCCTGCAAGAAATATCGAAGCGCACGCAAGTTCCTGGGACCTACGTCATCTGGAACCCTAGCCACAAGCCACTGGCAGGAAACGAAGCGGCAGACGGTACAGCCTGAGATCATACAAGCCGGACTTTCCTGCCAGAGAGGTTCCGAAAGGCGACAAGGTCCGAGGATGTTCTAAAAAAAATATTCGAATATCCGGCAGCATTACAAATTTGAAAGAAGGGTATACCCCTTACCGCACCCCAGTCTCACCAGAGACGAGACAGTTACTCTGCGGCGTCTCCAAACAAACTCCAATGTACACGGCATTATGATGCATAGAATGCACCCGAACCAATTCTCATGTCTTTGCCTATCATGTGGGGTGCCGGACAGCCTTTGTCACATGGTGATGGGGTGTCCTAATCTTGTTGAACCCAACCATCAAGAAGCTCAATCAAGAACCGAAAACAAAAGTACAGAAGAAGTCTAACAAGAATCGTGGGAGGCCATGCTCGTGGCCCCGGAGTTGGAGGACCTGCGATAGCTGTGAACCAGGCCGGGGAAGCAGCAAGGGCCAATGGCTGCCTGGAATGAGGAGACCACCTGCCTTGGGTGAAGAAAGAACTTTCTCACTGATTCAAAAGATTCAATGTTTGTTCTTTCTCTCTTCTTGAAGTGTTTGAGACCAATGAATAACTTCTGCGTGTAATCCTTTTTATGAAGAAGTATAGCATGACTGACATTACAATATTCAAATATTTAGTTGTTCTGTAATTATGATGACTCATAAAATACTCAGTCATTCTACTACCTCGCTTTGCTTTCAGTGGAGTCTCAAGCACCATCTATGTTTCATCCTCAATCATCAATCAAATGTTTTATTTCCAATAAAACTTGTTGGGGTTTCTCCAGGCGAATAGCTCCGACATACAGCTTGAATGTGCAGACATGTAGTCATAGTCAATCATAATTCGTGACTGAAGGGGATATTTGAAAATGCTTCTGTACGCATCTCCTTTTTATTCGTGTTTGAGAATGTTGACTCCATTTGCGATGAGTTTAACCATGTTTTTCAAAGATATTTTTTTTACTGGGAATTTTACTAACCCCTCCCTTCTGATTTCTTCTTGAATAGAGTAAATGCTGCTCCTTACTATTCAGATTGGATTAATTCATTTTTTCAACATGTTACTACAGAGTGACAGCGCCGGTTGACATGGTGTCAACCCGTATTGACATAAAACAAAGTTCTGTGTCACTCAGGGAATTTTGTGAAGGTACTTGGGGAAAACCTGGAAAACTCGGGGAATTAGGAAATGTCAATTTAGTAGACACCCTGGTTATAGGGCAATCCCACTGTTTTTCATCCAGATTTTTTGTCCATATAGTGGCAAGGAAAATAGAGATGTGAGCGCTCAGAAAAAACGAGAATTGGGCAAGTGGGGGAATTTTGCACCAAATTCGCCATTTTGATATGCAAATTGCTATGCCATATTGCACTGAAAGTGGATAAATCTCCAAAATTGTGCCATGCTGCGCCAGAATAGCCTCGGCAGGCAGAAGCAAACAAATGCTGGCACAGTGTAGGGCTTTAATCTTGTAGTTATTCTCCGAGGTTGTGTAAAAGTAATTTACGTATTCTGGGCACCAGTGGGAGCAAACAGCCGCACACAAGCCCCCTGAATAAAACTAAGGGTTGCAACATTGTTTTATCTTGCCACCTGAGCCAGTGAGCGAGCGCAGGCAATGAGATCTGGGGCTTATCTGTGCGTTCCTTTTAGTAGGATGGAGTCACATGATTGAGCTGGTTTTGTTACTGTGGAGACAAGTGCGTTCGCTTGTTGCCGGCCGTGCCTCGCATTTTGTACTTGTGCTGGTGCCATGACAGTTGCTCTTGATTGTGACTTGCAACCCCCGATCGCGTTGATTACAAATCCTGATATCCCACGATGATCCCGAATCCTGAGCAACTTTTGTGGCACCAGAACCATGACAGTTGCTCTTTATCATGGCTCTGAGCCCCACTATCATGGTGATTGTGAATACTGATATCGCGGCAATTGCAGCGCGATCGCTGCAATCAAAAAGAGCAATCCTAGAGGGCAAGCATCGAGGGGACTCAGAATGAAGAGGCCAGGAGTGGACTAATGTGGCTACCTTATCTTATTCAGGGGACTTAAAGCCTTACACTTATTCACTCAATGCGAACTCCATATGTTGCAGTGGTTAGCCAAATGCAGAATCTGTTTGAACCAGTTGCTGTTACATTACCTGGAAATGTATTTGAATAAACCACTGTGGTGTTTGCGAACCTTATTTTTCACATATATTGGGAAGCACCTTCAGTTCCTTCACCAGAATTTGATACAAAATTAGTATGAAAAATGCCTTTAAGCTGCTCTCTAGCACTTCTTTAATGCTGCGGAATGCAAGCTTTTGTGACTGTTACCTTAGTTAATCATATCATCGCTCTAAATTAAAATCTGCTTGTTCCAGATTGCTCCACTAATAAAATACATGTGCTACAGATTGCTCCAAAATCAGAATTTCTCTGCTCCAATTTGCTCCAAAATGAGAATTTACCTGCTTCAAAAATTGCTACAAAATGACTGGCCACTCCCATCATAGATTGTGAAAAGAAGTTTTTTTCTAGTTTTTTTCCTGGGCATGAATACTGGAGGGGGGGGGGAATCGGAAGGTCAAAATTTAACTAAAGAGGTGGAGTTCATTGATGTAATTCATGTAAAATTTACGTTGGTGTAACCTTGCGAGTAAAAAAATTCACGCAACAAATTATTTCATTCAGTTTATGTAAATTATTTGATCGTGGTGTTGTTCTACATCTCCATTTTCTTGCTGCTACATGTGTCCTTTATCTACATTACATTTATCTGTAATGTAGATGTAATGTAAATGTAAAGTAAATGTATCTGCATTTAGATTCATTCACAGTGGTCCATCCCAAACAACTCCATGAAATCCAACCCTGCAAGAGCCTTAAACCTTCTAATGAAGTTCATTTGTTGGGCCTGAGCACATTCTTTGAACGTCCTCAGGATTGCAATCAATTTTTTCATTAGGAAACTTCTGTGAAAGTATATCGCATGCCTTGCCTAGTCTGCCTTTGGATGTCTTGGTCAGAATGCAGAACAGAAGTTGCTGTTGGGTCAACTGAGTGCTAGAGTGCAGATGAGCCGAAACATTAGCAATTCTGTCCAGCGTTTTTCAGCAGCTCCTCTGCATTTGTTTTTTGGCATCAATGCAAGTGCACCATCCTATAGTTGTTCTGTCTGAGCTTTTATTATGGTTGCACAAGAAAGCGCAGCCCCTACTTCCCCTGTATATTTAACATTTATTTTGCAGGTAGGTGTTCTCTGTAAAGGAACTGCTTGGCCTGATTTTATTCTCATTCTAACAAGGCAAGCATGTACAAATGGTCCTTGCTTCCCTCTCCTTTAAACTTCTGTGCAAGCTTTATGCTGTCATCTTCCTGCACCTTTTGAATTGATGCACTTGTAGAGCAAGATTTTAATGTTTTCCAAATCTATATAATTAAAGAAAGATGGTTAGGACACATAATTTTAATAATTAGATTTTATATCAAGTGGATAGTTCTTACATGTACAATGAAAAAAAAAAACCTAAATTAAGCTGTGCTAGCACACTAATTATGCTTCATGAATTACAGAAATTATTTTCTACTGTGAGGTGGGAGACTTAGTGAGGCAGAAAAAACGCAAAAATAAAATCTGGTGGGTGGTGCTGCCCTCAAGTTCCTAACTGTCTCTCTTGAAAGTTGTGTGGATTTGGGTAGCATTTGCATCGATCTAAGCGGACTATTTTTCATTGATGAAGCATTACAGTGCATTCTGAAGGAACCAAAGGCTCAACCTAAGAGCAAGTTTTAAGAACTTATTTGAAGCCAAAATGGCCCAAATATGACAATAAAAATTTTGAATTTGTGAGGTCACACATTTAGGCAATAAGGTTTTTATGAGCAATTTAGTAAAGCTTTATCTTTATTTCTTCATTTATATAGAAAACAATTTTAGCACAGAATGAATGAATAAGTTGGAAGGATATGTTACCATCGGAAACTGTTAGAAGCAGGTTGCGTAAGATAGTCTATTTCATTATGGCTGCTCCTTTGTCACCCTTCTGTAAGTCTATAGGTGCCCACATGTTTGACCTTGTTTTTGTCATGGTATGTAATAGGCCACGTAGTGTAATGCAATCCACAAAAAGCTATTGTTCCAGAACTCTGCAAGATAGTATACACCAGCCTTACCTTCCTAAAAGCAGCTTTCATGTGTAGTAGATAATTCTAAAAGCTACTAAGAATATCGGAGCAAATAATTGAATTATTTGTTTTTGAAATTTCACATCAATAAAGAAAGCATTAGAAAGTCTTTTTATTGAACAGTTTCAGGTCTCGTCATTTCAGTTATCACAGAAAACATGCCACTGTCAATACAGAAGTGACAGTTCTCCAAATTGGACAGGACCTTTCTGTTTTTATCTGTAACATCATGCCATTACAGCAACAACATCCCTGTATCTCACTCTTCACGGTTTTTATTGTTGTCGTTCTACTCGACCTTTGCTTTTCATCTTTTGGCAGAAAGGAAAACGCAAGTTTTAGTGGCGAGCGTACTCTGGTCCATAATGCGCCCTGCCCATTCGGGATGTGGCATCACCTTGAAATCCTTTTGAATTGTGGGTTAACACATCTCAATTGCACCGTAAGGTGCATTGAATTAGCACAGATTCTACCGTTAAGTAGACAAATATGTCAGCCATTGAAACAGATGCGGCCAGAGCCACAGTGCGAAGATAAACCATGCTCAACACAGTGCCAGTAGCAAGGTCCCATGAGTTGGAAGGAAACTGAGAGCCCACCTTAACCTTTGCTTGAATGGTGGTACATTTATTAGCTGCTTTTGTGTTGTCCTTCATGCTGCTATATTGAAAGTGGCATGAAATGAGCCACTTCTTTGCATGTTGTAACCTGCAACATTCCCAAGGAATCATAATGGTATATTTTGGATGTAGCAAACCATGGCATGTTTAACATTAGCAAGAGTATGTTGGGATAGAAAGATGGCAATAAAAAACTTTTAATTCCTATTTCCCAGTGAGCCTGTGCATTCGTTGTTTGCACACTTACACGCCACTGATTGAGACTGAAGACTGAACTGAAGACGCAAACCATATCTACCGAAAAATTTTCTGTAGAAGTGTAAAAAGTATGACTATACATTCCTCACCTCTTAGAAGAAGAATTTGAGTGACACAGTACTATCAAGGGCATTCCATCGCCTTTACTTCAATTTCAAAAGCGAACAGGACCACAGCAAAATCTGTCGGCCTTGACTTTCATGAGCACTATCACCATCAGAAATGTTTTCCTGAATGGTAACAGAGTTGTTCGCTCAAGCCCACAAGCACTGCATTTGTAGAAGAGGAAATTGGCTGTCTGCAGCAATTCCTAAGGCTAGGAGCTCATTTACTGCAATAGCAGCAAGCTGTCGTTGCAGACACCGCATCTTTTCAAAAACAATTTCTTTGCAATGCTCACGCCATCCTAATCCACTACTACCTGTTGTGGCCTCCGAAACATGTGCATGGGCATTCTTAGGGTCTGTGTAAGATGCAACTCCTTGTAGGAAATGCCAGAGCTGTGCAATAACGCTATGCTTAGCTTGTCCAGCTTGCAAGTGCACATTGCTACAGAGGAATCCGTGGGGACAGCGACGACTTGACGATGATGGCTGTTGGCGCAACTGAAAGGATGGATGGGCAGACACAGGGACACTATAAACCTGGGTTCTAGTTTTTAACTGATGCTGCAGTAAAATGCTGATATCCACCTTGTTCTAAGCATTTTGAGTCGCCTTGCAAGTGATTATGGAAAGAAGTTTGTAAAGATGACAGGGAGTGCATTAGCTCTCAGGTAGCATATTGTATAGTGCTACAAATATGTACCGCATTTCTGCTTTCAGCTTTTTAATGGGTTCATATAAGCACTAAAGTTTGTAATTTAACAATCAATGCGTTTTGCCGATTGTGCCAGCCTGGCCAATGAGCTACACAAACAATTTCATATTTTTTCACAAAATGTTTTAAAAAGTGCTGGCTGTTTTAGATTACGTATATCTTATTTTTAATGGAGCATTAAAAGCTATGGTGGCCCAATTTTTATTTTATTTTTAAGCACTTCATGGTGTAGTATACCTGTGTGTGCCCCTCCCTCTTTTTTCTTATTGCACTGAATGTGTGTGTGGGGGGGGGGGGGGCAACTGCTATGCACTTGCTAGTGATATGAAGATACACATACGAAGGGGAGGTTGCAGTACTGACAAAAAGATTTTATCCCATTTTTTTTTTAGGCAGCTGTAAACTCCATAATTACGGTATGAAGCTTCAAATTCTGGAGAACTTTGCAAATAATTATCTTTTATGCAATGCATTCAAAACATGTGCCAAATGCAGTGCAGCTTTGGATGTGGAAAAGGAGGCTTTTCACATTGCTAAAGGCAGAGGTAGCGGTCATGCAGCATCACAACTTATTAGCATGCCAGTCAGCTCAATGCAATGGTTGAAGACCATACAATGACTGTGTCACAGAAAGCTGCCAAATTGGCTTTTACGACTGGGTGGTTCTTTTGGAAATGTAGGGGAACCCATTTTTCCCTCTTGCCCCACTGTGTTCTAAATGGACTTAGCTTTCTACAGCACGATCATAGTGCTTGTGTATGTGTACATGGCTTTGGTACCGTGAGACTACCACATCAGGTTTCATTGATGGGATAGTCTTTTTCACATCCCAAGCTGCACTGCCCTTGGCACGTCTTTTGAGCTATTCATATTAAATGTTAGTGTATTTGTTGCGCTTTCAAGGAATTGAGACTCCATTGCAGAAGTACTGAGTCAGCAGCTATCCAATCAAGAAATAAAAACATGACAGAAAATTTTGTCAGTGCTTCTTTAAGTTTGTGTAAACAGCCCATTGTGGGTATGATATGCATTCACACATGAATTTAGGTATACAAACAATTGTATAGGCTGAAAACTACCATGGTAAGCATCTAGACGTAATGCTAGCTGTGGCATAGCTAAAAGTATTAAAGCAACATTGGCAGCATCACCATTCGACAGGCTTTTTACCTGCCTATTGAGATCACTAAGATGATCTGCTATTGCTAGTATAAAAGATTTGTAGTGTTAGCCCTAACCTGCCCTGTTAACACTGCTGCTGAAAAAGTCTAACATGAGGAACTAATCACATGTTCAGCTTAAGTTCTTGTCCCTGTGGACCCATGGCATTTGAAGCGGGTGAGCAGGGGTTGTGGTTGCCCCATACAGATCTCACCGTCACTGCAAATGTTCTGCCAAGCAACTGCTTCCCTGCCCCATCACTCATCCCATCTGCTAAGCACTTTTGAAGCCTCTGGGTGGGGCCATTCTTATAGAGATCAAGTGTCCTTGTACTGAGCATTTTAAAGAATTTTTTTTGTGGTCTGACTATTCAGGGCCCTCCCCTATTGCATTTCATATATCATTGTTACTTGGGGTTGCTGTAACTGACCAACATGAAGAATCCATTGTAGTGTATGCTAGCTTTGTGTCTTGACTGCCTCTAAGCATAGAAGGTGCTTTTTATTGTAAAGCAGGCCAATGTAAATATTCTGCTGATGGCCAAGATTCACCTTTCTTTTTCTTTTTTCCAGCTGTTATTGAAACGGGAGAAGACCCTGAAGTCATTCGAGCAAAGTACTTCATCAGAGATGAATTCTTGGTAAGTCTCTGTGTTATAATTTTCTTCCTCAGTGTTTGCGCACATATCATGTTGTGCAACAATATGCCAATTCCACCTTTGTCTATGAAGCTTCTTGCTGTAGCCTCCCAAGAGATGTGCATGCATGATGCAGTGAACTGACATTGCGTTATGTAATCACCCACACTTCTTCACTGTGCATAAAGCATGCTGTTCTTGTGTGAAACTCCAGTGGTTTGTGCTTCAGGCTACTTTCCTAGCCATGCACGATGGCCTAAGTTTAGTTTCTGCGGCTGCTGCAAGGTTGAAGTTGGGCACGTCAGCTTGTTTCATTCCTGATGTTCCAATATAGCTTGAGCTTTTATTAACCTTTGTAGCGGGAATTGGTGGGTTGTGTTGTTGGCTTCCAATGGATTTCAGTAGTGGCATATCACACTTTCATGTAATGGTCATGAAGAGGTTTGATTTTTTGTTGTTCGTATTTTACTTTGGCCTGATACCACCACATATGTCAAAAGTTTTAAGACTACTCTGCATGACTGCAATGGTTTGTGAATTGCCTGATTGTGGACTGCTGCAACTGTGAGCAGGAACCTTGTGCAGGTGTGCCCTGCAGCTCATTTGAGTCATTCCAGCAACTGTTTGCTGCAGTCGAGGTTCAAATGTAACACTGGCCTTCAAGCTTTTTCTGTAAGGTCTGCAACACAGACAGCACGAACGAGAGCTTGGTTCATTCTTGGTGCAGACCTACATGCCGTTTTGTAGTTGAAATAGTGGTGGCTGAATGTGCCACTATTATATCAAGTAATGCTGTAATGAAACGTATTCAGATGTACTCAGAAGAGAACATTCATGTGCAACATTCATAAATCGATATCCACTGCTGAATGCCATGCCTGACAAAACTTAACACTAATGACCATGGTTTATCTGGAATAGTCTGGCTCCCTGAGTGATGGTGCGTGCTCCACTACATAACTTCTCCTGTTTTATGCCCACTATGGGTGCCAGGATGAAATTTATTTAATTTTGCTTCAATTTTATGTTTAAGATGGCAGTTCAACCGCTATGGGTTTCCACTTGTCTGTGGTTTGAAAAAAAGTTGCAGTTTCGCTCAAAAGGCAAAGCATCATTTGTGATAGCAAATTATTAGACAGCCATAATAAGTAAGGATAGTAGTTTTATCAGTTGGATAAACTTGTAAGCATTCGCTTACTATGTTAACAAGCATGGTGTCAGCACGCATAGGCACACATCACACTTGGTGACTGTGGACGCTCGCTGTTAAAACGCTGGTGTGAGGAAGCACTGCAGCAGCAGCAAGCGAAGTGACCTTCGTGCCGTCTATCACTTCAGTGCAAACTGAGCAGCGAGAACACAGCGCACACGCAAAGCTACAAGCTGTTGGTTCACTTAGACTCTGTCCTCAAAGCAGATTGCTTTCAAGATGAAGCCCACACGGCAGCGCATTACTGCCAAAGTACAACCTTGCCCTCCTTGCGCACGCAAGATTGAGCTGAGATCATCGACCCATCCTCGCACACCTTACTCTCACATACAGCATGCAGCAAAGGTGTTATTGCGCTTGGACTTCATACGGAACGTCACGGCGACGGCAAAAATGCACTTGGGAGTGTTCATATAATTGCTTTAGCAATAAAATTTACTCCTTGACGGCCACCGGGGCAGTTTAGAGTGCCACTCCTCACTTATAGTGCCTGGCACCACTGCTTCATTGAAGCGGGAATGGAAAGGTCACAAAAGAATTACCGGCATGCCATAGAGTAACCCTTGTTGGCTTTTTGAAGATTCACAACTCTGGTTTTTGCCTCAGTCTCACTAACTCTGTGCAGCGCAATTTTGTGTGTTCTAAGTAGGGAAAAGGCTCACCTATGTTGTGCCAGTTGGCATTGCCCAATGAGGGATCACAGGTGGACAGTGGAGGAGCCCTTTTTCTTGTTTTCTATTCTACTTGGCTGGGGTGACCCAGAGCTTTAGCTTCACTGCACGTAATTGGTGAGACAAACTTGCTTGCTCATTTTCGCCTGTTCTCATGAGTGGCGGCTGATCTTAGCGTGAGGGAAAAAAGGACTATACGCAATGAAAAGCATATATTACTAGTGACATTTCGTACAACCAGAGCATGTTTATAGAGCCCATTCGAAAATTTTGTATACATACTCCACTTTTTTTTTTCCGTCGAGGAAGGCTCACATTAAAGGAAGCCTTTCTCTTTCATTGATTTGCGAAGTTTCTAACCTTACTGCCATATTATTACAGGGCGTTGGGAAGGCCATGAAAGAACTCCTTTCATAGAAAGACTACTATAATGACAGCAAATAATAATTTTTTTATGGCAGAATACTGTGCGATGCATGCTATATCTAATCGCACTGTGTATTGGGCTTTGTCATTCGTTGCATGATAAAGGATGGCATATATAGAGGGTGCAAATGGTCCGAATAGACCTCAGATAGATAGGGCAGCGCAATCATGTGGGTAGATGAGCCTTGACTTTTGACTTTATTTGTTGCGACATGTTGTTCTTCACATTGCAGCTCTTGCACACTTCTTATAGAGCCCCTATTTCGGTCTATTTATCACGACAATGACAAAACAATCAGTTCAAGAAAATCCATGCCCGGCCTTACAAATATGTTGAATAGTTTGAATGGCCAAAATGTAGAACAGCCATATACTTGCAGAAGCATCTCAGAAATAAGAAAGACCTTTTCAGAGTGGCTGCCATATATTTGTAAACAGTTGTTGAGAGCACACACCCCAGTGATGCCAAAGGGTGCTAGAAAGATTTTTGAAGATTACATGTAGAAACATAAAGACCGGTATCATGCAATCACTAATACAATCAAGTTCAGTGTGAAATGTTCATTGCAAACGATCAGCTTATATGGTTTAGCACATGTCAGTGCTTGTTCACAGGCTAAACACGCTTTGAGCAAGATGACATATTCCTGTTTTTGCCTTTCTTGGAAAGATTAATGGCTTCGAATATATTGTTTTTCAGTATTAAAAATACTCAATGGGTTCAATTAGTTCGTCAAAATTCAGACAGGCATTTGAGGCTGAAGGACTTCATAGAGTTGCAAATCTGACAAAAAAAGAGTTGAAATGGCCACACCTAGCTTTTTAACTGGTGTATGCTCAAAGTATTCAGATTAGGTAATTAGAAAAGCCCCATAGTAGAAATGTAGCCTGTAGTCGAAAAAGTTATACCTTAGATTGGAGCCCTAGGTCATAGTGGATTTCTAGAATTTTTAAAATCCTGGTACAGAATAAACAGCAGATGTGTTGACCAACTTCTACATTTCAAAGTTCAGTTGAAGGGAAAAAAAAAAAACTCTGGTCCACTGGTCCACTATTGCATCTAAATTCAGAAAACAAACATGAAAGGCCGCCCAGTCTCCAAGAGTGCTTCCTGGTATCAAAAAGTTTAAACTGTCAACAGTAACTATTTCTCCTGAGAGCTTTGCAGACGGGAGTGTCTTTCTTCACAGGGGAAAAAAAGCTTGGCCCCAGTGGTTTTGAAGTGCAAATGCAGCATAGTGTGGTTTGTGGCAAAACCTAATTGCTGGATAAGTATTTAGAAAGAAAAGCACACTGTTTTAGCTACCTGGTACCAACCAGCTCCTTTCTTCTTGGGTTTTCCTGCGGACTATTCAATGCCTCGCACTTCAGATCAAATTTAACAGGGAAGAGGTTTGGGCGAGTTGGTGGGATACATACAAACTGGGATACATAACGCAAGAATGACACAGGGACGAGCAGGAACACAGGACGAGGGCTAACTTTCAACAATTGATTTATTGCAGCTGGTGAGCATATATATACTCACTGGGACGCCACTGCAACAGACACACACTGGGATTTTTGGGCATAGTAGTCACATGACTGCTTTTCCTCCTTCCCTTCAGTGTGTCTGTTGCAATGGCGTCCCAGTGAGTATACTCCATCGCTTTTACATTGCCCGTTGCATGCTGCTGCTTCTTGGTGCCCTTTCTCTCCCTCTACTTTCACCCCCCCCCCCCCGTGCAGCGTGGTTGAGGTGTCCTCTGCTGAGAGACAGTTACTGCACTGCACTTTACCCCATGTTTTTCCTTCTCAACAACAAGAATCTCCTTCCAGTGAGTATATATACACTCACCAGCTGCAATAAATCAATTGTTGAAAGTTAGCGGTCGTCCCGTGTTCCTGCTTGTCGCTGTGTCATTCTTGCGCTATGTATCCCAGTTTGTATCAAATTTAAGTCACGAGCCCATAGATCTACCCCTTATTCTAACACTTCTTAGCGGAATTTCGCACATCGTTTCGTTGAACACAATCGCAGCAGTGGCTAGATAAGAAAAAAACTCACCAATATCTCTAATTTGCAGTTAAAAAAATGGAATAAAGGTAGCAAGTAATTTTCACCTGTGGAATCGAAGCCTCTGCTGCTTCACCCGGCTTAGTAATGACACTCACCCCGATCTATTGTATACTGTGTGTCCCGGCTAACGTTAGAATCAGAATCAGAATAAAAAATTTATTATTAGAAGTTGGGTGACAATTACAAGTACTTAGTATGCAGAAGGAGGTCCCATAGTCAAAGACTGTATCGGGACCTCCTGTACAAGAACAGTTATTGTAGTTAACATCTAAAAGCAACAACAGCATATAATAAGGAAGTATACAAGCAACAAGAAAAGAACGGTTACAGAACAAAATACAGGATTGATTACAAAAAATAACAAGGTTTAGCATATCTCATGGTAGCAGCAAAATTGTGCGCGAACAAAATACCACCAGTTTATTTACAACAACAAAAGAAAAAAAGAGGAAAAAGAAAAAGAAGAAAAAAGCGAACAATGACCGACTACAGTAATCCTTGTCATTAATCTGTCAATAAAAATGCATTTTTAGTTCTCTTTTAAATGTGATAAAGATCTTGTGTTTTTTATTGTGAAAGGAAGGGTGTTCCATATTGATATGGAAGAGAATTCTACAGTCTGTTTACCATAGTTAGTATGGATTCTTGGTAAAAGAAAATTGTTATTCAACGCAAATCTGGTGGTACTATGAATCATCAGGTTAGAAGGCGAAAATGGGATCGATGGTAGCTAATTATTCACTAATCTGTTGAAAAAAATACCTAGGTTGTATTTAGTGAGTCCAGATATGGTAAGTATGTTATTCTCGTGTAGTAGGGAAGTGGCATTAGAAAAGCGAGGGCTGTAAGTAATTATTCTGATGGCTTGGTTCTGAACTGTCTGGAAAGATGCAGTATGAGTATTATAGGTGTTACCTCAACATATTATGCCATAAGAACTTGAACATAACATAACAAACAACTGAACATAACAACTTGCTGCAGGTGGGTAACGATCCCACAACCTTCGCATTTCGCGTACGATGATCTACCGATTGAGCTACCGCGGCCGTTTCCCTATCCACTTGGGTATTCATGTTTCCTAGTAGAACCCTGGGAGTGTTAGCTAGCGCCACCACCCACAGACCTTGGCGGCGGATGTAGAACATGCTTTCAGCCGCAGGCGTCACGAGAACGCTAAATGCGAAGGTTGTGTGATCGTTACCCACCTGCGGCAAGTTGTTTTTTCATCCACTTTCATTTCCATTGATTTGTCGTTTATTTCATTTATTAAGCACAAGTAATTTGCCCTATGTTGACCTTGGTGCCAGTGTTTGTTGGCTTGCGATATGACTAATAAAAATCGGGCCCCTCGGTTAATCCCCTTTCTTCTCACTTATTTCATAACGAGGGTCTCAAATCTGGCAACATTGATGCCTTCAGGTAGCATTCATGTTTTTGGGATGCCTGCAGCTAAAAGGATGTTCTACATCCACCGCAAAGGTCTGTGGGTGGTGGCGCTGGCTAACACTCCCAGAGTTCTACTATGAAACATGAATACCTAAGAAAGTGGATGGGAAACGGCACCGCGGTAGCTGAATTGGTAGAGCATCGTACGCGAAATGCGAAGGTTGTGGGATCGTTCCCCACCTGCAGCAAGTTGTTTTTTCATCCATTTTCATTTCCATTAATTTATCGTTTCTTTATTTCATTTATTAAGCACAAGGAATTTCCCCTATGTTGTCCTTGGTGGCTGTTTTTTGGCTACATTCAATATTGGGTACTTGAACTCGCAAAGTAAGGTTGCGTTGAACGACCTGACCTCAGTAATGACGTTAAGATGAGGTCAAAGTGAGGTTGCTCACTTTGTTGAGACAGGGTCTCATGAAAGCACTTTAACCTCATTGAATGAGGATGAGTACAGTCGTCAAATCTGATTGGAGGTTGAAGTGGGGTATGTGCATGCATGTTGTGTGCAAAATAATGTTCTAGAACTGTAAACAGGCTGAAATGTTGCAGAAGTTGTTTTCATCTATGTAGGACAAGTTGCATGAGAGGGAAAGCATACAGCAGCTTATGCTGTTGTCTAGTGGATGCAAGCTTCCCTTTTCATGAATGTTCCTCCACCTTGCAGCTTTACACTGTATTCATTTCTACCTGCCGTGGTTGCTCAGTGTATTAGCGGAGAGAATTTGGAGTGGCACCCTCTCGCGAGTGACGTTACGGCCAGGACGCCGCTTGCTCCGGCTTGCTCGGCTGCCGTGCACGCTCGTTTTCTCGGTGCGTGCTTGGGGTATTGGCGGCTTGAGCTGTACTTACTAAAGGTTATTTCGGATTATTTCTGTTGCCATGCGTGGACAACAGTTTCTTCTTTGAAACCGCGTGAGTCATGAAAATTTGCGACTTGTATATCGCAAGCTATGTAGCGCTGAAGGGGTCTACTCGTTTGGCAATGCATATATGCACCCTGTCTGTTCATAAATTTTGCTTAAAAATAATGTCTGCAAATTCAGCATGCGAAGTTATTTATGATGCTCCTCTAAACACTTAACATTCCCTTATTACTTAGGTATGAGAGACATAGCATTTTACATGGAAGAAATACCTTCAATTTGATGTCAACATTATAAATCTGCGTTAGAAGGACACTGCCTAGCAAAGCTTTCATCATGATTCTTATCACTCTGGTGAGTTGTTTTAATCAAATGTGGCAACTGTATTAAGGCTTAAGTGGAAGAGGTAGGCACGCATGTTGTGTGAAAAGGTTTGGTACTACTTTCACCGTTCTCTGAAATGGGCACCCAGAAACGCATTGGCTGTTAACACGACGGTGCATTGTGTATAGTATATATACACTTCACGAATACCATAACAGCAATCACATGAAAGAAAATTTCGCGTTTAAGGTAGAGAAGCAACCAAATGCGAACGATGAAATGTGTCATAGTGACCGTCTGTAGCTTTTATCAACGATATGGCACACCCCTCCCGCAACGGAAGCAACCTACTATCGTTATGGCGAGGCGCGCATTGTTCGCGAAACCCAGCAGTTCACTACAACTTCGAATTGAAACCATGAAGTAGCTCTTTACAGCTCCAATTACAATGCCTATAGCATACTCGAGGCACTACAGCGCAGCTTAAGCTGCGTTGAAATGGAAAATGCAAGCACATTCTATCTCAACATGTCTCAATCCTGCGTTGTTTAATTACACAGACTGAAAACTATTTGCTCTATCAGTGCATAAAAGAAAACCTCGCATACCTGCCTCTTAAAGAAGACACCACAAGTCTCACATGAACACTTCACCTCCACTGGGGAACAATGATATCTTAAATATGTGCAACACTACTAATGAGTGGGCCTTGGCTTCTTGCTCGTTGCAGCGAACCGGTCCAAAAGGCATATTTCACTCAAATATTTGTCTGGAGCAGCCTATGTCAGTTCTTTAAACGGATTCATGTCTGTTTCTCGAGCAAGAAGCACCAGTTAATTGCTCAAGTGAGTGGAACGTGTAGCACGGAAAGTGAATAAATATTGGTACATTCCTTTCTGTGTGCTGCAAACAGCAGTGAACCTGAGTCAGCTTTGATTCAAGTTACCACCACTTAAATTTAACCGGTGAAAAACGGCCTACTTTTGAGAACCAGTTAAAAAAGCAAGTGGTGCTGGCCGAATCTAAACTCCAGTGGTAGTTAAGTCCTCGTGTTACTGCCGAGGGTTTCTGTGAAGAAATAAAAAAATTCGATATTATATCCTGAACTATTCGTCGTGAGCAAACATGTTTTAGCGGGTTAAAATCAAGATCAATCTTGTAGAAATCATATATAGTCAGCGTTTAATTGTGACACGCATATTGCACCATGGTGGGTATGGAATCTTAACTAGATTCTTATGTGCTGTGCTTTTGCGTCTACACCTTTATTATTCACGTGAGCTACCACTGGAAAGTGTAGATCCGTGCATAAAAAAAACGTAATGGGCTGGTCTGAGCTCCCTCCGGTGGCACTATAGCATTGCCTTCGAGAAATGTATTGTCGTCTAGGAAACAAGCTCCCTGATTACATTTCTGCGAACGAAGACATTGTAAAATATATATTTGAGAGGCCCGTCATAAGTATACAAGCATTGGGAACGAGAGCGAACAAACAAACACTGCAGAAGGCATCCGCACAGCGCCCGAACTGCAGCAGACGACAGGCGCGAATCCGTGCCCTGACGTCACGCGAGTGGCGCTCGCAGCGCCCCTCTAAGTTGTTCTCGGGGCTAGTATTGTTGGGCTGCTGAGCACGAGGTTGTGGGATCGAATCCCAGCCGCAGCGGCTGCATTTAGATGGAGGCAAAATGCGACAACGCCCGTGTACTTAGATTTAGGTGCATGTTAAAGAACCCCAGGTGGTCAAAATTTCCGGAGTCCTCCACTACAGTGTGCCTCATAATCAGAAAGTTGTTTTGGCACGTAAAACCCCTTAATTTAATTTTGTATTCATTTCTGTAGAAAGATGGGGAAGCTGGCAAGTTGGAAGGGGATTCATTGTAAGTAACCGACAAATGGACGAGGGTGACTTGGAAGAAACACGGGAAGAGCGCAACTGAAAGTTCATTCAGAAAAATTTGCTACAATGAAGACAATTCCCGAAGGTCACATGAACAAGAAAATAATGAGCCATCAAAGAAAAGCTGTTTCTTCTGTTGATAGAAATACCAAAGCCTGGCTGATTCAAATGCCTGCACACTTTACAATGTGGAAAGCTTCAATTATTTTATGCTTGTGCTGATTCTGCATCATTGATCTCATATGGGTCGCTGCATTAATGTTTAAGAGAACATGCTAATTTTGAAAATGTACCAGGTTCTCACCTGTAGTGTCATTGGCGCTAGTGTGTTTGGATTCTGTTTTTTGACAGCACATCTATAGTCATCAGGCATCACACAACGATCGCATGCAATATGCCAGTGGTCTGAAAAAGTTTGGAAGAGAATTGCAGTTAAGAACTTCCCCATTTTGCAAAATTACACAGCTAGTTTCCCTCTGTGGCTATGCGTGTGTATCATGCTGTCTTTGCTGCTACTAATTATTTTCTGATAGCGCACATTACTTAATGTCACAAGGCTTTGTAGAATTGTCGTTTATGAAAAAGAAAATTTGTCATCAACATTATTGATGACAATTTTTCTCTTTCATGAACCTTCCGTCACCTTGTGGGTAGTGCTCTTTGGCCATCATTGGCCCTTGCACCGCGAAACCTCATACATAGTCATCATCATCCACATTGGGATTCCACAAAACTGACTTGCCTGAATTCCGGTAAAATCCTAAATATCCTTGATTTCGCGGAAAGCAGCCCCTTCTCCTGTCACGTACACACACAAAGGGGCCCACAATCACTGCGGGGCGCCCGCCAGACCGGCAACCACTTGAGACACCCATAGCAAATTAGGGATCCATCCTCCATTTCGATTAGGCATTCTCTTTCGATCATCCTTCTTGCACGGGGTGTTACACGTCAACCGTAACAACAGCTACCTTAATTCTCCACCAGAAAAGTAGGAAGATGCCTATAAAAAAGGAATCGGACAAGGAGACACAATCTCTCCAATACTATTCACTGCATGCTTGAAAGAAGTCTTCAGGCTATTAACCTTCTCAGGGTCGATTTTTTTTTTTTGGAGATACGCGGCCACCCAGGGTGGGTTTTTTTTTATTGCGGATTCCAATTCTTCTGAGGGACGTATTTCGAAAAAAAATTACTGTAATTTTTCTAGGGTGACCGTAAAGTGAGAAAAAAATATTTTGCATTGGTATATATCTACTGTTTATTCATGAATTACAACAATAAAAAAAGGAAATAACTGTTCAAGGCCTTGAATATGCACACACGAGAATATTTCGTAAATCCCAAATGTTCCTGCTCTTACACTAATATTTGCATCCATAGCCTAATTAAAGTGTGTAGGTGAGCGCACCCAAAAAAACTGTGTGGTTGTGTGCCCGTCAAAAAAAGCAAAACGTGTGACAGACTTCCGATAATCTTCATTTTATTGTCAACCAGAGGCAATTAGATATAGCGAGTCTCCCTCCAAAAAGAAAAGGAAACGCATGCACGGCTGCATCCTTCCTATGCTCACCCCTGTGAGCACTAAATGAGCGAGAAACAGGTGGCCGCCCTTTGAGTGATTAGTAATGAGATAGCCATCCATTTTGCGAGCACAAGAAGTCGGAACTGCCCGCAGAACAAAACCCAAGCCGCCGTCCGCCCGCACGCACACCAATGCGTGAGCAGTAGTATAGAGACGCACCGGAGCGAACTAGTTCTAAAACAAACCATGCAGCAAAAAGCGAGAGAGAAAAGCGCGAGAAAAAAAATTCCCTGTATTCCCACATAGTGACAGCACATGCCAGGAAAGAAAAAATTGGGAAATTGGTGCGCTTTTTGAACGTACAGGCAGCGCGGTATATTCATGTCATTGACCCTGAAAGGGTTTAACTGGGAAGACTTAGGAGTAAGGATCAACGGCGAATATCTCGGCAACCTTCGATTTGCAGATGATATTGTCCTGTTCAGCAACACTGGGGACGAGTTACAAGAAATAATTGAGGACCTAAAGCCCAGACCACACGTACGCTTGCGGACGCGCGCAAGCTCGCGTTCACGCACCCACGCATGCGCATACGGTGCGGCGTGGCTCGTACGCGTCGAAACGCGGCATGATCTTGGGGAACAGCTCCTCTCCGTTATCGCGCGCTTGGGTTGCCTCGCGTCAGCGCGCCTGGCTACGCAGCTACGGCGCGGAGCGTTTAACTCTCAGTGAAGCAGATTCATATCGTGCAAGAATGTGGTTCTTCTTTCCTTTTTGCACTGATCTAACAGCTATAAAAATATACCAGTTACGTTTATAAATATCGAAGCATCTTGAAACGCTGTCAGTAACAAAGTACGAAGTGGCGCCTGCCGAGGCATCTGTGAGTGAGCCCACTGAGCGTGCGCTGTCGCGCGTCTTTGTGGATGCAAACCAGCATTACTCGCGAAGCGCGGCAGGCGCTAGGCGCACGTCCGCAAGCCTCGGCTTTAAGCGAGAGAGTATAAGAGTGAGGTTTAAAAATAATATGCTGAAGACAAAGATAATGATCAGTAGCTGGGCAAGGGAACAAGAGTTCAGGATTGCCAGTCAGCCTTTAGTGTCTGTGAAGGAGTACGCTTACCTAGGTCAATTACTCACAGGGGACCCTGATCATGAGATGGAAACTTGCAGAAGAGAAAAAATGGGTTGGAGTGCATTCGGCAGGCATTGTCACACCCTGACTGGAAGCTTACCATTATCATTGAAAAGGAAGGTGTACAATCAGTGCATTTTACCGGTGCTGACATATGGGGCAGAAACTTGTTGACTGACAAAGAAGCTTGAGAACAAGTTAAGGACTGCTGAAAGAGCATTGGAACGAATAATGATAAACATAACATTAAGAGACAGAAAGAGAGTGGTTTTAATCAGAACAAACGGGTATAGCCAATATTCTAATTGACATTAAGAGAAAAAAATGAAGCTGGTCAGGTCATGTAATGTGCAGGTTAGATAACTGTTTATTCATTAGGGTTACAGAATGGGTACCAATAGAAGGGAAACGCAGTCGAGGACGGCAGAAGACTAGGTGGGGTGATGAAATTAAGAAATTCGCAGGTGCGAGTTGGAATCGGTTGGCGCAGCACAGGGGTAATTGGAGATCGGAGGGAGAGGTCTTCGTCCTGAAGTGGACTTAAAATACGTTGATGATGATGATAATATTTGAGAAGTGCATTAATTAGGACTAATTATGTAATTTATTTATTCATTGTGAATACTTTCAGGGCCCAAAGGCACTATAGAAAGGAGTGGTATGGACACAAACATGTGCAGTGAAATAACAAAAAAATTTTCCAAGGCATTTTCCAAGGCGGTCGGATCATTCTATATCCGCAATGGCAGCAATGGAGGAGGGAAGGCATTTCCAGTCAGTGGTTGTTCTTCGGACAAAAGAATCATAATAGTTGGTGCGAGACGATGGCAAGCTTACTTAGAAAAGGGGATCGGTTGTAGCTGAAATGTACCAAGGTGGTGGAAAAAGAAGCAACTTTCAATACTTGATTGTAGTGGTAAATCTTATGAGAGAGTCAGGCGGGAGCATTTGGGGCAGAAGGAAAGGTTCAGTAAGTTAAATATTCCTTTCATGGGCGTGATCCTACAATGAGTAAAGCCCCTTAAACTTCGTAAAGTAGTGACACTCCTCCTCTGCCTTCACGCCTCCTTGTTTCTCCTCTCTTTTACGCTCCCTCCACGACCGTGGCGCCGCCTACGATGCTCGAGTGCAGCAGACGACCTTTCGCAGAGTGAATGCACACATAGCAAGGCAGTGCTCTTTAGGCGTTCACGTTGGCTTTCCAGCTCCGCATAACTTCGTTTACAGCGTAGAATTTCTAGTCGGATGGTTATGCAAATTCAGAAACGGCAGCTTTTGTTTAATTTTTTGATAACTATTTCTTTAAAAAGTATCCGAAGGAGTGTTAACGCTGTGCGTTGACGACTGCGAATGTATCGCATGCCCTACAATTAGGTATGAAACATTTGTCAAGGACGTGTCGCAAGATCTTGTTGCGAATAGTTCTAAATAACACGTTTACGATCGCATGACAACATCTTGACTTCCAGCAAGCCCTCAGCCTAAAGAATCTGCGCCGCCCTTACCATGTGAATTCGCGGCGTGCATCAGCTATGACGTACAAAGGCTGATGGAGATCATTGCTCTGAAGGTTCGAAAGTGTATTACAAGCTACAGTCCCACCAACAGGCGTGCTTGCCAATCTAAGCGCGAGCAAAGGCTCAGAGGTGGGCGCTGGTGCTATTATGTTTCTCCTGTCTCAATGTCGACAGAAATACCGCGGCCGATAATCGAGTCGGGACTCGGCGTACACAAAAAAATAAAATAAGTTTTTAGCATTCGTGCATGAAGCGGGAGTGCAATAACAATGCTTGATTCAATCTCAAACAAGACCACTGTGGGCTTCAGTAATTTTTTTCAGGTTAATGATTTATCACGAATAACACTTCATCGTGTGTTGGTTCGTCCGTTTACTAAGTGACGTACTTGTCGCGAACCGAGTTGCACTGAAGTGCATGCATTGAGGACGGTTGCACTCCCTCCGAAGTAACATTTGCGAGGCATGACTTTATTAGTGAAGTCATGATAGCAGAAAGAATCCCGCCGCCATGACGCGGCCAAAATTGTGGCAAGTGAAATTATGTTTTTTCTAGAGGTCAAAATGATATGAAACGGCATTCGAGTTGCAAGTTAACAGTTTATTTTCAGCATAGATGCATTACAGATTTGCCTTTGCAGTCAGAAGTCCGTGTGCACCATTTATTGTCTCATTGCGTAAATAAACGCACCAGCCTAAGAGGCCTACAGCAAGCGCGTCTCAATTAGGCATAGTGACCGTAGAAACTGATAGTGGAATGAACGAGCAAGCAAACGACTATACGAGCGCGCGAACTAAACGAACGAGCAAACGACTAAACGAGCGTGCTAACGAACAAGCAAACGACTAAGCACAAAAACCAGCCAGAGAACGGGCGGGCGGCCGCACATTTTCTTTGCGAGTGCTCCACTGCCGCATCTGAAGCTTCGCACACTTTAAAGCTCACGCGAATTAGCACATAGTCTCAATTACCTATGATGCTGTCGCTCGGCGACGAACGCACTGCGTAACACGGTTTCGGGAGAGCACGCACGCTTTTCATCGGTGCCTCTGTATTGCAAATCTACCGGGCGACCGCCAACGAGGAACACGAACAAATGAGGCAAACAACGCTATTCTATCTAAAGAAGGCTAATAAGTAACCACAAAAGGGAGAGAGTTGCTCTCCTGAGGCGCTTTCATGATCGAGGCTAAAATTTTGTCAAAAGGACTGCGCTGAATCTTACAGATTTCGTAATCATGTTATTGCACGCAACCTCGCATGCCCGCGAACTCAAGCCGGTTGGCGTACAAAACGATTAAGCACACCAAATACGACTAACACGACCACGTAGTGCGTACATAAACAAAGTAGACGTTGCGTAAAAATTGTGTTAAAGCGTGCGTACAAATGACAACATGCACGGTGAACTGTGCAATATCTACTACGTTATTGCCCGCAGCACAATACGCAAGCCTGGCACATACTATACTCTGCGAGACTCGCAACATACCTCGCATAGTCGCACGGAAGCAGTTGGTCGGAAGTTCTCCCTCCCGATTCGGTGAAGTCATGTCATTCTTCTTAACCTGTCGCGCTTACCGGACGGTATCGCAAACAGATTCTTGCCTTTGCTAAAGCTTTATTGGCATCCGAACGTGCAGCAGGTCATGGTCACAGAAAATGAAGTGAAGCGACGTCGCACCTGCCACAAAACATCTTTCAAGGTGTTCACAAAATCAAAACAACACAGAATAGGAACGGAAGGAATGGTGCCAACAAGCGCCGCCTGTCGAGCAAGAATGGCACTGAAGCGTGACTGTAAACAAACGAAGCCGGCGCAAGGGGCCACGTGATGCCATTAGGCCAATAGCAACGCGGCGTCGGCTTTGGGCAGAACACTCGAGGAGGGGGCGGCATTCTTCAAAGCGCGGCACTACTTTACGAAGTTTAAGGGGCTTTAAGAATGAGGGGAGTAGTTACAGGATGAAACGCACGGCACGATTTTGAACTGCTTCGAGGGCGAGGATGAGAGAGGTTTGTATGGTGTCCCATATGGTGCATGCATACTCTAATTTTGTGCGGATGAGTGCCTATAAAACATTAATTAATGGGAGATAGTACAGTGGAAAAATTTAGACGGAAATAGCCAAACATGTGGTTTGCATTACTAGTCACATATTCAATATGACTGTCCCATGACAGATTAGACGTGATGTGAATGCTGAGATATTTATAACAGTCAGCAGGGGGTAAACCAACATTGTTAAGGAAGTAAGTAGGCGTACTTTGAGTAGAAGAATGTCTAGAGATACACATGTGCTTACATTTACTTGGGTTAAATGTCATAAGCCAATTAGTGCACCAATAAAAAATACTGTCGAGGTCACATTGAAGTTTAAGGGAATCTGTATTGTTAGCAATTTTTTTGTGGATTAAACAGTCATCTTCAAAGAGCCAGGTAGTGCAAGTTAAAATGCAGGAAGGAAGGTCGTTAATGTAAACTGAAAAGAGCAAAGGACCAAGAACTGACCCTTGCGGGACGTTAGATGTTACTGCGGTAGAGACAGAAGAGATGTTTGCTGTCACAAACTCAGTGCCATGCTAATCCATGCTAAGACATTGGGATCTGTATTAAGCTGACAAAGTTTGAAGATAAGTAAATCATGTGAAACCGAATGAAAAGCCTTTGCAAAATCAATGAATATACAGTGTGTGTCAAAGCTCAGGTCTGCATTAATAAACAGGTCGTTAGTGAAAGGTAGCAATTGCATTTTACACGAAAACGTTTTGAGGTACCCATGTCGGAAATTACTGAAAAAACTTTTGGACTCAAGGAAATCTACAAGGTGTGAGTATATTATGTGCTCTGATATTTCGAGAGGAATGCATGTTAATGAAATGGGATGGTAATTATCGGGAGAATGTACATCACCTGACTTATGCACAGCAACCACCTCCCCTACCTTCCAATCCCAGGGCAGCGCCTGCATTTGTAATGGCAGTTCAAAAAGTTTCGACAGTATCAGCAATGAATATATTTTTGTGCACTTCAGCATTTTTGATGAAATGCAATCAGGACCTGCAGATGACGACGCCTTCAAATTATCAATCAGTCTCTCAACACCAACAGCATTGATCGCGATGGGGTCCATTGGTAGGGAAAAAAAGCTTGGAAATAGCAGAAATACAGTGGGGACACCTTTCTGCAAATATGCAGCAAATTTGTGGTTTAGCACTGCGCAGCATTTATTTGGTGCTACTGGTGTGCCGGACTATATTAACTGAACATGCATATCTTTTGTGCCATTGATTATGATGGAAAACTTGTGAGGATTGGAGGATAATAATGATGGAAGTGTTGTAGCGAAAAATGTCATCTTGGCATTTAATGCTGCAGTACAATGCTCTTGATTTACGTTAATGTAAGGCATCCAATGTTCGGTCATGCGCGATAGTTTTATGCGCCTGAATGCCCACTTCTTTTTGTTGTGCAGTTGTTTAAAGAACTACTGAACCATGACGAGCAGGAATTTGATGAAGCTTTGAGCTTGGTCTTATAGAGCAGCCAGTTGTCTTCAACTTGTCACGGGTGACAGAGTGATGGAGACTGCCCAAGAGCAAATGCACAACAATGTTTATTTCATAGACAACAAACTATATAAATAGGCTGCTTGCCTATGACGTAAAACAAAAGAACGAATCATGTTTGACGTGTTAGCACAGCACTTCCAAGCATTTCATATCACTTCTCCCTCTCTGTTAAAACTGCTGTCTTTGCACGTGTCTTCATTGTCGGGTAGACCTCTGTAAGACCGGCAGACTTGGGGGGGAGAGAGCCTCTTCAGCTGGAAGGGATGTTGGAGGTGTTGTCAAAGGAACAGGCACGGTGCCAGTTGGTTCTGGAGTGGCTGGACTGGATCGGCCTTCTCGCATTGACGTCGGCTGATTCTTGTTGTCCGGGCTGGGTTGAAGCGAGCTGGGAGCCGCCGCTTTTGGCGCCACGGGTGATTTGGTCCAAGTGACGCCTGGCTAGGCCATCTGGAGTGTCGACTGTTCCCAGCCGTGAGCCCTCGATGCTCTTGACGATGCCTGCACGCCAACGCCTCCCTTGGCCAATGTTGCGCACGCACACCTGGTCCCCGGACTGGAATCTGGAAGGCTGCGAGTAACTTCGAGGTAGAGAAGGGACACAAGTATCCAAGCATGAACGAATTTGGTAGTTCAGTAGCATTTCTTAAAGATACTTGCCGCACGGTAGTGTGGCACATCGATAGCCTAGCAGCACTCGTGCTAGTTTTGTTTCGAGATCGTTCAGCGTCAAGTGCTTGAGAAGGCCATCCTTTATTATGCGGACCGCACACTCTGCGAGACCGTTAGATAGTGGGTGGTACGGCGCACTGCGTAGATGAGTTATGTTGTTGGCAGTCATGAACTGGGAAAACTGCTGACTTGCAAACTGAGCAAGCCAAAACAAGCGAACAGTTCATGAAGCCACGCGATTGTGACGTCTGTGGTCACCGACCTGACGGGAAGTGCCTCAATCCATTTAGTACGCGAGTTGACAACTATCAACAGCATGCGTCTCTCTATTGGTCCGGCATAATCAATGTGAAGCCGTGACCACTTGGTCTCCGTTTCGGGCCAACAGATAGGAGCCTGTCGATGAGGCATTGGCTGCGCTTGTACACATGAGATGCACAAACGTGTAAAGCTTTCGATCTCACCATCAAACCTAGGCCACCAGAACAGCGTCCGAGCCAGTCTTTTCATCGCAGATGCACCATGGAGTGACCGATGTACCTCAGTGAGCATGGAGACTCGCGCTTTGTGGGGTACAACGATGCGATGACCCCAGTAGAGCAGGCCTTCTATGCTTGACAGCTCCAGTGAGGTTGAAGGTGATTGCAATACGGTCACAAGCGTTTAGGCCATCTATTAAGTACAAAGTGCTGCACAACTCTGAGGTATTCATCTGCGTTCGTCAGCGCCCGTATGGCACCCGCTGGCACAAACGAGCTGTCAAGGTTCTCTGAAGACGGCACGTATTCTGGTAAGGTGCCCGATCAACAAGCATCTGGTATCGGCAGGGGCAAGCGGCTGAGTGCGTTTGCGTTGGCGCTTTCCTTGCCGGCCTTGTACTCGATGCAGTACTAACATTGGCTTAGAAACAGAGCCCATTTCTGAATACGTGCCAATGCCTTTGGGGCACAGGTCGATCTTCTCGTAGAAGTTCCACTAGTGGTTGGTTGTCCGTGACCAATACAAACTCGCGTCGCAGCAGGTAGTCTCGAAACTTTGTTACTCCGAACACCAGTGCGAGAGCTTCCTTCTCGAGCTGAGAACAATTCTTTTCGGTGTGTGTTAACGTGCGTGAATGGAAGGCAATGGGCTTATCCAATTTCCCAATTCGGTGCGAGGTTACGGCACCTAAACCTGAAGGTGACGCGTCACATTCCAAGCACACAGGTTGTTTGGGATTGAAATGTGTCAGAACAGACGAACTCAGAAGTGTTTGTTTAGCCTTGCGATATAAATTTTCTTGCGCCTTTCCCCACTGCCATTTGTGCTCTTTTTCAAGCAGAAGATACAACAGGGCCGACATCGTTGACATGTGTGGCAAGAACCTGTGATGATAAGTCAACAGACCCGAAAATGAGCGCAGTTCGCTCACATTCGTAGGCCGTGGTGAGTCGCGTATTGCTGCTAGCTGCTTCTCAAGCGGATGCAAGCCATTTTTGTCGATGCGATGGCCCAGGTAGACGATGGCGTCTCTGTAAAAATTGCATTTTTCGGCCTTCAGCTTGTTGCCATTCTCTTGAAGCCTGTACAAAACGTCTCGAAGCACTGAGCCATTACCGTCTTGACGTTCTGCTATCAATACATCATCCAAATACACCTACACGGCTGGAAGGCTGTCCGGGACCGTTTCCATTTGCCGCTGAAAAATCGAAGGAGCCGAGGCAACCGCAAATTGAAGTTGGTTATAGCAGAACAACCCTTTGTGAGTGTTTATCACGGCCAACTTCCTCCCCTCCTCATGCAAAGGGAGTTGGTTTTATGCATCCTTAAGGTCCAGTGTTGTGAAAAACGACCCCTTACATAGCGACGTGAAAATGTCTTCAATGTTTGGTAAAGGGTATTGTTCAGTTATGCAGGCAGCATTTATTGTGGTTTTGAAATCGCCGCAAATGCGAAGGGACCAGTCTTTCTTCAGTACTGGTATGATTCGCGCCGCCCACTCAGAATGTGCTAATGGCGATATGCCTTGCTCCATTAAACGATCCAGCTCCGTTTCCACTTTTTCACGAAGAGCATAAGGGATTGACCGCGCCTTGTGGAACATCGGTGGGGCGCCTTCTCGTATGTAGGATTTCACAGGTGGCCCCTGATTGTTTACAAGCCCTGGCTCAAAAAGGGCAAAAAACTCGGTCCTGAGGCTGTTGGGTTCTGCTCATGTCGATTGAACTGTAGCGACAAAACTGGACGCCGAAGTGAAAACACTTGGATTAAGCTTCTTCCGCAAAGGTTGGGACCCAAACAGCCTATAGCAATCAGTGTGGCATGTATAGCCTTCTCGCAAAATGGGCTTGAAGGTACAGTTCACCGACAATGGGTAGCTGTCCCAAGTTGTAGCTGAGCATATGTTTGCATTTCGATCATCATCATCATCATCAGCCTGGTTACGCCCACTGCAGGGCAAAGGCCTCTCCCATATTTCTCCAACAACCCCGGTCATGTACTAATTGTGGCCATGCCGTCCCTGCAAACTTCCTAATCTCATCCGCCCACCTAACTTTCTGCCGTCCCCTGCTACGCTTCCCTTCCCTTGGAATCCAGTCCGTAACCCTTAATGACCATCGGTTATCTTCCCTCCTCATTACATGTCCTGCCCATGCCCATTTCTTTTTCTTGATTTCAACTAAGATGTCATTAACTCGCGTTTGTTCCCTCACCCAATCTGCTCTTTTCTTATCCCTTAACGTTACACCTATCATTTTTCTCTCCATAGCTCGTTGCGTCGTCCTCAATTTGAGTAGAACCCTTTTCGTAAGCCTCCAGGTTTCTGCCCCGTAGGTGAGTACTGGTAAGACACAGCTATTATACACTTTTCTCTTGAGGGATAATGGCAACCTGCTGTTCATGATCTGAGAATGCCTGCCAAACGCACCCCAGCCCATTTTTATTCTTCTGATTATTTCTGTCTCATGATCCGGATCCGCAGTCACTACCTGCCCTAAGTAGATGTATTCCCTTACGACTTCCAGTGCCTCGCTGCCTATTGTAAACTGCTGTTCTCTTCCGAGACTGTTAAACATTACTTTAGTTTTCTGCAGATTAATTTTTAGACCCACTCTTCTGCTTTGCCTCTCCAGGTCAGTGAGCATGCATTGCAGTTGGTCCCCTGAGTTACTAAGCAAGGCAATATCATCAGCGAATCGCAAGTTACTAAGGTATTCTCCATTAACTTTTATCCCCATTTCTTCCCAATCCAGGTCTCTGAATACCTCCTGTAAACACGCTGTGAATAGCATTGGAGAGATCGTATCTCCCTGCCTGACGCCTTTCTTTATTGGGATTTTGTTGCTTTCTTTATGGAGGACAATGGTGGCTGTGGAGCCGCTATAGATATTTTTCAGTATTTTTACATATGGCTCCTCTACACCCTGATTCCGTAATGCCTCCATGACTGCTGAGGTTTCGACAGAATCAAATGCTTTCTCGTAATCAATGAAAGCTATATATAAGGGTTGGTTATATTCCGCACATTTCTCTATCACCTGATTGATAGTGTGAATATGATCTATTGTTGAGTAGCCTTTACGGAATCCTGCCTGGTCCTTTGCTTGACAGAAATCTAAGGTGTTCCTGATTCTATTTGCGATTACCTTAGTAAATAGTTTGTAGGCAACGGACAGTAAGCTGATTGGTCTATAATTTTTCAAGTCTTTGGCGTCCCCTTTCTTATGGATTAGGATTATGTTAGCATTTTTCCAAGATTCCGGTACGCTCGACGTTATGAGGCATTGCGTATACAGGGTGGCCAGTTTCTCTAGAACAATCTGCCCACCATCCTTCAACAAATCTGCTGTTACCTGATCCTCCCCAGCTGCCTTCCCCCTTTGCATATCTCCCAAGGCTTTCTTTACTTCTTCCGGCGTTACCTGTGGGATTTCGAATTCCTCTAGACTATTTTCTCTTCCATTACCGTCGTGGGTGGCACTGGTACTGTACAAATCTCTATAGAACTCCTCAGCCACTTGTACTATCTCATCCATATTAGTAATGATATTGCCGGCTTTGTCTCTTAACGCATACATCTGATTCTTGCCAATTACTAGTTTCTTCTTCACTGTTTTTAGGCTTCCTCCGTTCCTGAGAGCATGTTCAATTCTATCCATATTATACTTCCTTATGTCAGCTGTCTTACGCTTGTTGATTACCTTCGAAAGTTCTGCCAATTCTATTCTAGCTGTAGGGTTAGAGGCTTTCATACATTGGCGTTTCTTGATCAGATCTTTCGTCTCCTGCGATAGTTTACTGGTATCCTGCCTAACGGAGTTACCACCGACTTCCATTGCACACTCCTTAATGATGTCCACTAGATTGTCGTTCATTGCTTCAACACTAAGGTCCTCTTCCTGAGTTAGAGCCGAATACCTGTTCTGTAGCTTGATCTGGAATTGCTCTATTTTCCCTCTTACCGCTAACTCATTGATCGGCTTCTTATGTACCAGTTTCTTCCGTTCCCTTCTCAGGTCTAGGCTAATTCGAGTTCTTACCATCCTGTGGTCACTGCAGCGCACCTTGCCGAGCACGTCCACATCTTTTATGATGCCAGGGTTAGCGCAGAGTATGAAGTCTATTTCATTTCTAGTCTCGCCGTTCGGGCCCCTCCACGTCCCCTTTCGGCTATCCCGTTTGCGGAAGAAGGTATTCATTATCCTCATATTATTCTGTTCCGCAAACTCTACCAATAACTCCCCCCTGATATTCCTAGTGCCTATGCCATATTCCCCCACTGCCTTGTCTCCAGCCTGCTTTTTGCCTACCTTGGCATTAAAGTCACCCATTAGTATAGTGTATTTAGTTTTCACTCTACCCATCGCCGATTCCACGTCTTCATAGAAGCTTTCGACTTCCTGGTCATCATGACTGGATGTAGGGGCGTAGACCTGTACAATCTTCATTTTGTACCTCTTATTAAGTTTCACAACAAGACCTGCCACCCTCTCGTTAATGCTATAGAATTCCTGTATGTTACCAGCTATATTCTTATTAATCAGGAATCCGACGCCTAGTTCCCTTCTCTCTTCTAAGCCCCGGTAGCACAGGACATGCCCGCTTTTTAGCACTGTATATGCTTCTTTTGGCCTCCTAACTTCGCTGAGCCCTATTATATCCCATTTACTGCCCTCTAATTCCTCCAATAGCACTGCTAGACTCGCCTCACTAGATAACGTTCTAGCGTTAAACGTTGCCAGTTTCATATTCCAATGGCGGCCTGTCCGGAGCCAGTGATTCTTAGCACCCTCTGCAGCGTCGCAGGTCTGACCGCCGCCGTGGTCAGTTGCTTCGCAGCTGCTGGGGACTGAGGGCCGGGGTTTGATTGTGTTGTTCATATAGGAGGTTGTGGCCAAGTACTGCACCAGGGTGGCCAATCCTGCTCTGGTGAGGGAGTGCGTTACCGGTTCTGGTGGTCACCGGGATCAGGCCACACTCCAGGCCTGTTTATGCAATTTTATCAACACGCGGATTTTTTTTTTTTTATTCCGGTGGAAAATTGCCGGCACCGGGATTCGAACCACGGACCTCTTGCACGCGAGGCGGGTGTTCTACCTCTACGCCACCGCTGCAACTCGATAAGCGTGGCCAACTCAGACAGTGCTTAAGATACACCTCCTGCGGAATGATAGAAAACAGTGATCCCGTGCCAATAATCATGTTCAAGGCCATACCACCCCAGCGGATAACTCTGTGAAACGCCTGGAGCAAACATTTCTTGTCTCTTGATTCCTGCAATGTGAAGACTGTTGAAATATTGTTTCCTCCGTTTTGGATACAGTGCTCTTATAATGAACTGCGTTAGCGATGCCATTGCGCCTATGACCAGTCCGGAGCCCCGATTGGGAGTGGCATTTTCTTGCAAAATGACCAGTCTTCCGACAACGAAAACACTGCTCTCTTTTGTGCGGGCAGTCGCTTGCTTTGTGATTGTAGTTTCTGCAGCGTGCGCAGTCAGTATGGCTTTGCTTATCTTTGGTGAAGCCTGATATCGGCGCGATTTTCTCGCCACACTTCACACCGCTGCCTCATTATCAGGTCTGGTCGCGGCGCTTACTTCCAGTGCGGCTTTCTCTGCCGCTGTGGCAATCGTTTCAGCTTGGGCAAGTGTGGGATCAGTTCTTTCAAGCAGCATCTGCTGTACCGCACAATTTCAGATGCCACAAACAATGTGATCCCATAACATGCGGTCCAAGCTGGTGCCGAAGTTACACTTATCTGCAAGCTTGCATAGCTCAACAACATAGTCACGGACAGATTCGTTTGCAGCCTGATCCCTTGTAAAGAACTTGTAACTTGCGGCAACTTTATTACACTTCGGCGCATAGTAGTCATTTAGGAAGGCAAGTGCTTCCTTGTAACTCAGGCCATTTACTTTCCGGGAGGCGCAGTTTCCAGCAAGAATGCCTACCGTCTTCACTGACAGTGTCGAAACCAAGAGTGCCCTTTTTTTATCATCTGTCTTAATATCATTCGCTTCAAAGAATGCCTCCAGTCGAGTTAAGTAAATATCCCACTTATCTTGATTTTCGTCGAAACTTGGGGTACCGAGGTTCGTAGCCAGGGCCATGACCGCCAACCCTTTGTAGACTCGATTACTTACAGTACCCAGCAGCAGGACACCCAGTGCTACTGAGACACCACCGTTGGTGGAGGGGGCTCCGCTGGGTGATCACCCTCGTCGCTACAGGTGACAGAGTGACGGAGACGGCCCAAGAGCAAATGCACAATGTTTATTTCAGAGGCAGCGAACTATATATATATATATATATATATATATATATATATATATATATATATATATATATATATATATATATAGGCTGCTTGCCTATGGCATAACACAAAAGAATGAATCATGTTTGACATGTGTTAGCACAACATTTCATATCGCTTCTAGTTTGACACATGTTAGCACAGCACTTCCAAGCATTTCATATCACAACTGATCGCTGTTCGAAACCAGAGAAGTAGTAGTCCACAAGAACCTGTAATTTCCAGTTTATAGCATCACTGTCTGCTTTGCTATAATCCTGGATAACCTTTATTTCTTAGAAGAAACCTGTTCCTGCAAAGTGATGTGGATTATAAAATGGTCACCGATTCTCGGTAAATATGTCAGAGAAGTTAAATTAGGTGCCATGGTGAGTATTAGGACTAATATGTTCTCAGAAGTGGGAGTAGTGCAGGTGGGGTTGAGGACAAGCTGGGGAAGTTCAAATCATGACATAAATCTAAAAATTATCTGGACTCTGCTGAATTTTGTCTGCCGAGGTATTTTTCCACATAATGTCTTGAAAATTAAAATCACCCTAAAAGAAGAGGGGTGATTTTGGGTCCCTAACAAGAAGCTGGTTAATGACGTCATGAAGTTCATTGCAGAAAGATGGTGGCACTGTTGGCAATCTATAGGCAAACACAAAGAATGATTTCACGACAAGCAATTACAATGCGCACGCACACAAGTTTAAGTGGCGAAACGACTGCAATGTCATGAGAAGTGGTAGTATCAACAACTGCGATAAAGACACCACGGAGCAAGCATCCTGATCGCATTGATAGAATCTATAACACTTCGCACATTCAAGTGTCTCTTGATTTTGTAATTTCGCAGAAAGCCAGGTTTCTGTCAAAGCAATGATATCTTTGGAACAGGAATCGATGGCAGAGGACAGCTGGACACGTTTATTTTGTACATGCCACACATTGGTTAAAAAAAAAAAAGCTAAGTAGAATGAAAAAAATAATCTGGGTTCTGTCCAGCTACGTGGCATTCACATATTTTTAAACTCTGGCTAAAGTTAGCTGGGACACCCTGTATGCCGTATAAGAGTTCGTAAGCCAAAATCCAATTTCATATCTGAATTGTCATTTTTCGCAATGATGCTGTGGCCTTAAATTATGATGGAATTTTATTAAAACTGGTTAGGTAGATTATATATGCATTATATTTTCCAGTGGCAGAGCTGGAATTTGTACCTGGGATGTCTTGCATATATATAACACACTAAACATAATTATGCCATTTTAGCGTTCTCTGTGTAGTTAGCACTAAGAAAAGCTTTGGGCTCTTTGACCAGCTTATAATTTTCCACTACGCAGATGATTGTTTTCCAGAATTTTTTTGTCACTAAGTCTAAAACTTCCACAACCTTAAAATTGCATTTGAGTTTCTTTTTTGCTGAAGCATGATCTCTAACTACAAAACATAAATCTTGCCACCATGCTGCAGTCAGCAACTATGATCATTTTAGCTGCAATGATGTTGGGGTCTGAATTAATTATGGCATTTAAGTAATGCTGGTAACTTCAATTATATAAGTGTACTGTAAAATAAGGAGCAGTGGGGCTGTGGCTATGAGAGAGACAATGATGACGAGAGAGAAAAACCTTGTTTCGGTGCTCGATTGGCTATACTACCTCTTGCTGCTGTATTGTTCTAGTCGTGAATGCTTACTGCCCAAAGAGCTTGCGACATTTGGTGGAGATGCTGGACCTTTTGCAAACCTGGAACTCCGAAGCCATGCGATCCCTGTCGCATCTCCCATGCCTGAGGAGACTAGTCCTACCGAACCACCCATGGCACCACCTCCAGCCATCTGTCCCTGTGTGCCACGCCAACGGGATCCTTCCATATTCAATGGCACTGACGATTGTGACGTAGAGGAATGGCTGTCATCGTACAACCGAGTGAGTGCCCATAACAAATGGACTTATGCTGACAAGCTTGGTTACGTACCATTCTACTATTCTGGTGTCGCCCATCTCAGGTTCCGCAACCATGAGGCTGACTTTCCCACCACCTGGACAGCATTCCGAACGACACTTCAAGAAGGCTTTGGTCGCCCTGCTGTGCGCAAACTTGGGGCTGAACAAGAGCTTCACTGTCTTGCCCAACAAAAGGGCAAAACCTTTAGCAGCTACATTGAAGATGTAGTTAACATTTGCTGGCATATCAACCCAGATATGACCGAAGATAAGGTCAAGAGCATCTTGAAAGGCATAGAAGATGACGCCTTCCAAATGCTCTTGGCAAAGAATCCTCATAGGGTCAACGACCTCATAACGCTTTGTCAGAGCTATGAGGAGCTATGCGAACAACGGCTTTCTATACGCCGAGTTCTCGCTCCGGATGTCGCGCTTTCAGCTCTGAGTGATGGTGTCACTGCGACTCCTTGCAGTTCAGTAATCTTCGATCAAATCAAGCAATTTGTACGAGAAATGGCACGCCAACTCTCTCTTCTGCCAGTCATTCCAGCCTCAGAGTCGCCCTTGTCTCCCGATCTCCGTCAGGTGATACAAGAACAAGTCGCTAACGCAGTACCACTTGCTCATAAAACGCCTCCTACGCCTGTTTCACTTACGTACACTGCCGTTGTTGCGAATCCAAGGCCTCTGTCCCATTCTGCTACTGCCGCTCAGCCTTTCGAAGCCTTGCCTCCTGCTTCCCGAACCTTCAATCCCCGTCGGTCTCCGTCTCCCCGTCAGCGGTCTCTGTCGCCGCTTATCCGTCGCCGCTTATCCGTCGCCCTGAAGCTATCCAAGAGGAAAACTAAAGAAAGCAGTTCTGGAGGCAATAACTGCAATCTCAATGAACTCCTCGAGATATCATTTATTTCCTGCGAACGTCCTTGAAGTTTATGGAGAAGACTTTGCTGTTCATGCGCTTCTAGACACAGGAGGAGCAATATCAGTGATTTTGGATCAGCTTCGTCATAACCTTAGAAAAGTCGCAACGCCATATTCTGCCATTTCATTACATACAGCAAGCGCTGCGCCGATTGAACCCTAAGGGAAGTGTACCATGCATGTTGTTATAAGCGGCACTTTATACCATGTTGAGTTCGTTGTTCTACCTCACTGCTCCCATGCCATGATTTTAGGATGGGACTTTCTGTCCTCTCATCTTGCTGCTGTAGATTGTGCCCGTGCTGAACTGACGCTGTCGCCATTCAGCAACGTTTTTGAAGATACTGATGATGCTTCCGGTCGTGTGTTTGTCACCGCCGACACCGAGATTCCTCCATACTCTGCCGCACTTGTACCCGTTTCCTGCGTTGGGTTTTCCGACTCAACAGTTCTTTTCACACTGTCTAAGTTTGTTGCAGAGCTCTTTGGGCAGTAAGCGTTCACTACTATAACGATAGAGCAGCGAGAGGTAGTACAGCCTATCGAGCACCGAAACAAGGCTTTTCTCTCTCGTTGTTGTTGTCTCTCTCATAGCCACAGCCCCGCTGCTCCGTATTTTGCAGTACAAAGCATTATATTTTGCAGTGGCAGAGTGTCAATTTATACTATTGGTGTCTTGCATATATCACTTTACAGTGTCCAAAATCCCAGCACATTTCAGCAATCAACAGCAGCTATTATAGTAAATGTTTACCTTCTGTTGGGGCTTGCAACTTCTTTCTGTTCATCGATACATTACTTACACAAGTTAGTTTGTGTTATCACTTCAATTCTTTTTAAGCATTTTATCAAAAGGCTTAGCTTTTTATTTATAGCTTCATTGAAGGCACATGCCTTGGAAAGCGAATGTGCTTCCAAATTTACTTCTCTCCTCCCCTTCCCCCTTTTCCCCCCAAGTCTAGAATTCATAAAGTAAGGCAGCAAAGTGGCTTTGTTTAGCATATCCAAAGCTGATCAGTTTTTCTGTGGTTTTTGTCTTGTTGCGTACAGTTGCAATTTTTTGTACACACACATCTTACTAGTGCTATATATAAAATTATAGTGCAATAAATTTTGTTCTAAAGCCATGTGATGTTCCCTATAATGTGAAATTCCATATAAAAGTTTCGCTTTACTTTAATCTATAACACTGAATGGTTGTATTTTATACCGTTCTTGCTAGAAGCTTTATAAGTTAGTACTGTAGTATATATAGCAAGCACACATGCCCACGAAATGACACATGCAAGAATGCCGAATATGAAGTGCGCAAGCGCAGGTGTGAGGAATCAGCTAAGTGAACCGGGGACACTTGCCTACCATGGTAGCAGCCACCATAAAGCAGAGAAAAATCTGTTCTGGTGAAAGCTTAGGGTTGGTAGCACAATAAACATTTTAGAAGTCATGGAAGGTTGCAGCACCTTCAGAGTGACGCTTGGGGGCACGTTTTCCTGAGCGGGCTTTTTGTTTTTGTTTTTCCCCTCAAATGTTCAGTCGCTGCCATACATGTACTATCGGGGGACAGAACTGCCTAGGACCCTGCTGCAACGGCCAGAGCAGGGGAAAACTACATCGTTGCGCCGTCTAGTGATGGCTTGCCTGGTTCGAGATAAAGCTTGCGTCCTAGCTTGCGTGCAAGCGTGTACTCGCTGGCTCCTTCACGCGAGTTGCTCTTCGCCCAGAAACCTTCTACGAGATGCCGCTATGTGGGCATCGGCTGGGAGTGTGACTTGCTTGCAATCCAGTTCATACAAGCACAGCACATGCCGTGTTATTCGCAGCGTCATTGTTTGTAGCACTTTCCCATTCTGTAAAACCAATGTTTGATTGTCTGGGTACAGACTGCAAAAAGAGATGCAGTTAGTAACAAGAAAAAAAAATGTTGCCATTCAATGCACGTTTGCTTAAGAGGATATCACGCCCGCTCGACGAAAGCTATGACAAGTGCCTTGCTACCAGCGCTGCAGCACGGGCAGCAGACGCTTTGAATCGATGCTGTCATATCAGCATCTCATGCAAGGTATGTGGGCAAAGAGCAACTCGCGTGAAGGCACAAGCCAGTACACGCTTGCTGGCAAGCTAGGATGCGTATGCACTCATTCACGATCTCGAATTAGGTGAATCATCACTAGATAGCGCAGCAGGGCAGTTTTCGCCTGCTCCGGCTGTTGGAGCCATGTCCTGGGCAGGTCTGTCCCTGATAATACATCTGTGACCACTTACAACTTGTTTCCGCCGCTGTACATGCATGTTGGCGACTTTCAGTGGGTTAAAACTGAGACCACATCTGGTGTATAGATGTTCATTGGACACGGTGCCAAAAGGGCTTATTGCTTTGCCTAAAAGTAGAATGGCTGTTCCTTCACTGCATTCTGAATACGAATGCAGCTTGTCAATGTCGTCTGAAATTTCACTGCAAGGCACACGATTACATCGTCCTGTCTATTCGCAGGAATCACAGGATCACTATGAGGCTTCATATACCTTTCACGTTTGCTGGCACAGAAACAATGTTTCAGGCAACACATATAATTTGCAAATTTAGTTGATGTGCTTTAAATAAACTTTAGACAAAAGAAAAGCTAGGAAAATGCGCTACTCAGCATTGCCTAAAGGCAGTCCTCGGCAATTTGTCACTGTGCAAGTTGAGCATGGTGTTTCACTTGTCCTCTGGGCTACGATGCAAGGACCTCACTTCTTCCCCTATGTCTGTCATCACTCAAACAGCCTGCAGATGACAAAACTACAAATTGTGGGTATAGTTTGATACTTCTCACACTAGTTTAAGATTATATGTCCTTGTTCCTTAATATCCCCTTCAGGCGCGAATTAAGAGAAACACAAAGGAAAATTGTGGTTCCTTCAAATATTGCCTCTAAATAGCGACCAAAACTCAGTGGTATGAATGAAAACATGTTTATTGAGCCAACAAAAAATTTTTCTGATGTGTACATTTGTACACATGGTGCCTCCAGGACGTAAATTATCTTGACGGCCACTTACACAAGGAGTAACTGTTGTCAGGTGCTGGTAACTTGGCAAAAGTACTTAAGAGTGTATTTACAGTGCATCTCAGCTTGCCTGCTTCGACGGATCCTACTTTTTGACGTGAAATTTACAGTAGCAATCCTTTGTGGCACTTAGGTAGAGGCAAACACCGCATTTGCGACAGCAAACTCGAGACTTTGAAGCACAGCCTGTGTTTCGCCACCTTTGCGGGAAGTTTTCCATCAAACCTTGTGGAATTTGTTGGCAGGGGCATACCGACATGTGATTTTCGGACAGGACTTGGAGAGTTGGTGCTTAGTCTACCCCTCCTGTTTGGCGCAGTCCTGTTGCTTGAAATCAAACTGCGTGCAATGTCTGATTGAAATGCCATAATATCTTTCACTTCCTTTTTCGGCAGTCCTTCTGCATTCGCGTCGCGAATGTACTCAAGCCAGCTGTTGCACACTGCGAAGCAAATGAAGTGAGAGATAACTCTTACTGGCCATTTCTTCGTCTTTGCTTTGAGGGGATAGAGCGACATCATAAGTCCAGCTTGTCGACGCCACCCATGAATTGATTGTAGTCCGCGATAACCTGCGGACGATCGATGTCGACATGTGCCTTGGCAGCTTCGCTCCATCTCTTCACCTTAGTGATGTTGCCTAGTCCTACAACTGTAGAGACCATGTTGACTGGACCATTGTCGTGCCAGCGAACAATGACGACGTCTTTCTCTTCGGTAATCTTGAAGTCGTAGCTTCCACGCCCTTCCTTTTTTAATTCTTTTTCGCTTTTGAGCTCACAGCCTAGAATTCTGTTGGCCGTAATCGTACCAGAGGCCAAAATACCAAGCAATTTCAGCTCTCGGAAGAGCGGCACAGAAGAAAAATAATTGTCCATGTAGCATCTAACGTTCAGACCGCGCGGGAGCGATTCCACAAGCCGCATCACGACCGATCCACCAAGACCCAAATGTGAATGGTCCTTGCTTACGCCAGTGCCTTTCCCTTGGTAGAATTCAAAATCATGCGCCATGCCGTCTGAACTGCAGCGGACGAATACTTTTATTCCTTCAGGGTTTGGCTTGTTCTTCACGAACTGCTTAGCAGGGACCCTTCCTGTAAAGGGCACCATCTGTTCGTCGATGCTGCTTTCGGGGAGAGGCTGCAGAGCAAGACATCGACTTCTGACAGCATCAATGATTGGTGCCACTTTCCCAAACTTGTTCTTCGGTGGATCCAGCGGAGCATTGCCATCAGTAACATGCAGTGCTGCTCGAAGCTTGAAAAATCGTTTGCATGTCATCGCATCCGCAATACATGGTATTCTTGTGTCCTCCTGCCAATACATGCGGATCCGAGGATACTTCAAGATTCCCATGTGTATCATAATGCCAATGAGAACTTTGATTTCTGCAGATGTGGTATTTAGCTCAACTCCATCTCTTTGCAGTGCATAAATGTTGGTAAAATGTGCTATGTCATCAAAAATGTTCTCTGGAAAGTACTTCACAAAGTACTCAAGCGGCTCAAGGATAGCAGATCCTCGGTCAGGGATGAACCTGCACTCAGTGTTTACTGGTGAGAATTTCTTCTTAATCCACTTCACAACCGTTTTCTTCCTTTTTGTTGGCGGTGGCTGCACATTCTCTTCATCTTCACTGCTACTGATGTCGTGGTCATTTAGGAAAGGATCTTCATTTGAAGCAGCCTAGAATAAAATGAAAAAGTTATAGAACTAAATAACAGCAAAATATAAATTTTTTTTTGAGTAGTGGCCAAACTTGCCACCATTTCGGCACATTCTTCGAATTCATCGTCTGAGAAGTCCCCATCTGAGATGTTCCCGTCAGCAATTCTGGCCAAAAGAGCCTGGGCCGACGTCGTCGATGCCTTTTGCTGGCGTTCTGAATGGTCTCTAAGACCTATAATGCATAAAAGATACGTATAAGTTCAGCATTACCCGTTAGAAACAAAATAAAATGGCCAGGTAAAGTGATCTGATGAGACAGCCTTGAGGCGCCTTGTGTACAATTGTACACACACATATTTGACTGCATGGCGCCGAGCCATCCTTAACAAAAACTGAAAAAAATCGTTGTTTGCGACAAGCCATAACCGTATGTGTTAAGCTGATATGAATATCATTTTTGTAAACAAACTTTACACGAGCAAAAACAAGAATTATCGGAGTGCACTCATGTGCCGATCCGTAAAAGGTAGAGGCGTACATCTTGAATGTTTGTTTCGACCTGTGCTTTGCCGTAAAAAACCTAGATGGCGCTAGCTGTCAACTAAGGAAGCATGTCTCAATGCTCACGTGGTGTGTTATTGAATTTGAAGGAAAGGCGGGCGCGCGACGTGGCGCCAAATTGATTGTGTACAATTGTACACACCGCCGCTGAAGGGGATATACATTCAGTAAGCGTTTGCAAAGTATTGTCTTCATTTTCAAATACTGCTGTTTTTTTTTAGAATAGTTGATTGGCTGCCACAATATTAAGCTTGCAATTGGGAAAAAAAGTCAAACCCTAGTGTGCGCAATCTAGTATATCCTTTAAGCTCATGGCAACATTTGTACAAATTTGGGAACCTCAAAAATTTCATCTTTTCACCGCTGCTAGGTGTGGTGCTATATTCAAACGTAAATGGACTTTGACAACCTGGGATACAAGAATATTGGTATGTTCATATTGGCATTCACACCACCAAAATATGCACTGTGAATCAGTCCTTCAAACTCTCCCACAGATGAATTTACTAGCATGGCATAACACTAAATATAACTATCTCATGGCATTTTATCTACTGATGTTGCTACTTTTTGGCGGGGATATTGAGCTTAACCCAGGTCCACCAACTGCCGCACAAACCCAAAAATTGTATAATGGTCAAAGTAGAATACTTTCTATTGCAGCTCACTGCAGATGTTACTGATGTAAAAGATCGGCTGCTTTCTTTAGAAACTAAGCTAAAAAACATCTACACAATTGAAATTGCCTTAGCTGACGTTGAAGATCAGCAACGACAAGATTGCGAAGCTTTGACAGGCATGATTAAAAAAATAGACCTTGAAAATTGTGGGAGGTGAAACAATTTGCTTTATTATGGCTTGGCGGGCTCTAATGTAATGAGGCGGCAGCCCAGTCTGAAGGACTTGCGATAAGTCTATGCACTGCGAAGTTTGAACTGCCTTTGTTATCTATTAAATGTGCACACAGGCTGGGTAAATTCGGTGAAGGAAAAAAATCGGCCCATCAGTGTGCGCTTATTCTTTTAAACCCCGTCAAGCCGTGCTTGCAAAAGCATTCAAGCTCAAGGGATTGAGCATTGCTATATCTGAAAACTTTTCCCGTACTGTCTGTGATAAGCGAGAAAAATTATGGGCTTATGCCAAACAAAACATTAAAGAAGGCTTGAAACCAGTTCTGAAATTTGATGTACTTCACTTGGGGAGCAGGCGCTTTCAATGGGACAGTGAAGCAGGTGTTGTACGGGAATAATGACAAGGTGCTGTTAATGGCACTATGTGCCGGTTAGCATTTTGTTAATCAATTGCCACAGTATAAAAAATGAAGTTTATTTTTTTGCTTTTTTTTCACCCTTTTTTCATACCGTGACCGCAGGTGTGTTGAGGGAGCTGAATTCGAAGGTAGCTGGATAGGCAGCCTCAATCTCTCATCAGACAATCCAAGTAACGTCGTCAGTGTTGTTGACATGGGGGAGTGTCGGCTCAGGATGATGTCGCCGCAGTGTTTGGTAGGCGGGCAAACTGTTGGTCGATACATCAGCTTTTTGCAAGTTCCAGGTGGTGGCACCCTTTGATATCTGCGTCCGCCGTCACCACATTGTTGAAGAAGAGCAAGTTGAAGGCATCATCGGCAATACCTTAGAGAGTGTGGGAAACTTTGGCTCAGTCATGTGAGCGTCAACTTTGTGGCACAGAGCCAAGACGTCTTGAATGTAGGTGATGTAGGGCTCTGTCGACATCTGCACTTGGCTGGATAACGCTTTCTTCACAGCAAGTCCGTGACTGTAAAGATTGCCAAACAAGTCTGGCAGCTTTTGTTTAAGCTTATCCGAACTGGTGAACTCGTTTATGTGTGTCATAAACCATACTCAAGGTGTCCCAGCGAGGTAAAATACGTTGGCAAGGTTGATAGTAGGGTCCCACCAGTTATTGGCACTGACGCGTTTGTACAGGCTGATCCAATCCTCAACGTCTTCCCCATCTTTTCCCGAGAACATGCCAGGATCATGTGGAGTGGAAAGTGCAATGTAGGTCGTCGAAGTGGCTTCAGGTGTCGAAGCCACCTGTTGGTCGAGCTGTCATCTCCGGGATCCATGATGGAAGTGAAGGCTCAGCGTATTGTCCACTACGAAGCTGCATGACGAGGTACAGGGAATGTCCATCTCCACCAAATATGTTGTGGGAAGATGCAGATGCATTGCTATATGCAAGTCTATTTACAGATAATACACTGCACTTGGCCAAAAGGCAACAGCCTGCGCTAGCCGCAAATGGTCGTTGTCATCGTTGCACCACCAGCCTCTTCATCCTTGGATATCAGGAATACTGGTCCGTAGCAATATCATCATAAAGAGCAGATGTGATAATAGGCAACTCTGCAAGACTTTCTGAATGTCACCTGTCTCACTGCAAGTTGGCCCTTTACATGCCATCTGTACTTTATCATGCTTGTGTATTTCCGTTAGCACCATTACATTGTCTTCCCCCTATACTTTCTTTTCTAAGAAATGTTCCACAAATGTTCTGTGTTTACATTGTCATATGCACTGGTTCATGAAAGCTACCCACCATGGTTGCCCAGTGGCTATGGCATTGTGCTGCTGAGCTTGAGCTTGTGGGTTCAATCATGGACACATTTCAGTGGGGGCTAAATGCAAAAACACTTGTCTAATTATATTTGTTTGCGCGGTAGAGAACCCCAGGTAATCAATATTAGTTCGGACTGCCCCACTACAGCATGCCTCAAATCAAATCATGGTTATTGGATCATTGGATAACTTTATCCAGGAAAGCTAAGTATAAAAGGTTGACTCTCTGCTCTGGCAGTTTCTATAGACTGTGATTATAAAGAGTTTGCCCAACACCTCCTATTCTAAGACCATTCTATAATTTTCCTACTATCTCCTGTTCTTTATTATTTTATTACTTGTATTGTTTATTTGCTTACAGCTGATGGTACTGTTGTTGGTCTGTGTGATTTAATGTTGGTTCTACCTTTGTTAATTAGAATCATTCCATTTAGTCGCCAACTATCTAGAATTTGATAGTCCTACATAACTTATAGTGCTTTACTTTTAGCCTGAGTTTATTGATTGCCTGATCTCTATTCTATCCAATCTGGTTGCTGTATTTTTTTCTCTTGTGCCTTTTTCCAATCTCAGTTGTTCCGACCAATTCCTTTTCTGCATCAGCCTCACTTGTATGCCTCTCCCAATCTGCTCCTTCACTGCTCTTGAAAGACATGGTTATATGCCTTCTAATGTAATTGCAGCATTTCCCTACAAATAGTTCCCCTCATCATCTTGTATAAAGGCCTGTACAGCTTCATTATTCTATGTAGATATGTCACCTGGTTGAAAATACTTGAGAACCTTTGTTTTTCTCACATCCTCCTGAAATTCTGTTTTGCTTTTGATTTTGGTCTCCTTAATTAGGTTCTGCGCTTTTCCTTTCTTCCATCGATCTAATTCCTATTTTGTCCATTTCCTTCTGTGACAGCTGTGCTTTTTTTCTTTTTTTTTAATGAAGACCTCTCGGGCCATGCAGCGGCCACACTCACCATCCTCTGCATTCTGTGCACCCAACACGCTGTGTTTTGGTTTAGTGTCATACTATCACAGCAGAGTAAAATGGAAACAGCGCTGTGTGGTGGCTTATGGTGCAGTTTGACCTCTACCTGACAAACTGCTGCATGTGCAATTAGTATGGTTCCCGGCATCATGTCCTGCTCTTATGCTCTCAGGGATCGCTCGGCTTACCAGCATTTCTTGAGCATGGTAGTGGAGAACAGGGGCGTAGCCAGGGGGGGGGGGGCTTATGGGGCTTCAGCCCCCCCCCCCGAAATTTTTTCGTGCTGTCCATGCACCGCCGACCAAAGCGACCCCTGGCACTGGAAATCACTCTAAATTTTGTCTAGAATGCCTTTTTGACACTCGAAAATACATTTAACCGCGAAGATTGCGAACTCGGGCTGGATTTCGTGGAAACGCCCATACACCGGTAGTCACACAACGCCAAGCAGTTTCATCCGAACACAAAGTTTCAAGGGCGCTTTGATGGTGAGCGGGCTCGCCGCGGCATCTCATTGAGGCCACAGAATCTGTGGAGCGCATGGATATCAATTGCGAAACTTTATGGGTATAAATCTCATGAGCTCTTGATGTAAAACTTGCATTGACATTTCCAAAGTTGTGCTTTAAATTTTCTATTGCGGAAGTTTGTGGGTTTAATGTTGTTATAAACATTTGACGTCAAAGGTCCGTTGACTTTTCCAAAGTCTTACATCGGAACATACAACGAGACAAGCCAAATCAACACACTAGCAGACGAGTTGACAAAGCATGCAGCGAGGTCCAATGAGACGATGTGTTGGGGTGGTTCATTTGTGTTGTCATGTCACATAAAAAATATCAACACTTCTTTAACCTACGCTAGAACATCCATGTCAAGACACTAAAGCCAGCCAAAGTAACTACATTCTTATTTATTTTTTCTTTGACTTTTTCTCGCGGAGGAAACATTGAGCCTCTTCAATTTTTTTTTGTTCTCGCTACCCTACCCGCGGGCTGCCAGAGCGAGCCAGAGCGCATATGTTTTTCTCGTATGGCCCCGACCACCGCGCGGTGCACTTTGGTGGGCGTTCGGTTTGCTCTGGCCGAGTGGATTTTCACCTGACAGAGTTTTGGAAGCTTTCTGGCTAGCAGACGAGAAAAAAAAATTGGAGGATGCTTAAGCTTCGCCTTCAAGAGTGGAACGCGACAGCGTTCCCTTCGACCCGCCAAGGGGTGTAAGACAATGGGCTACGGCGCAGCGACTACGCGCACCGCATCGGACGCGGTGAGCGTCGAGCAACGTGGTAGCTGATCACAACGGAGGACTGCTAGAACATACAACAATCACGGCTGGCCGAGTGGTGGAAGCGGAGGAAACCGCGATTGCCATGGCCATGCATGCGGACGCAAATACCGTCATCAGCGACAGCAAGCAGGCCATCGGCAATTTCGTCCGTGGTAGAATTTGCAAACAGGCGTACCATGTCCTCACACGACGCCCCCTAAGCGGCTTGAAAACCCTCGTGTGGACCCCCGCTCACGCGGCTGTGCCCGGCAACGCGTCGGCTCACAGTTTGGCTCGAGATCTCGCGCGCCGAGCCTCGTCCGCGGATGCGGACGGCGTGAATGAGGAGGAGACACACGAGGAACCCTGCGAGACTTGTTATGAAATAGCCCATCGGTATCGCTTGAGGCGTCGCGCGCTCCCACCACCGGCCAAGCAACTCGACAAAACGCAAGCGGTCGCGTTTCGGCGACTTCAGACAAATACATACCCACACCCAAAATACATTAACAAAATCACAGGGGGCAGGGAAAGCGACAAATGTAGACTCTGTTCAGAAACAGGAACACTCACACACATAATGTGGGAATGCACCTCGCTCCCGTTCTCTCATCCCCCCGTCAGCAGCGAGACTGACTGGACAGCCTGGCTCAGTTCCGGGGACGTCGACCGACAATTGGAACTGGTGGACTGGGCGGAAAAGGCCAAGCAGGCCCAGGGCCTTACTTGAGCCCTAACGCTCAGCCACGTCCCTCTTTACCCTTCCCCCTTTCAATAACGTTTATCACCACCACCACCACCAGCAACGTAGCATTCGGCGCGACAATGAAATGTGCACCTGAGCAAGCGACGTACGCCTGAGCCTTAGAAACAGCTCGTTTCTAAGGCAACACCGCGTTCACTAGAGGCGCTTTTGTACCGCTTTGAAGCATCGAACTCGTGGCTCAGTGGTAACGTCTCTGTCTCACACTCCGAAGAACCTGGTTCGATTCCCACCCAGCCCATCTTGCAAGTTGTTTTTTATTCATGAAGTGCCTGCTGGGATTTATCGCTCACGGCCAACGCCGACGACGCCGACGACACCGGCTTTTCTGCGACACGAGCTCCTTAACGCTGTCGCGTTAAAACAATGGTCACTCGCCGCCATCACTGTGGAGACTCGAAGGATTGCACCGCGTTCCTTGAGCAGAACCTTTCCGGAAAGTCTTGTTTCGCCGGTGTAGGATACTGAGTAGTATGAGTATGGTTCTCAGTGGGCCACTCATCTCATGTTTTCTTTGGTATTAATTTCGTAGCCCCATTAGGTGCCCGATGTAGGCATTCGATTCTGGCCAACATACTTTCCTATGCGTTTTTTTTTCTTCATTTCGGTGCCTCCGCCCGACAGAAAAAAATACATTGTTGCGGCGCAGCGAATTGTCGCATGGTGAAAGTTCAATTTTGATACTTCTTTTGCAGAAAGTAATGGGCAACGGGACGCTTCAGTTGCCAGATAAGTTTATTATATTATTGCAAAAGCAATTATAAGGACACTCCAGGCGCATTCCTGCCGTCGCCGTCGCCCTCATGTTTCGTATAAAGTCCAAGGGTGATAAAATCATGACCACGCGCTGCATGCTGTATGTGCAAGTGAAAGCGTAGGAGGGGAGGTGGAATGGGTGAGCCAACGATGGTGGCTCAGTCTTGTGTGCACAAAGGAGAAAAGCGGGGAGCAAGCGCGCCGCCTTCCGTCGCGCGCAATACATCAGGGGGAGTGGATGGAATGGGGGCGGAATCTGGGATTCTGTGAATATATGATTGTGCAACATGTTTATTTGCCTTGTTTGACGCATTACATACAGTTACTTTTTCTTACATACATAGACTCATTGGAGACTTATACGTATACTTAAATATCTTGTTGCGAGGTTTTGTGTATATGTGCAGTGAGCTTTGTTTCCGGTGACACTTTTTTGTCCTTTATCAAGCCGTATTTTCGCATTTGTATATCCCATTGTATCTTTGCATTTCTAATGTACGAGGGCGAGTCAAATGAAAGTGCGCCTACCCTAACCGCGCAATAATGGTTCGGTTCATTATCTGCGAGGCATGCGCGTAGGAGAACGGCATGTCTAATTTACAAAAGTGACACGCAGGTGTGAAGATAAATGTTCTTCAATGCTCTCATACACTGGGTTGAATATGGTTGCGTCACATAATGGACACTTCAAAAGTTGAACAGCTCGGTGTCACGGAGTTTTTGACAGCTAAAGGTGTTTCCAAAACATAAATTAATCGCGGTATGGCTGCCGTGTATGTTGAACATTGCATTTCGTTGGCCACTGTGAAGCGTTCGAGCAAACAGTTCAAAAAGGACGTGAAAGTTGCAAAGACGATCCAACACGAGGCCAAAGCCATCGTGGAATCACCCCCCACACAATTTCAAAGGTTCATGAGCTGATGAAACAAGAACGGAGGATAAGCATCGATGAACTGGCAGACCGTCTGAACATCAGTCACGGTTCGCTTCACGCCATAATTCATGAGCTTCACGGTTATCGGCTCTTTGGTGCGCATTGGATCCCCAAGATTTTGATCCATCGCGAGAAGACGGAGAAGTTTCGCGCTGCCTTGACTCATCTGATCGGGTATCACAATGAGGATGAGGACTTCTTGTTTGCAATTGTGATCGGGGACGAACCTTGGTGCCACTACTACGAGCCTGAAACACGACGGCAAAGCTTACAGTGGAAACATTCGAATTTACCACGCCCAAAGAACGCAAAGGTCATCATTTGCGCTGGAAAGGTGTTGTTGACTTTTCTTTCGGTCATCAGGGTCCATTACTGATAAAATTTGCTAAATCTTGAGAGGCTATTAATTGTTTCCGATATTGTGAAACGTCAGAACGGCAGTGTGTCGCAATCAAGAATGAACAACGTGGAAAATTGACGAATGGGGTCATCTTGTTCCACAACAATGCCTGTCCCCACGTCGCTTATGTGGTCAGTACAAAACTGGCAAAGTTCAAGTGGGAAACGCTGCAGCATCCGCCATACAGCTCAGACCTGTCACCTTGCGACTTCTACATTTTGGGGCAACCGAAAAAACAGCTCAAGGGAACCAGATACAGACTTTTTGAAACAGCAACCCAAGGAGTTTTATAAGACGGGAATCACGCGACTCATTAGTCAATGGGACAAATGTCTAAATTCTCATGAAGACTACTTTTAAATAAAGTACCCCGTTGTTGGCTCACATTCATTTGACTTGCCCTCGTATATCTTGCAGAATTCCTGCTTTTTATACATGCCCTCTGTTGCGACTATGATTTCGGTGCAATTACTCACGATACACGACCGGTGACAGCTGATTCTGCGTAATACATTAAAACAAATTACAGCGTCATTGAGATTTTTCACTGGCCATTGCATATATACAAGAATGTAAGCATGGTTCTTGAATGACCAAGTTTCATTAACATATTTGTCCTCAACTTGTTCAGTTCATTGCCTTTTAGTTTTTCATATCAGTGGCATGCACTGCTTTCCTGGTTTCGAACTGATATAGTTCTAAAGTTCGTGTGATATTTTCTTTACTTAAATAGACAAAAATATGGAAGCATTGATATCAGTTATTTTCGGCAAAATTTTTGGCACGTACGAGTATATTCTTTTATGAAAAAATACATATTTTATTGTTTTGACTGTGCGTAGCATTCAAGAATTCGTTTGCAGCATCTTTGGCAATGACAATGCAGTTATTATTCATGGATTTAATCCCTTGACAAATTGTTTAAGAGGAAGCTTTAGCTCGGGCCCAATCCGACGGGGCCTATTCAAATACTTGTAAAATGCAGAAACGCTTTTCTTAAATAATCCTGCTAATCGCTATTATTGAAATTTGTTGCATTTGAGAGAGAAAGTTAAATCCTAGTTCCGTTGGAAACACAACTTTGATTTAGGGCCTGAAGTTTATTTAAAATATTTTGAAAAATTCGAAAGTTTGAAAAAATCTAATAAATCTAAACGAACTAATAGCTGTGCATGACGAACAGACATTGTGGTTCTGTAAACGGCATCTATTATAACAGTCAAAGCGGACAAGTTTGCTATGTCAATTTGTATCTTACGTGAATTGGTTACGTTGTGTACAAGGGTTCTGCACAAGTCGTATTTCCACAATACTAAATTTTTTTGAGATTCATGTTAACATATCCATTTTGTCCGCTGTAGATGTACTGTTAGATGCAATTCACAGAATTGTGATATCGTTTTTCATTGTTGAGTCACGGAGTTTTAAACTTGATAGTATCATTTTCTGGAAATTTTCGATTTGGCCAATTTTTAATAAATAATTGACCACGTAAATGAAAAACTCGAAACCAGTAGTCACTCGAATTAAACTTTTTCTTTTAAATGCAACAAACCTCCTCTAATTTGGTGATGTGGTTGTAGGGAAAAACGAATTCCCCTTCTGCATGTATTGAAATAGGAGCACCCGAACTAAAGCTTCCCCGAACAAAATTTCTGGCTACGCCACTGGCCCCATATATATATATATATATATATATATATATATATATATATATATATATATATATATATATATATATGTGGGGCCAGTGGCGTAGCCCCCTCCGAACAAAATTTCTGGCTACGCCACTGGTGGAGAAGTATAGACCTTTGATTTAACTCTCATTGCTAGATGCTGGAAAAAACAAATTGGTTTTATTGTTGTCTAGAAGCATTTTTTCATACATAGCAACAAGGATCTTAAGAAATCAGGCTTGTAGCAATTCAACACATTTGTGAAGCGCTGATAAGTCAGGCTGTCGGTTTTTGTTGGAAGAATAAATTGATGCAAGGTATATTTTTATTTCTTTCTTTGTCCACTGTGGGCTGCGTTGTTCCCCAGCAGGCAGTGTTGGCAGTGAGTGTGTGTAATGTTTACAGTGAATTAATGGTTGCATTTAAGTGCTTTCGGATCCTCCTTCAACTCCATTATATTAAGGTTTTTCTTCACTTTCAGATGTTTATTCCCTGTTATTGAGCTCAATTTTTCACAAGGTTCGCGATTTTCCACATGTACCAAGCATTTACTGTTTTGATTTCAACGTTTTCCACCTTGGTTAATGCGACATATGAGCTCATCTCAATTAACATGAGAATAGGGCCAGTTTGTTTGACTAAAATGAAGAGCTTCGTGCACATTTTTAATTGTTTATGGTGCAGGTCATTCTAAGTGAAACTAGAGTGCGGTGTCCTTTCACAGCATTATTTACAGAATAAATTTCACAAAATTTTCATAAACCAGGGCAACATGTGGTGTAATATAGAAAAAAAGGATGTTTCAGAAATTATATTTTTTGACTGCATGTCTAGTATATAAAATTTCAAGTTCAGTAGATCCAAATGCCAAAGCACTTGGACACTTCGCACGATGTTGTGGAGGGAGTGTCTCCGCGCATGCGCACGCACGCGCACAAACACACACACACACACACACATGCGCGCTCTAAGGGAGCTTGCAGGAAATAAAGAATGCATTCTTCAGCTTTATTCCAGAGGCCTTGCATTGAGACTTGGCTAGTTGCTTCTAATATATATTTGCATTATTTGGGGCTTGTCACTAAGAGCGGAAAATTTCTCATTGCCATGTTCCACATCAGTTGCAGTGGAGCGCGATAGGATTTTTGGCAGTTGATTTGAAGGGGTAGACATGTAGTTTGTTTAGTGATTGTTTTAATGTGCAATTCCTATGTCATTCCTTTGACAAACCAATTTTTAAAAGAAAAAATAGTGTGCCTTTGTTATTCCTTTGCCTAGACTATAAAGGCAAACATTATAATACCCACCATGTTGGTTGAATATCAATCATGTTCTGCTGCTGAGCATGCAGTCACAGCTGATAAAGAATCATTCCAATCGGTTACAGTATGAGGAAAAAAATGAAAATTTGAATAAATCTGTTCATGCAAAATACAGTGTCAGCAAATTAGGGTGATGGTGGCATGTATGCCTTGTTGTTGATAGATAGGGTGATGGGTTAATTGTTAGAGCCCGATTCCAAAGCAAGAAAAGAAATTTCAAACGTAAGGTTTTCCTTCTTTGCTCAAGACACTAAATGCCATTAGCCTGCATTATTTCAGAGGGTGAGTCATTCGGAGAAAATTTTGAGTAAATGAACCTTGCAGCTTTCCTCTGTACCTTTTCACAACGGTTAATATTGTGTTTAGTAAACGGGTCCCAAGCATCGCACGCTTATTCAAGTTTCGGTCCAGTTGTTGTAAGCAAGTAATTTTACACTCAAGGGTGAAATCTTAAGCTTATGCCTTAAAGATGTATTGTTCATGTAATGCAGAAGAGCAAAAGTTATCTATATGTAAATTCCAGCATAAAGTATTAGTAAGTGTAACACCTAAGTACTTGTATCAAGTCTCTTCCTGCAGTGGTGACGAACCTAGCCTGTACATAAAAGAGAGTGGAGCTTTTTCACGAGAGTAGCAAAGACTGTCTTATCAGTATTGTCACCGCATTAGTCATGTCGCCAGATACTGTCGCAACTCGTGGCCTTCAGCACCTCCCAAGCCGACCAACCTGAGCCGTTCTAATGAAAATACCCGCAATGTTTCATCTACCGCTGAGTCTAGCTCTGCCAGGAACACGTGGTACAGTCGCTCACTATCGCTGCGTGGACACCAGTCTCGTTCACTGCAAACCCGTCGCCCATATTTTCATTCACCACAGCCACGTCGCCTTTCATCCCATGTGGCTTTTGGCCGCACCCTTTCGGAAAACTAAAAAATGCAGCCCTCGGAGATGGTGCTGCATTGCCTACAACTGCAGCAAATCCTTTCTCTGCGCCCACAAACAGAAGTGTAATTGACGTTAAAATAGGCGGCTTACTTGTCCAAGCACTCGTCGACACTATAGCCCACGTATCTCTGATTAGTGCTAGCCTACGTAGACGTTTAAAGAAGGTCCTCACCCCCGAGTGCTTCGTGTGGCTGACGGTGGCGTGCTGGTTGTTCTTGGAATGTGTACTGCGCGTTATAGCCAAGTATAGCCGGCTTCCTGACTTCTTTTCTCTTGGCTGTGATCGACAACTGCCTTCGTGACGTTATCCTTGAATTGGACTTTTTATCCCATCATTACGCTCTCATCAACTGCGCAACCGGCGTTCTTCAGTTGGAACTGCTTCAAGTCGCCGATGCTCCGAACACCGCTTTACTGCACTTGTGTTCACTTCAAGATGTGCGTCTGTCACCTGATGCAGTCGTTTACATCGCTTTGACTGCACAGCCACAGGTTCCTGCCAGTGAATATGTCCTTCGCCCCATCATCGACGTGCTTTTGAACTGGAACATTGCTCTTCCGCATATGCTGGTGACAATTGCCAATAACGGTGTCGTTGTACCGCTTCTGAATTTCAGCCTGTGTCCTCAAGTGCTTCCAGCCGGCATGTTCTTGGCCAGCATTTCTAATACTTCTGAATTAGACATTGAAAGTCTGAATGCCGAGAGCTGTTTCTTAGCACCAATTGCAGCTCACAGCTCTGGTTCCCTAACGGATGACTTTGCGAAGATGATTGCACCTGAGCTCACCTCTCCACAGGCCACGGACATACATCTACTCCTCGAATCGTACCTTGACATCTTTGATTTCGGCGACAAGCCTTTAGCACAAACATCTGTTGTTGACCGCGGTATCGACACTGGAGACATCAATCCTATTTGTCGGCATCCCTATTGTGTATTGCATACTGAATGTCTAGTCATCCAATCAGAAGTGGACAAAATGCTCCGCAATGGGGTCATCGAACCATCAGCCAGCCCTTGGGCTTTGCCTGTCGTCCTTGTGGAAAAAAAAAAAAACCTGCATTTTTGCGTCGATTATCGCCATTTAAACATGATCACCCAAAAAAACGTCTACCCACTCCCACTCATCGATGACACCTTAGACTGCCTGCACGGAGCTAAATACTTCTCGCCCATTGATCTTCAATCCGGCTACTGGCAGACACCAGTTGATGAAATGGACTGCGAGAAGATGGCCTTCATCACACCTGATGGTTTATAGGAGTTCCAAGTCATGCCCTTTAGCCTATGCAATGCTCCTGTGACATTTGAACGTATGATGGACTCTCTTCTGTGAGGCTACAAATGGACCACCTGTCTTCGTTATCTTGATGACGTTATTGTTTTTTCTCCCACGTTCGGCAGCCACTTTACCCCACTCGCTGCAATTATTGTGGTTTTCCGAAAAGCCGGCCTCCAACTGAACTCCACAGAATGTCAATTTGGGCGCCATCAGATTACTATGTTGGGACACCTCATTGACGCATCCGGTGTACAACCAGATCCGCAAAAAATTCACCCCTTTGGCAGGTTTCCTGTGCCACGTTCTGCTTCTGACGTGTGCTGCTTTGTTGGCCTTTGTTCCTACTTTTGCCATTTCGTCAAAAACTTCACCGACGTTGCTCAGCCTTTGACAGATCTTCTTAAGAAGAACACACCGTTCTCGTGGGGCCCTGAGCAAGCTCACACGTTCGCCGCTCTCGTCGGGTTTCTGACCACCCCTCCCATACTTGCCCACTTTGATCCACCTGCACCGACCGAAGTCCACACCGACGCAAGCGGCCACGATATCCGCGCTGTTCTCGCCCAACAGCAGAATGATAGTGAGTGCATGACAGCTTACGCTAGCCGCCTGCTGTCACCTGGTGAGAGAAATGACTCCATCACCGAGCAGGAGTGCTTAGCCTTAGTTTGGGCTGTCGTCAAGTTCGGGCCATATTTGTACAGCCGCAGGTTTTCGGTCCTTACAGACCACTATGCCCTCTGCTGGCTGTCTTTCCTCCAGGACCCCACAGGACAACTTGGTTGCTTTGCTTTGTGGTCAAGTAAGTGGGCAAGTAAGTGGGCAGAAATCCCTTCCACAACAAGCAGGGGCGTAGCCAAGGGAGGGGGGGGGGAGGCTTATGAGGCTTCAGCACCCCCCCCCTCCCCCCTGAAATTTTTTCATGCTGTCATGCGGCGCCGACCAAAACAACCCCCAGCACCAGAAATCATGCTGGATTTTGTCTACAATGTCCTTTTGATGCTCGAAAAGACATTTCAGCGCGAACATTGTGAAATCGGGCTGGATTTCATGGCAACGCCCATCCACCAGGTGTCGCATATCGTAACACAAGGAGGCTCATCCGAGCACAGTTTCAAGGGCGTTTTGATGGCGAGTGGGCATGTCGCGGCATCTCGTAAAGGCCGCAGAATCTACGGAGAGGATGGATTTAAATTCTGAAACTTCATGGGTATAATGTTCTCATACACTTATGATGTGAAAGGTGCATTGACATTTCCAAAGTCGTGCTTTAGATTTTCAACTCCCGAACTTTGTGGGTTTAATGTTGTTTTAAACATTTGGCGCCAAAAGTGCATTGACTTTTCTAAAGTTGTACATCAGATCGTTCAATGAGACAAGCCAAATCAACACACTATGAGACAAGTTGACAAAGCACGCAGTGATTTCTGATGAGTTTTCTGGCTAGCAGGCGAGGAAAAAAAAAAAACAATGCATGGTCGCTCGCCGCAGTCACTGCAGGGACAGGAAGGATTGCAACGTGTTTGCTTGAGCGCAACCTCTCAGGAAAATTTTGTCGCCAGTGCAGAATGCGGAGCAGTATGCCTATGGTTCTCTATGGACCAAGCGTCTCATATTTTCTTCGCTGTTCTTTCCGTAGCCACATTAGGTGCCCAAAGTAGGCAATCGATTATGGCCAACATGCTATCCTTGCGTTTTTTTTTTTTTTTTCGTTTCCACGCCCCCGCCCCACAAAATAAAAAGACATTGCTGCGGCACAGCCAATTGTCGCATGGTGAAAGTTCAATTTTGTTACTTTTTTTTGCAAAAAGTAATGGGCCATGGACGCTTTAGTTGCTGGATACTCTTATTATGTTATTGCGATAGCAATTATATGGACAGTCCAGGCACATTCCTGCCATCGCCGTCGCCCTCATGCTCCGTATAAAGTCCAAGGGTGATAACATAGTGACCGCTCGCAGCATGCTGTATGTGCGAGTGAAAGCGTAAGGGGGTGGGGGTAGCATGGGTGAGCCGACGATGGTGGCTCAGTCTTGTGTGTGCAAGGGAGAAAAGCGGGAAGCAAGCGGGGAGCAAGCGCGCCGCCTCCTGTCGTGCGCGATACATCAGGGGGAGTGGAGGGAGGGGGCGGGCCTTAAGATTTTGTGATCTGTGAATCTGTTGTTGCGCAAGATGTTTATTTGCCTTGTTTGACGCATTATATACAGTGACTTTTTTTTAGATACGTAAATTTATTGAAGGCTTATACGTACATTTAAATATCTTGTTGCAAGGTTTTGTGTATACGTGCAGAGAACTTTGTTCCCAGTGACACTTTTTTGCCCTTTATTAAGCTGTATCTTCGCATTTGTGTATTCCATTGTATCTTCGCATTTCTATTGTACGAGGGCGAGTCAAATGAAAGTGAGCCAACCCACACCGCACAATAATGGTTCGGTTCATTATGTGCGAGGCATGTGTGTGGCACAGAGTTATCTCTCATTTACAAAAGTGACCTGCAGGTGTGAGGATAAAGGTTCTTTAATGCTCTTGTACACTAGATTGAACTTAGTTTCGTGGCATAATGAACTCTCCAAAAGTTTAACAGTGCGGTGTCGTGAGATTTTTGACAGCTGAAGATGGTTTGTCCCCAAAAAATTTGTCGCTATATGGCTGCCGTGTATGTTGAACATTGCATTTCATTGGTCACTGTGAAGCGTTGGAGAAAACGGTTGAAAGGACATGAACGTTGCAAAGATGATCCAAGACCGGGTCAAAGCCCGCATGAAATCACCCCAACACAATTGCAAAGGCTGCTTAGGGAGGATAAATGTCGATGAATTGGCAGGGCGTGTGAGCATCAGTCACCGTTCGGGTCACACCATAATTCATGAACACCTCGGTTATAGGCTCTTGTGTGCACAATGGATGCCCAAGATTTTAAACTACCGCCAGAAGACGGAGAGGGTCGACGCTGCCTTGACTCATCTTATCTGGTATCACAATGAGGGTGACGACTTCTTGTCTGCAATTGTGAGCGAGGACGAATCATGGTGCCACTAATACGAGCCTGAAACACAACGACAAAGCTTAGTGGAAACATTCGAATTCACCACCCTCAAAGAAAGCAAGGGCCATCATTTCCGCTGGAAAGGTGTTGGCTTTTTTTTTTTTTTTGATCAGGGGCCATTAATGAACAAGTTCGCTAAACCTGGATAGACTATCAATCGTTTTCGATATTGTGAAATGCCAAATCGGCTGCGTGTCGCAATCAAGAACAATGTGTAAAGTTGAGGAATGGGGTCATCTTTCTCCACGACAATGCCCGTCCCTACGTCTTTGATGTGGTTAACACAAAACTGGCAAATTTCAAGTGGGAAATGCTGCAACATCCGCCATACAGTCCAGACTTGTCGCTTTAGGACTTCCTCATTTTGGAGCATTGAAAAAAACAGCTAAGAGAACCAGATTCATGTTGAATGATAATGTGAAAGAGACAGTTACAGCCTTTTTGAAGCAGCAACCCAAGGAGTTTTACGCGACTTGTTAGTCATGTGGGACAAATGTCTAAATGCTCATGGATACTACTTTTAAATAAAGTATGCCGTTATTCATATATTTGTATTGGCTCACTTTCATTTGACTCGTCCTCGCATATTTTGCAGAACTCCTTCTTTTTATATGTGCTCTCTGTTGCGACTATAATTTCGGTGCAATTACTCGCAATACACGACCGATGACAGCTGCTCCTGCGCAATACATTCTAACAAAGGACAGCGTCATTGAGATTTTCCCCTGGTCGTTGCTATGTACAAAATGTAAACAAGGTTCTTGAATGACAGAGAGAGAGAGAGATGCAAATGAGGGAAAGGCAGGGAGGTTAACAAAGTTTCATTAGAATATTTGACCTCAACTTGTTAATTTCATGGCCTTTAAATTTGGTATATCAGTGGCGTGCACTACTTTGCTGGTTTCAAACTGATATAGTTCTAATGTTCGATCGCGTGATATTTTCGTTGCATATTAAAACAGACAGAAAACATAGAAGCATTGATATCAGTTATTTAGGGTACAATTTTTCGGACAAACGAGTATATTCTCTTACGAAAAAATACATGTCTTGCTTGTCTTGATGGCGCATAGCGTTCAAGAATTCGTTTGCAGCATCTTTGGCAATTGCAATGCAGTTATTATTCATGTATTTGATCCTTCGACAAATTTTATGAGGAGGCCGAGCCGCAACATGATCCCCCTCCCCCCCGACCGAAATTTCTGGCTATGCCACTGTATCCAAGTAATAGTCTAGGTAAAAATAGCAAATCCAATATAGATTTGGAATTTGCTTGCATGCGTGTTGGTTCCTGAACTATTTGGATTAGGTCATGAGCTAACATTATGTTAACTATACTGTTTATATGATTGCTGTTGTGGGGAAGTGATTTAAAGTGCTCCCAATTAATGCCTGCAACTTAAAGTCCTCTATTAGTATCAGTTTGTTTCTCTGGAATTAAGACATGTGCTTTTTCCAGCTTGACTAGATACTCAGAATCGGCATCAGGAGGTATGTAAATATGGCATACAGTAAAAGGTTATGGCCCCAGCACTAGAGTTTTATGCATAAACATTCGAGGCCTGGAATGTCTTCCAAGAGAGCAGCATGTATGTGGTCTTTAATAAGGACTGCCACGCCACCTCCCCTGGAAGGCCAATCCTTACAGTAAACTTGATAGCAGTGTGGGAAAACATCCTCGTCACTATATATATCAGTCCTCAGCCATGTCTCGGTTATGATGGCAGTGTGGGGGTCTTGTTCTAGTACGGAAATCTCAAGAGGTTCTGTTTTGATGATTACGCCATGATGGTTTAAGTTGATTTTACGCAAGTGCTTGTCACATTCTTTTGAAGGGTGTCATGTCTCAGGCACCCAGGTGTGTTGGTTCACTATCTTGATGTGCATGTTTTTATAATCTGTATCACTCTGCTGCAGCGCTTTAATGAGTAGAGTTGCAGCAGTTCCAATAGTTACAGCTGTGATTGCATGCTCAGCAGCAGAATGCAGTTGATATTGAACCAACATGATGGGTATTATAATGTTTGTATTTGCATTCTATGTGAAGGAATGACATAAGAACTGCACAATTCAGTCAGCCGACACACAAGTATATCAAAACGACTACATATGGCCTTCTCTTCTACCTGATGTTCACAAAGTGTGTGCTGTGCTGGTGTATTATGCTCCACCACATGTTCTGAAGCACTCGTATACCAGATGGAGAAAAAAGGCGAAAAAGATGTAGCGGCCAAATAATGGGTACCTGCCTTTTCTTGCTCACACCTGACTCACCTGCAGCATCAGCGTGCCACAGTTGTGCCCCTAAATGACACTGTCAAAAAGCACAACTGAGGTAACTGCGACAAGAACACACTGAAAATAAGGTTTCTGCTTCGTGCATGAAAGTCATTGTTGTAATGATTTGCAGCCTCCCTTGTCGCTGGTCAAGCAAAATGTGAAAGCGTGTACCTCTCACTGTGTGCATTTTTTCTTTATTTATTTTGTCTCATGTACAAAGTTACAATGCGCCAATCTCACCATGCCTATTGCACATGTGCGTGCTTCCTGCAAATTTCCTTGACACCATGTTGCTTGCAGTTCTCAGGAGATATTTGAACACGGCGGAAAATTTCGCTCAGTGCAATGTTTATCCTCTTCACCTTTTTGCCAACTTAAGCTTTGTGGAAGCAGTGGTGGACAGCTCATAACAGTGCATATTCAGCAATTAAGCTTTTGCTCAGGTTAAGGGGCTAGAGGTGTCAAAAGGTTATCTTTTGATGTAGATGGCAGGGTTTTTCTTTTTGAAAGCTTGCATTTGTTAACATGCATCAGCAATGGGAAGTGCTGTCATGCATCCTTTTTCTGTTTGTGGTAGAAAACATGCAAGGGCATATATCGTTACTCTCCAAAGGGCGCTGTGAAATAATTTTCAAGCTTGACATTCCCACATTACAACAATTTGTGTATAATAGCAGTGGTGCTTGGGTTTACATTTCAGCAGTGCCCTAAATCATATCCAGTTTGTTATAATTACTAGAATTTACCTTTTTCTGTCAAATGCAACAAATTTTGTTCGAATCGGTCTAGTTGCCACATAGCATTTCTGGGTTTTACATGAATAGGAAAATCATAGTTTATCACAAGCTAAGGATTACTCTTAGTTCTTCTCTTAGTTTTTTTTCTTAGCATTTAATTGTAGCACGCAGGTAGGTAACAGTATATTCTTTTACTATACTATCACAATGAACTAATGAAAAAACTTTGAAAAAAGGCTCGGTGCATTCGCGTTTCCATACACTCACGGTGCGTCAACGCAGCCGGAGCTAATACTACAACTACCAGCGTGCACAGCGGCTTCTGTAGCATAGCACAACTTGCAATGAGATCAGTCTATTACTTTGGTTTTTCTGCATCAGGCCCTGTAGCCTTTTGAGGATTCTACTTTGCACAGTATAAGGAACTCTTTAGAATACAATAGTTTGTGACCAAAAAAAATGTAGAGATCATTTGGGGCAAGTTTGTTCTATTTAGTGTGTTCAAGCCAGTTTTGTGAGTTGTTTGCCACAGTGTTGATTTATTTTAGCCAGTATTTTATTGTTGCCCACTTTGCCATTGCTCTTGGCAGTGGTAGTAACAGGTAACACAGTGCAAGCTGTTCTTTTTGCAGCGCATTAGCACAGCCAGTGGAGATGGCAAGCACTACTGCTACCCACACTTCACCTGTGCCGTGGACACGGAAAATATCCGCCGCGTATTCAACGACTGCCGAGACATCATCCAAAGGATGCACCTTCGCCAGTACGAGCTCTTGTGATGTGCGCTTGGCCCCCCTTCTGTTTTTCTCCTCTAGTCTTTTCTTTCTCTCCTCCTCGTACAGAACAGTCAAAGCCCGGCCCTCCATTTTACTGTGTTGCGTGCATGTAAGTGACTGTGTGAGTGAGTGAAAGTGCTTAAAGAAAGTTCTGGTGCAGCCGTTACCTTCTCTTTGTTTTTGTGCGCTGTTGTGTTTTGTTACGGCCTCACAACCTCAGCCGGACGCTGCTGCGCTCCTCAACACCCCGCCCCCCACACTTTCCTCTTCCTAGTTTGGCACTTGGGCGTGTCTGGCGTGCACTGCCACACACACTGCGTTAGTCTTGGCGCCAGCTGGAAAGCGTTTACTCCCTCTCCCCCGGGTTCTGTGGAGTGTCTTAATCACTGCCTGTGTTTGGCATATCGCCAGCCCTGCTGGGAGCAGGGGCTGTGCATGGAGACTCCTTGAGGGATGTGTTTTCTTGGCCCAATTGCTTACCCACTAACAGTCTGGTGGTGTTCCCTCTTGTGCTGGGACTCGCTCTTGGTTGCACTCTGTGGTGAAATACTGTTTGCTGCCAAACTGTTTTTAGCTGCTGCTTTTTTTTCCTAAGACTTGCTTTGAGTTCTTGAAAAAATTTGGTTGGGCATTGTAATGTTTGAGGATAGAATAGAAGGGGCAAACTTTCTGTCTGTTATGTTTTTGTGTGTTTTTTTGTTGTAAGTAGGCATCTTCAGCATAATGGTTGTGTGTTTTCGTGATTTTTAGTGCTATTTTTAAATTATTGAGTTGTTTTAGACTTGTCAGTGGTGGTTAGAAGCAAGAACTGTGCAGTTGGCCTGATGGAGGGCAAAGGAAGGAGCACATAATTAGAGTGGCCAAACACAAACTGAAGAGCTCCCAGGAGTGAATCCTCCCCATGTGGGCATTACTGTACATTGTCGTTTGCAATTGCACCATTGCTAGTGGTTTATGTGTTCTCTCTGGACAGATGTTTCTCTGACTTCTCACCACATTTCAGTTTGGGCATTTGGCAGCTTTTGCTCACAAGCATTACAGTGCCTTGCTTTTTATTGTTTGAAAGGCCTCATTTTGTTATTGACAATTGCTTTAGCCCATACTATTTTTTTTTCTTTCTGTTCTTGGTGGTGTGTGTACACATTTGTTCTTGCCACCTTCTCCTTTCACATGGAAGGAAGCCTTGCCTAAGCTATGAATGTCAGGTGTGTAGGCTGCCTCTGTTTGGCTGAAATATGGCGATTTGTGACAACTCTCAAGTATTATGTCCCTGGCCGTTACACCTAAGCAAGCATCAAGCATCAAGTTATTGGCAGAGTGGCCTCACCATACTGCTACGAGGGGCAGCCAAAGAATGGAGCTGCCGAGCATGGAACTCTGGGTGGCCCTGTGCACACACCTGCCTGGACGCAATACTGTGCCTGCTGCTGTGGGTTGGCATTGTTGGCATTGTGCGTCTTGTCTGCACCTGGTCCCAAGAGCGCCTCTCTCAAGGGACAAATTCCCTGCGCTGTGCAACTGGATTTTCATGCTTGCTTAATTAAGTATGGCAAGAGCCCACTACAGTTTTGTCTGAAGGCATTGGAGCCCGTCCCCATTGCCCCCTTCTCTCTCTATTTATATATGTATCCCCCCCCCTAGTTTTTTTCTTTTTTTCTTGCTGCAATCTGATTTGCCTGGAGCTATCTGTCTTCAGTGTTTTTGGTGCACTGTAACCAGAGCGCTACGCTGAGTTTTGTTGGAGAGGAAAAAATGTTAGATTAGTGTGTATAGGTTTAGTATTGAAGAGCTTAGCAAATATCTGAAGGTTTGTTAGCACTTTCTTAAGGTATTGTTTTCCTGTACACATACAATGCTGTGGCATCGTTTTAAGCATCCGAGTTTAGTTGGAGCAATGTGGCCAAACTCATGGCTCCCCCCTCTCCCTCCCCCCCCCTGATTTCATTTCATCCATGGACAAAAAGTCTGTATTGCAGTTGTTGAACCAACCACACAGATGTGAAACACTCCAGCGGGCCATTTTTAGATGCCATTCTACACTGCTGGCCACTGTGCTACACCCTTTTAAAAACTGCTTCCATTTTGCTCATGGTAGTGCTTCCATTTGCTTCTCTGGCCATAGAATCAATTGCTTTGTTAATTTTTTAACATGTTGTTTGCGCTTCTTCCTCACCCTCCACACCAGTGATCAGTGTGCATTTCTGCGACTGTGTATATATATATAACAATGACGTGGTGGCTCGCAGTTTTAGTGAGTGGAGTGAGGGCACCATAGAGCATCCTGCAGTGGGCTTCAGGAAGAAAAGGGTTTCTAGGGACACAGCTGATAGGTGGAACCCACCCAGGCCTTTTTTCTTTCTTTTTATTTATTTTCTCCATATTTCCACCGAGTATTTTCTGGAGGAAATGAAAAAAAAAAGGCTTTGTTGTCACCATTTCTGGCATATTCCCAGATAAGAAACAGTCCCCTTCTTTCCTCCTTTAGGTGGTGTTGCTTGCCATTCTCTCATTAATAATGACGGGGGTGTGCTGCAAACCGATGACACAAGAAATTGCTACTAAAGTGGCTCCTACCGTTCAGGTTTCATTAACTAGTGCACTACACAAGGTTGCATGTCTTCCTGTGTGGGGTAAACATTTCCCCCCCCCCCCTTTTTTTTCTTCAGCGTCTCCAGGGTGCCCTTGCCTCAGTACACGCATCCAGACATAGGCAAAATCATTGTCCGTCCCTGGACTCGCTGGGCATAGTGTGCAATTTCTAAAATGTTAAATTCTTTTTAACTAGGACAAATGTGCGCATGTGAACGTGTGTGTGCAAGGGAGGGCGGGGGAGGCGCTGAAAAGGATGGCGCTGTGTGGTTAATTTGCAGTGTGTCTCAACCTGTATCTTCCTTTCATCTGCGTTTCTTTTCTGTACTGCATTTTTCTCCACTCCGTATCTTGTACAGATCCAGGTGACTTTTAGAAGAAAAAAAAATGCAGGGGAAAAATGCAAAAAAAAAAGACACAAAAACAGGTGGTGTTTCCGTACCCAAGTAGGCTCAACTGTTGGATTTTTTTCTTTTGTATTTTAAGAAAGAAAGACATTGTGTTTGTTGTGTAATTTTTGCGCACTTGTCTGTTTTTACTTGACGATAAACCTGAACACAAAAGGTCTACCTGAGTGGCTGCTGTGCAGCAGCGCTTCTAATGCTTCTGGTACGATGCCTGGCGTGCCAGACCATGACGTTTGGCCCTGGCTCTGCCCTTGCCTAGCTTCCACATGTGATCTCGGGAAGTCCATGTGTATGGCCAACGCTGAGAAGTGTGAACAATGCAGCAAGTTAACTCTTGCACACATTTGGCACCCACAGTCTCTGAAGTTGCACGCCTGCGCATTTGTATTGTAGATTCACTGCATCTGAAATTGATGCTGTAGAACATTTATTGTCTCATTTTCAGCTTTCATATACAGCCCAGAAGTGATGTTTGTTCATAATAATTTTCATTGGACCTGATGGCAGGTCTCTGGTTGCTCCAGGCACATTTGTTGCCCATAAATTCTTGTCTGCCTTGCATGTGCATAGGTGCCTCTATGGCCTTAGTGCATAGATAAGCTCGTTTGTGTGGTGGGTGTTATATGCAGCCTCACATCAGAAATGTATTTAGGTCTGTTGTGCTGGAGTTTCAATTCATCATGGCGCAATCTGGGAGCAAATTACACACTTTGCTGGGTAGTACAACCCGTAGCCCAGCACACCGAAATGGCACTGTCACTAAGACATCTCGCTTCCATTGTTTGTATATTCAGGCTGGCTTTATGTCCTTATTTGGCTTTTCAGAGACTCAAAAGGTATCTTTATTTGATTGTACTACCCTGTGTCCCAGCTTGTCGAAAGCACGACTAGTTCATGATATAATCATGCGAAAAGCGTGCGCAAACATCACCATTTATGCTGATTTCTAGATAAAAGCTGCTATGCACAAGAATTTTTAGGTCTTGAAACGAGCTTATGATGTCTGGTGAACGCTATAAGGGATTAAGCGAAAGGTCATAGAATGACAATGCTGTCTGTGAAGCAGCTTACAAAGATGAGCAAAACGAAACAAACTGACATACTGACAGCCACTTAACAGCATGCAGTGAAAATATTTACATAAAATCTTGGCGCCATCTCATTGTACGTTGCTCGGAACAGATGAATCGCAAAGTGAGAATTGTGCCCGCGTCGTTCTTGCACAAAGCAATATTGCGTAAATGCACAGGCCAAAGGGAAATCTTGCTGACGATCGTTGGGAATTTGAATTTTTCACAGAAGCGTGTTTGGGGCCAACCGTCTAAGCACGTAGCAGAGCCGTTCAAGTCTGATATCGCAGTGCCAATGTTAGCAGCTGATTTCGTCCTTTATTAGCTTAACTGGTTGATTGCACCATTGTTCAGGGCTCACATTTCTGAGCGCTTCTGTACACTGCGCAACTAAGCATTCATTAGTCAAATTGCTTATATTACCTGCTGCTATCACACATGCTCTTAGAAAAGGGAAGTGGGTGTGCACAGTGTGTGAACACATTAAACATGGACTGGCGGGAGGTTGTGGACTAGCGAAGCTATCAATAATGTAGGTAGCGATGCAGATGGTGCACAGTAAATGAGGACACTAAGGAAAAGCAGCTGGAAGTTTCCGCTATGTGTGGCCCCGTCTCCCTCTAGTCCTCAAGCAGGGAACGCGTTGCGTCAACCCTAACAAGTCTCCGTAGCAATCATCTCGCATCTGCAGCAGGCATTTACAAGATTGTAGCATCTCTATCGGACATCAGTGATGCTACTTAACTGCTGCGAACAGTAGCGAGGTGGTTTCTCGTGGCTCTTTCCCAATTGCCCTTCGCGCTACTGCTTTGTAAGATTCTTTCCTTTCAGCCTTGGTCTGTCAATGCGATGGTCCCAGCTGCAGCTCTCTATCCCTAGGTCCTGTGGCTTTCCTCTCTCCCCCCTCCCCCCTTCTTGTCACTGGCCTCACTCTATTCGTGCAGCACCCATTTCTTGCCTACTGCACGTTGGTCTGCTCATCCAGGGACTAGCATGTTCAGCCTGTTGTATAATATAAAGTTCACCCAGTATAAAGTGGACGTGGAGCATTGGTTAAAGTGCACGATTTAAGGCTAAACCCCATGAGAGCGATCTTGTGCACGACGGCGACGATCAACAAAGCAGGCCATCACTTCTACAGAGCGCTCGATCGCTAGGTTCTAGAAATGTAGAATTCGTCGCCCGTCGCCCGGAAATGCTATGAGAGACTAGCCGATAGTGCGAAGCCTGAACTGGCTGTACATCACTCAAATACTACTGATTGTCGCACGGAACGAGCAAACTATTGAATTTTATACGTGCAAGAATAAGAGCCTACTGCAAGACCTTCAGAAATATTTTATGCTACTTTTTGCAGTAATATACATAAACTTAAATAAGCACACGTCACGCTAATTTCGGCGCGTATATTGCTGTCCTCATACCGACGTCTCCCCAGCAACACCCGGGAGACGTCGCTCAAAATCGTTGCCCGCATGGGGTACGACTTGTAGGCGACAACCGAATGCGACAGCCATTTCCATCGCATTGCTTGTCGCTGTCGCCCACAAGATCGCTTGCATGGGGTTTATACTTTCAAGGGAACGTTACCCTGCTTGATCCCCCACTCTACTGCACATTGACGGACCTATTAGACTCATTCCCGAGCTGCCGATGTTCGCAGTAAAACTAATTTTTTGAATATAATGCATTGCCAGTAAGAAAATTTGTGATGGCCCAACTGTTGCGAAGCTCTCTGCACGCGTGAGCTTGTGCCCAGCTCGGCGACTGCCGAAGCTTTTTTTTTTTTTTGTAGTGCTAGGTAACTGAGGCTCCGACTAGCATACATGCAGATGCAATATTTAAAAAAAATGGCTGTGGCTTAGCTAAGGTTAAGCCCAGGATGCGAAGCATACTAGCCTTTATTTTAACGCAACAGCGTTAAGGAGCTCGTGTCGCAGAAAAGCCGGTGTCGTCGGCGTTGTCGCGCCGAACGCTGCGTTGCTCGACGCTCACCGCGTCCGATGCGGGGCGCACAGTCGCTGCGCCGTAGCAAAGCCACCTAGAAACAGCCTCTGTACGCGCCGCAACTTTCGCTTCTCATTCCAACGAGCAGCTCTGTCTCCAGTAGGCATCTCACCTCGTGAGTGTCTAGCAGAGGCAAGCGCAGCTGCTTATATACCGCCGCGACGGCGCGAGTTGGAGCCCCGTTTCTTCTCAGTCGTGACGTCACGGTGTCACGTGGTATTGAAGGCGACACCGCCGCGCCTGAGGAGCTGGGTTGAGCTCTAGTAATATGGCATAAAAGCTCAAATAACGCATGTTGCAGGCGACCCGTCGCGTCCGCCCGCCATACTGGCTACGTCCAAATTAAACTCGTTACAGTACTGCAGCTTCTTTGAGAATGTGCTCAACTGCTACATGCAAATATCTGCGAGAGACAACTGTCACCAGGTTTATTTCCACGTCCATAATGTTCGCGGTGTCGGCATTTTCAAGCACCAGTTTCCTGTAATGTCCCGGATGCACGGAACCACATGCATACGCTTGTGCATTCTCGCACCCGGGAGAGCCAGTGGAGTCGGCTGGCGTGATAGACGTGGCGCTTCGGTCTTGTGCTTGGGCGCTTTTAATTAGCTCGCAGTTATGTCCGAATTTTTTCCCTGATTGAGCTAGCCACTGCTGACAATTGTGCACTGCATTTGCAACTCTCACCCGTGGCCTGTGTAGGTGGTTGTTGAACCGCGAAAACAACTACTTTTTCCCTAACCCATACGGCCTTTTTGTCATGCTAGCGCGTGCTAAGACACACATTGGAAACGACTTTTCGACTTTTCAACCGTGCATGCCTCAATCCACAAAAAGGGGGAAAAGTGCTTTTTCAGGTCTTGGCACGCAATTAACCCGTAGTTTCCAAAGTAGAGGAGTGACTTCTTGCAGGAAGCGCGTACAGGGCCAGCTGAGGTTCCATTGGTTCATTGTTCAAGGAGAATGTTCAATGCCACGTGTTCATCTAGTCGATATAGCGGGCGGATGTTTGACTGGATTGTCCAAGGCGCTCACGTTCATACGGAGGCGTGCTCGAGAGCCGCCTTTTTTAATGCAAAAGCATTATATGCCCCATGAAGCGGGAAATCCGGCGAGCGACGGGCGTTAAAGGGACCTTGAAAAGATTTTAACGTTTTTCTACAAACTGAGTCGTTAGAGTAGGTCCTTCTGATCATTAATTGACGCATCTAAGTGCTCCGCGTAAAGCAAGGATACGGTCCTTTACCTGACAGCCGCACACATTGGCACGTCCACGCCGTAGACGCGGTTAGTGCAGTCATACGGTCGATCACCTGTCAGCTGCCCAAATTGGCATGTCCAAGCCGAGGATGGAGTCAACGTACGCTCCTCCTTTCCCTGTTTGTGCCCAGTGATGTGCGTGCATTTCCGACAAAGCTCCCTTCGGAGTGAAACGGCAACAGACCTGATTGATGGGACCTGATGTCATCGGTCTCCTGACGCCGGATTGGGGGAAGTGACTAAACAATGACGACGCAGGGCATAAAAGGAGCAACAGAGGCGGGAGTGATCGGCTTTTTCTGTTATACTTTGAATTTTCTTCTACATATGTAAATATAACGTGTTTGTGAAACGTCCTGGATATCGGGCCCACCCCACTCCACGAGCAAAGTAGATTGCACGTCTTCGGACCACCAGTAGCAACATTGGATGGCAGCGGTGAGATAGTCTGCACAGCGCTTCGACTTCGGCATAGTGCACTAGTGCACGACCTTTTCTCATTGAGAATTACCAGGCTTAACGTGGTTCTTCTTGGTAACAAGGGTGTAGGAAGCGTTTTTGAAAGATACCGTGATTCTACACTTAATTCCTTGAGAAACTTGTCGGCAAAAGAGAGGTAGCCATGGATTGGAGTAAGTTGCGCGGAACGGACTTAAATGCGATATGCGGGGAATTCGGGATTGATTGTGCGAAGCAGCTAAAGAGGGCGGAGGTCATCAATGCGATAGAGGCAAGTGGCAGAGATAACCAAGAGATCATAGAGGCTTGGCAGGATATTCAGGGCCAGAGGGAACGCGAGAAAGAAGCCGAAATAAAGCGGGACAAAGACTACCAGATTGAACACGAACGCAAGAGAGAGGCCGACATAAGGCGGGACAAAGACCGTGAACTAGAAGGAAAGCGCTTGGATCTACAGATAGCCCAAGCAGCGGCCTCTCAAAACACAGCATCCAATGCTCAAATAGTGAAACCACCAAAGATAAAAGACCTGATACCCATTTTTAAAACGAGCGAGGACATCGGTTTCTTTTTGGTTAATTTTAAAAGACCTGCGAAGACATAGTGCCACGTGAGGCATGGTCTCGGGTATACAAACCGTTCTCCTTCGTGAAGCAGCAGAAGTGCTTGCTCGACTCTTAAAAGAAGGTGCGGCCGATTATAACAAAGTAAAAAGCGCGCTGCTGAAAAGGTACCGACTCTCCGCCGAGGCCTTCCGCCGTTGTTTTAGAAATTATGTAAAATGAAGCGAAGAGTCATTCACCGATCTGCCTACAGCATGAAGTGCAACCTCACGGAATGGCTTAAGGGCGAGGAAGTTTTCGGAGACCACGACAAGGTTGTCAAGTTCATATGCATTGAACAATTTCTGATTCGTCTGAACGAGGAGGCACGCTTGTGGGTATTGGACCAGCCAGGGAAAAAGATATAATAGAGCACACCGCAGAGTTGGCCGAAGAATTTAGTCTCAGCCGAGGGGAGGAGAAAGAACGCGAGACAGCGGCAAAGAAACCGTACCTAGAAACTGCTTAGCACCCCGAACCTAGAAATCGTGCCAGGCAGGTACAAAAAAGGGCGAACGGAATAGATCAGCACAAAACGTCGAGCAACAGTGCGCGCTCAGGCAAGGAAATAGGGGAGCAGAAGAACCGAGCTAGAACGTTCGAGGCACATAAACCAATTGTGTGCTTCAGAGCAATTCAGAGCAAATGTTGAGAGAAAAAGGTCTGAGCTTTGGAGAATACAAATTACGGGCTCTCACACGTTCCAAGGCCAAAGAGATGGAAACGCAGCTCCGTGTTTCGGAAAACAAAGAGGCACAGACACTCGAACTAATAGGGACCGCAACAAATTTGGAAGGCGTTTCGGGCGAGGACGAGAATAGTTCCAGTATCTCTATAGAAGTTAGCGAGAAACAGGAACCCTTTCTGGTGCGTCCCTGTTTGGACAGCTTCCCAGAACAGTCGAAGTGGGCCCAGAGGTCATCGCGTCAGAACAGAGGACGAAACGCTTCGGGAATTAAACTGTACGGTAGGGGAGCACCAGGCACAGGAAAACGTGGTTTTTCGCCGTCGCGCAGGCATCTTTTATCGTCAGTACAAAGACTCGAAGGGAGTGTACTAAGACCAGCTTGTAGTCCCACAAAGGTATCCGGCCAAAATACTGGAGCTTTATCACAGGAATGTTTGGGCGGGCCATCTAGGCAATAAGAAAACGAAGGCTCGCCTACTGGGGGAAATTTGTTGGCCGAATTATTTCAAGGACGTCGAGAGATTTGTGCAACTTGTGACGTCTGCCAAACAATCTGCAAAACACGGGGACCAGCAAAAAGCACTCGTTGGTGCCGCTCATTACCGAGCCCTTCCGCCGGCTGGTCGTGGACGTACTGGGTCCACTGCCGATAACGCAATCGGGTCCGTTATATATTAACCATGATATACCTCGCTACGAAGTTGCCCGAGGCGATCCCTTTGAAGGAGCTCACCTCGGCTAATAATGTTTTTGGGCTCCTATCAGTGTTCTCGCGAGTGGGTTTTCCGGTGGAGTTGCAAAGTGATCAGGGTTCTGGTGAGTACCAGCGCACTCACCAGAACGTTTTTGGAAAAGTGTGGCATCCGAATCATACACAGCTCCGTCCGGTATCCCCAGAGTAATTCTGTCGAGGCGTGGCATTTCGTCCTAAAAACAGTCCTATGAGCACTATGCTTTAAGAAAAAAAGATTGGGAGGTATGTTTGCCCGCCGCAATGTTCGGCTTAGGTGGGTACCCTACGAAGCCACTGGATTTAGTCCCGTCGAACTCGTCTACGGTAGGTCGTTGAGGTCACCCCTTCGCATATATTGCGAGAACCTTGGGAGGGAGCGGGAGATGATCCCACAGTGGTTGAGTACGTACTGGGCTTACTCGAGAGGCTCCAGGCTTGTAAGGAGCTCGTGGAGGCGAAATGACCTCGGCGCAGTTGAAGGCGAAACGCCTGTACCGTAAAAACGCGCGGCAACGTCTGTTTTCTGAGGTGTTAGATATGGGGCTGTTTCCTGTGCCTACTTCGAGTTCTCCAGACCACATCGAATCGCACAGCTAATTGAGAAGCGCAGAAAACACGGAAAGCACATTCCAGAGGAGCGCCCGAGCAAACAAGTTCGTACGCCGCCGGTGGAGCTATTCAATGCTTGAGTTTTCCAGAAAACGAAGGGATAGCCCGGCATTGTTGCAAGGAAAGTGGGTCCCGAAACAAGACGGCTGCGATGTACCGGGAAGGCCTGGCAGCGTCGCCCCCACCTGGCTTTTGTGACGGCGACCAAGCAAGGGAGACCAGGCGGCGACTCTCTCCGCCTGGTGTGGCACCTAAGTGGCACCGCGGCACGGGCGCCAAACATTGGCCGAAAATGGCGTCATCTGAACGGACTCTCCCATTGGTCAAACATGACGCGACTTCCAGTGCTCGAAGGGTTTATAAGAAGCATTCCAGAGAGACCAGAGCATTCCCTGATTCACCTCTTTCGACCTTCTTGCCGCGGGCCGCAGCGTCCGAGTTGCTGCCGGCCCGTAATGACTGTACGACTGTTACTTGACTCTCACCTCTCTGTATATAATGTAAAATAAACCCTCCCAAGTTTGTTTTCATCCCGAAGCCCGTCCTTCAACCCCTACAGAAGGAGTCCAAGTAATGCTCTTAGCACAATGTAAAGCTAAGACGCTCGCGATTCAGTGGGAGGGCCCTGCGGTGGCAATACTGCCAGATACCAACTATGTGATCAAACTGCCCGATAAGCGAAAACAGGTAAAGATTTACAATTCAATTTTGATGAAGCCTTACCGCCAGCGAGCAGCCGTACAACTCGCGTTAAATGTCTCCGAAGAACTAGAGAGAGACGTCGTTATGCCCGGACATGCTTCAGAACCACAGAACAAAGGCAGGAGCTTGAACAGGTACTTATGGAATTCAGAGAGGCGTTCGTAGATAGGCCGAGAAAAAACACCTTAGTGGAACACGACATTGCATTAATTTCCAATGAGCCAATTCGCTCCCGACCTTACCGAGATACACCCAAGCAAAAAGAAATACTCGCACGCGAAATTCAAAGAATGTTGGATATCGGTGTCATTGTCCCTTCCGAGAGAGAGTATGCTTCTCCTCTCATGCTAGTAGAGGTACGCGCAAAGGAGCCGAGACCCTGCATCGATTATAGGAAATCACACGAGACCAGCTGTACCCTATTCCAAACCTTGAAGAGAGAATGGAAGCAGTCAGCCGGAGCCTAGTACGTCTTTACACTCGGTCTGACACGCGGCTGCTGGCACGTACCCTTGACTAAACGAGCCAGTCAATGTATACGCCGCGTTCATTTCACCTTTAGGGACTTTTCAACCGTTGGTCATGAGTTTTCGGCTCGAAAACGCGCCCTTTTGTTTCTCGCGGCTCATGGATCGTGTGCTCGCCGGGGCAGAGGACTACGCGATTCCCTATCTCGATGATATGGCGGTTTTCTCGGACGGTTGGCAGGATCAGATGGGCCACTTGCGAGGGATCTTGACGCGATTACGCGACGCTGGGCTCACTATAAGTGCCGAGAAATGTAAGTTCGGCAAGTCAGAAGTGGAGCACCTTGGGAATCTTATCGGGCAAGGATACCGGCGGCCTCATGAGATAAAGCTTGCCGCTATCGATAGCTATTCCCGACCTACTACTAAAACCGATATCCGCGCATTTCTCGGACTTGCTGGATATTACCAACATTATATACCGAACCATTCCAATGTCGTCAGTTCCCTAACCGATAGCTTAAGGAAAGAAAAGCGGACTAAGGTACAGGGGCTTGGGTGGGGGGGGGGGGGGTGGAACGAGATGAAGAAGGGTTCTTTCCTGGCTTTAAAGGAACCCCTAACCTCTCAACGCATTTTGAGAGCTCCGGATTATGACCTACCATTCATACTGTATACAGTGTGATGCGAGTGATTGGGGTGACGGGGCAGTTCTGAGTCAGCGGGACGAAAGTGGACAAGAGCACCTGGTGCTTTTTGTTAGTCGAAAGCTTACTGTAAGCGAGGAAGCATATAGCGCTTCTGAGAACTAGTGTCCGCGCCTTAGGTGAGCCATTCAGAAGCTTCTATGCTACTTTGCCGGCTGCCGCTTTGTTGTCGAGACGGATCTCTGTCCTTTGTCATGGCTCCGCCATATGTCACCCAAGAATGGTCGCCTACTCAGACGGAGACTTGCCCTACAGGAACATAATTTCGAGGTTAAGTACAAAAGGGACGGGAAAACGGAAATGCGGACGCGCTCAGCCGTGGCTTTTCCTACTGATGGCAGGACTGACTCGTATTCCAAACTCAGACGACTGGTTGATTTTCTGTTTCTTTTCTTCTAGCGTTATGTTAATGAGTAGATTATTGTACGAGTTGAAGACACCTACGTAGGTACGGGAAGTGTCTTTTTTTTCTTGTGTTTTGATTATTGTTTATTCAGGTATGTTTTAAACTATCTCCCTTTGTTTGTCGATCGCCTCCGAGCTGCGTGAATTGCGCCTTCTTTGAGACACGGTTGAAACTAAATTGATCAAACGTCAGTCACGCTACCATTTCAACTTTTTTTAGCCTTTCTGGCGCTCGCTGGTAACCTCGAACATGGTTATGGGAGAGGGTATGATTACCTGGTATATCTCGGAGGAGGTTTGTGTGCTTGCCTTGTCGCTGCTCGGGCGCTGTGTGGATTTGATCGTTAAATGCCAGTTCCCAGACTACGACCTGCAGCCAACCCTCCCTCCAAGATGGCCATTGCCCCTGCACTCCTCCCAGCGAGCCCGGGACTTCGAGTCAGAGCTGAGCCTCCTGAGCGGCCAAGGCCTCTTCAAGGGGCTCCGATGATCTGCCCCCTTTCGAGTCCTCTTCCTGGCGGTGGACGGGCTGTTGTGGTCGGTCGTTCACCCCGCGACACCCACCGGTTACGGCTCGCGCGATTAGGGAGAACGGGCGGACGACCTCGTCAAAATAGTTCTGAAAACGGCTGATTTATGGCCAGCATGGGAGCAACTCGGTGAGGAGAGGTTTGGGCAATTGGCAAGGATACGGTCCTTTAACTGACAGCCGCACAAGTTGGCACGTCCACGCCGGAGACGCGGTTAGTGCAATGATACGGTCCATCACCTGTCAGCCGGCCAAACTGACATGTCCATGCCGGGGACGGAGTCAATGTGCGACCGGAGTCAGCGTACACTCCCCCTTTCGCTATTTGTGGCCAGTGATGTGCGTGCGTTTCCGAGAAAGCTCCATTTTGAGGGAAACGGCAAAAGACCTCCGGATTTGTGGGACCTGATGTCATTGGTCTCCTGACGCCGGATTGGGGGAAGTGACTGAACAATGACCAACCAGGGCATAAAAGGAGCAATGTACGGCGGGAGTGATCGGCTGCTACAACTTCATCAGGAACTTTTTCTGTATTACTTTTAATTTTCTTCTACACATGTAAATATAACGTGTTTGTAAAACGTCCTGGATATCGGGCTTACCCCCACGTTCACTTACTCCTCCACGAGCAAAGTAGATTACACGTCTTCGGACCCCCAGTCTCAACAGCACGAACGCCGCAGGTGCGAGACAGTCTGTCCGACACAACGCTCGCGAAATGGGGCGTCAGTGCCCGCTGCTTGACCTATTTCATCGCACCGGCAGCCAGCGTTTGAGCGTAAACGAACTCGACCCCACAACGCAATGCCGGCACGCCTAGGGACAAACGCATACAATACGCGCTGAGAAACGTCCTCCGTAGTGCCTAGACAGTCATATATTCAAAGAGCAAAAGCTCCCAGGTTTTCTCTCTCGCGCCCGCTCTTTCGCGCCTGCGCGAGTTGAGCGGGCGTAGCAGAGGCGGCGCAAGCTGAAACAATCCGCTCGCTCATGCCCGAAGACCATCCTGCTCCTGACCTTCGACATCTCAACCTCCGTTCCGCCAGACGCCGAGCAGTAAAACGAGCGATGAGAACAAGACTGCCACAACACCTCTCTGATTATAACCGCATCGATGCTGCCTGTCAGTGGCATGCCAACCGCCGCCGACGACAGAGCTGGCAGGGAATCTGCAACTCTGTCAACCAGGCCAATGGTGGTCCTCGAGCATGGAGGCTCCTGCGGTCTGTCACAGAGTGCATGCCCGCGCCCCTCTCAAGATGGCCGCCATTGCCACAGCAGCAGCAACGCCGCTTGCACGGCGATGGGGAAGAGAGCTTCCCATTGTCCCGAGCTCGCACGACCAGTTTGGTCACGTGTGTCGCCTGAGCGCGGCGGAGGGACGAGGCGGCTCGGCGAGCGGCAGAGCGGCTTGGAAGATGGAGCAGGTTGGTCGGGCGCCGGGGGACAGCTGAAGATGTGGTCGGCAGGCTGCGATCTCCAGCCGAAGTCTTCGCCGGTCGAGCGACAGACGGTGCAAGTCCGTCAGGATCTTCGGCAGCGAGGTTGCAGCAGCCCGACGCTCTTCAGATCGGGACCTCGGCAAGCGCGCCCCAGATAAGCCTCGTGTTCCAGCCCGCTCTCAGAACTTTCCGCCAGACTCTCTTTTCTAATCGCGTCTAATCTTTCATTTGTTTATCCATCGCGTGTTAATTTTTGTATGTTCTGTTAATGTAGTGTTTGCCGTATTTATTGTCGCGTATATTTTTCATTTGTGTCGCGGATTTTTTGTTATTTCGCGAGTGTTAATGGTTCCCACGTGGTGGACTTAGTGTCGCGCGAGTGGCGTCAGGGCGTGTGTTGTGTGACCCGCACGTCTTCCGCGAGCTAGGACCCGCTACTTGAAGTTTGCATGTTTTTTTTTCATTATGTCTCGGACATGATTTCATTTTATTAAATTGAATGTGTGTGTTGTACGCTCCCGTCTCAAGCCTCTGGTTCACGGTCGATCAGGCGTGGACCTTATCGCCGGTCAGCAGTCTAACCCTCACTAAACGCACGCGGGGTGGGTTTGTTGTCGCCCCATTTCCTCCGGTTCGGAGAGTGCGAATTACCTCACCATCAATCTTTGACACGGTCTCTGCTCTCTGGCCCAGGGTACGTCAACCAGTATTCTCAGCGGCCATCTGCCTAGGCATCAGCGAGGCATCCCTGGCAGAGCTCCTGGCGAACCGTTTCACAGCCCACCCAGTCACTCCCAGCGGCTATATTGCATTCCCCGTCCCCAAGGCAGCCTGGTGGCTTCCATCCAGCATGGACATCCAGTCAGATCGATGCCCTCTGCCATGATCCATTCCAGGAGCACAAGTTGACATCAGCTGTGGCAAAATCCAAGCGCCGCAGCACCCCAGGAGCTGACGGCATCACATTCCAGATGCTACGCAAACCGCGTGTTTCTATTAACGCCCAAGCCCAGCGCTCGACTGCTGCGCCACCATGCGCCGCTCGCGTGTACCACGTTTCTAGGTACTTTTTCCCCGAAGCGTCGCGGCGAGCGCCCTAGGTACTTGGTGGGACTAGGGAGATGTTATGCCTGGGCGCACAATCTACTTAAAGCCCCTCCATCCAGGCGCCTGGTCTGCGGAAACGTGGATGGAGGGGCTTTAAATCTGCTCACCCAGCTACAGTGTGCTAGAATACTACTAGTTCACTGTAACCTGCAGCTGTCGCTAAAAGAAAATAGGTTTTTCAAAACAAGCCGCCTAGGCTGTTTCGAAATAAGAGTTGCTTGCGGAAGCTGGCGCAACGCTGGAGGAATTTTTTCGGTTTGGATAAGGGGATAAAGGGATGTGCTAAGAAGTTGGTTGTGGTGTGCGAGGCGCTTCGGTCTACAAAAGCTGGGATAATCGTGGGGCATGGAGGGTTTCTCGCACCACGTCATCGCTGCGCTCAAGCTTCCTTTCCTTTTTGACATCACTATATCTCTTCCAGCAGAAACAATAGCAAGGCGCTGGCGCCATACACGATGCATATTGCACGTCCAGGAACAAGAAAAAAAATCGCGCAGAAATTCCTCTGGGAGTTAGACTATGCGTATTTATAAGCAGCGTAAAAATTATGCCACTAGCTCATCTCTGCGCAGCCCAGAGTCATTACCAATGTTATGTAACTTGATTAGCTCAGTGGCGACAGCTCAGTGGCGACATGAACTGGTGCCGACGGCGGCGTAAGGAGCATTGATGACGCGAGCAAAGTACTGCAGGTGGAGGCCCGAGGTGCACTGATGACGGTTCCGATAATTATATAAGCCGCTATCGCTCTTCAGCGCCTTATTCATCCGCGTGAAACCATTGGAGACTTTTAGCGTGTCCGCTATACCGGCAAACGGTGGTGGTTTGGGGTGATTGCTGGATGGGCGAAGGCAACGTGAGCGGCCGGAGCGGTGCAGCCGCCTTTGTGGCGTAGAACTCAACCAGACAAACACAGAGCTAAAATTGCAGTAAGCTACTATATTCTGCTTCGCTGTTGGTGCAAATTTTCGGCAGTGGCGTAATTGTCCACACGATTACGCCGCTGTCCAAAATTTACACCAGCAGCTAAGCAGAATACAGCAATTGTCTCCGTGTTTGTGTCGTTGAGCTTTGCGCCAACAGCTGGCGCCACCAATCTGGCCGCTCACTTTTACGCCCCCGTTCCCACGGCAAACCGCCCGCGCTTGCCGGAATACTGGACGCACTAAAATTCTATATTATTGAACAACGAACGTACTCAGGCGGCGGCTTCTTATGGCAATGCCGCGTGGGCCGCAGCTTGAAAGCGATCTGCGATGCCCATAAAACAGTGCCAAAAGCGCATAGCCTCGCGTGCTGTGTTCTTGCCGCTTACTTGAAGAGACGCGTGCCCGCTTAACTTCAAAGCGATCTGCGAAAGTTGCGGAATGAGGCGTTTACTGAGAGCACCGCCAGCACTGTGTTTTCGCTGCTTCGTTGTCGTTGAAGCGGAAGGCAGCGCAAAGGCAAATTCTTTCGCTACTGCGGGCGCTATCTCGAAAGCGGTCGTCTTATTACGGGACGGACGAAGGGACGGTTTTCTCTTTGGGTAAGCATACAAATGCTTAAGCATTCAGAATTAAAATTTACCTACACCACCTAAACTCTGCGAATGCGGGCTGGCCCGAACACACCGCGCGCCCTGGCACAACCAGAGACGCAAAACCAAATACATAGAAGGATCTAGGGCGCGTGCCATGGCGCATCAGCGAAAAAGTACCTAGAAATGTGGTACGTGCGGGCGGCGCATGGCGGCACAGCGATCGAGCGCTGGGCTTGGGAGCAAATAGAAACACGCGGTAGGGTTCCTGCCGGAGCAACAAACAGGCTTCCGTCGCCACCGATGCACTGCTGACTCGACTGCAGACATCATCTCCATCTTGGAGGGGGCAAGAAGCAAGGAGGAAGTGGCCCTCCTCATTCTGCTGGATGTCCAGAGTGCATTCGATGTTCTGCCGCACGAAGTCATCGAGAACGCACTGGATGAACTTGGCATCGTGGCCTGCCTCCGGCAGTTCATCAGCTCATTCCTAACGGGGCGGGCACTTCGGGTGAGTCGGCCGGACTTGAGTCGGAGTACTTGCCGCAGGGTGGCTACGGGCGTCCCCCAGGGCTCCGTCCTGAGTCCATTCCTATTTAACGCGGCATTGGCTGGACTCCCGGCAGCCATCCCTGCAGACCCAAGGTTTCCGACGCAGTGCTCGGTGTATGCCGATGACGTGGCCCTATGGACGCACGGACCCAGACGGAACCTGCAAGCCATCCGGTCATCATTGCAACGTTCTCTGGGTGCAGTAGCTGCATACTTCCTGAGTATCGGACTTCTGGTCTCCCCCACAAAGACAAAGGCTCTGCTCATCCATCCGTTAGCTGCCGCTCGTGTCACCGTTAAAAGGCTGGTGCTGGGCGGCACACCCATCCCATGGGCAAAGGAGGTCACATTTCTGGGGCTCCAGGTGGACCACCGTCTCACATGCCCGCTGCTAAGGCTGCCACCATCAAGGCTCGCAGGGTGAGAACAGCGGTCAGCCGCCTCCTCCAGCGAGGAAAATGATGCACATCCCGATGGGCCTTACGTCTCTACCATGCTGCCGCCACCTCCATATTCCTGTATGCACTGCCTATGGCGAACCTAACACCGACCCGCAAGAAGCAACTTGCTCTGGAACATAGGACAGCCATGCGAATATTCTTAGGACTTCCACGACATTCACCGATGGCTGCTACACTGGCGGAGACCCAGGCTTGGCCTCTCTCGCTGCTAATGCTGCGGCACGTGCTGCTCCACATAGACCGCCTACACCACACTCCTGACGGCGGTGCCCTGGTGCGCAGACTGCGGAGCCGTCCCTCCTCCCGGATGGGCAGCATCTGCGCACTGTACGACGAGCTAGTAGGCCAGTCCCCCACAGCAGTGATACCACCATCACCCTGGGTGCCAACCGCCATTGGAAGTCCATCTCCAGTTGGAGGGGAAGCAGAAGATGTCTCCACCATGCGAGCTGGCGCAGGCAGCGTTGTCGAAGCTGCACGTACTAGGTGGGCATCTCCACATCTTCACGGATGGTTCTGTCCTCCCATCCAATGGCTCGGCAGCCGCGGCCTGCATAGTACCGGCAGCTGGAACGACCCTGCAACGCCGCTTCCCATTTGCTGTGAACTCCACAGCAGCAGAGCTGGCTGGCCTCCACCTGGCAGCTGACTTCCTTGCGGAGCACCCACCGCAGGCGCCCGTAGCCATCTTCTCAGACTCTCGCCGGCTCTTCAAGGACTACTCGAACCCAATCAAGCTGGAGTCACCGTCACCCTGCTCTAGCTAAACTCTTTGCTATTCAGAGGAGTGGCATCCCCCTCTCGCTCCACTGGCTGCCCTCACACGTAGGGATAGCTGGAAATGAAGAGGCGGTTGCTGCAGCCAAAGCAACCCACAATGCTCCCGTTGCGGTAACCACTGCGGTAGCCGCATCGGACTATACACGGCACCGGTTGCTCAAACTGCTGACCACTGTCCACCTGGACGCGCAAGTGGCTAGCGGTAAGCCACCCCAGCTTCTCCCCGAGAAGGGACTCGCGAGAGGAGAACAGGTACTCCTCCTGTGCCTCAGGACAGGCAGCGTTTGGCCTGCTGCCCGTAAATTCAGCGTAGGGAGAATCGCATCACCTGCCTGTAGGAGGTGCGGCTCCCCTGAGACCTTGGAGCACATCCTATGCCATTGTCCAGGACTAGCCTCTCAACGACAGGAGACGACAGCCGCATACCACCGCCTCGGCCTTCCAGCCAACACCGTAGAAGACCTCTTCCCCCGCCTATCCCCGGTCGCAGCACTGCAGGCCTTCCTCGAGTTTGCTGCTGCGGCCTGACTTGCCGCCTTGTAGCCGATTCCCCGCCCACCTGCTCCTTGCGGTGTCCTGCCATGACACGTTGCGACAACTGACCCTTCGCACAACCTACTTTCTTCCCTTCCTTACTTCTCTTTTTTGTCCCTCTCTCCCCCTCACCCCTGATGCTGAGCCGTGCTCCCTCACGGGTAGCAGAAAATAGCATCATTTTCTCCTTCCTCCGAATCACTATGTATATATAAACGGCTGGCGATCCCTCAAATGAACGTGTCGTGCAGAGAACGGCAAGGAGCTTAATAGCGAACGTCGAAGCAGCTAGGCCTAGCGTTGCTGCGGTGGTGGCTACGGCTGCCAACGGATCTTCGTGCGAGAGTGCCGGTTCGAGTCGACAAGGTAAATAAAATGGCGGCGGTGGTGGTAACTTTTATTAATGCTGTTTCGAACCTGCGGTCACGGCAGAAAGTCTGGAAAATCAGACGGCGAAGGGTTCTCGCGTGCGAAATTTCAGACGTTTTTATACACTGACTCTATGGGGTACGTGGTGGTGCCGCGAAGCCGTCTGAATTATCGGGAGTCCGAAAAGTCGGACGTTGACTGCACGCTGGCAACTCCTCCAGCGGACGACATGGCGTCAAAGAGGATTCGTTACGATTCTTCTCTGTTACTCGAGTCAGCAATACGACGACCTTAGTTCCCTTTCAACAAAGTTCTTGCTCATTTTCTGTAATAGAAGCACAAATTCCCTGAGTTTTCCCTTAGTATTTCCAGACTATTCAAGATCCCTGAGAATTCTCGCTTGGTAGACACCCTTCGACTGCTTGTCACGCTTCCTGGCAACCGCAGCTTTCTTGCGGACGCGTGGAGGCGAACGCGATAGTTGCAAGAAACCGAGCTGGCCGCGCTGCTCCGGAAAGGGGTTTGTGTTTGTGTTTCCGCGTAACAGTATTACGTTTTCTGCTATATTCATATTAAACTCCGACGCTATCTATCTATAGGTTGTGTTTAGGTCGTACTTCACGATTTTTCTCTGCATTTTACTTTGAAGAATTCAATTGTTTCAGTAACGCCTCTGCGCCACGCGGAGGGCCTACGTGGCTGTGGTTCGGAATGAATTATCACCAAGCGGCATCCGATGCCGACATCGCATAATTTTTTATTTTTATTTTTTTATTTTATCTTATTTTTTTGCTTCACGGGGCCTTTCACGCTAGCGCGTTAAAAATACGTCAACCCGCTGTCCCGACAGCGCCCACCGGTGGCGCAAGCAGTGCCGGAAGCCACGTGCTCCGAGTATTGGGGGCGAGCTCCGCCACTGGAAAAGCTGGCACCACCGTCGGCGTGACGTGGCATGAAGGATCACGTGGACACAGCGGCCGCGTCGGCTGCTTCGGAAGCGCCGAAGCGAGCTGAAAACGAAGTTTAATGTCCCACCTGCGCTGCGGTCTGCTTGACAACATTTGAAAGCACTACAATAGGTAGTGGCTGCCTTTGGAAGCGTGCAGCATGGTAGGCTACTGTTCGGTGCCGCTGTGCCGGACTTAGTGGCCAAACTTCCCACGTAGCCGCAGAACAAGAAGCTGCGTGAAGCTTCGGTTACAGCCATCGGCTACAACTCGGGTATTCAACAAGCACAGAAGCGAGGTAGATTTCTGCTGAGGCGACGGGACTGCCATGTTCAGTGAGTAGCAGAAAACGCGCATTGATGACGCTCGCACGCGCTCGCTGCCCGGCTAATGTTATAACAGTTTGGTCTATGAACTTGTTGATTCTAGATACTGGCAAGTTCAGTGGAATGGAAAGGGTGCGGTAAGAAGCACGCTAAAGGAAGTATGGCATGTGGTCATGTTTGTGTTATGAATTAACGCACTGGATTACGATACAGACGCAGCGGGAAATCGCACGCTGCAGAATACCGGTAAACATTCAGTGCGACGCAACTTGAGAAATAATATTGAAACGTCCAAGAATTTAGAAAAAAAACAATAAAGATTGAATCGTCGCGACGGCACATCACAGTCGCCGTGAACGTCGAAGTCTCTATAACGAAATTATTTTTGAAGAGCTCTAATAGCGTCCACGCAATGGTCGCTTCTGTACTGTCAAATGCTCATATTCTGCGGCCTAAAGCTCATGGCACGGTGCGACAACGCGCTCGCAGCGAAAGCGAAACATTGTGCGCGCCCAGACGCCCAGTCGGTCGCTACGAACCCGTGCGATGGCTGCATTGAGGCTTCATTCTGTTATGCTCCATTTGGTTATGCAGACAGCCCACTGTAAGAACATATTTCACATAGTTTGCTCTCAGAGTTTGCCTACGTTTAACGCAAGAAGCCGGTTCGGGAGACTCCATCGCAGCGATCGCACGCAGTGGCGTTCACTACGTATTCGGCAAACAGATCTGTAAACGATTCTGTGCTTTCAGTTTGCCCAAGATTATTATTTCGACAGTAAGAAACTTCCCCGTTTTGAGAGTACACACAGAAATGTCCAGGAGGCCCTCCTGGACATGTCCAGCGTAAGCCAAACCTATGCCGTAAGCCAAACCTATGAGTAGCGCGCCGCGTGATCCCTCATACTACGCTAGTAAGTAAGTAAGTTTGTTCCTATAGTCCCTTTTATCACAGGGCAGGAATTTTAGGTGCCACAGGAAAATAAAGTTTTTTGCTGTCTCACAGTTCACTGTTGTTGTTTTTTTCGTGCACTGTTGAGTTTCACCACAACTTCGCATGTCTTTGAGCACCCCCCCCCCCCCCCCTTCGTTCACAGTTCCACAGACAATGCCGTACCAAGACGAGCCAAGCCATGTTTGGCGTCGTCAGTGGCATGGCGGCGCATGGGTGGTGTCTCGTAGCCTGCAGCCAACGCTTTGGCTACCGTCGCATGGGTAGATCTGGCTGGGCTCCACCAGGTGTTCTGTGGCTCCACTCAGCACTCTGCGCAGCCGTGCTCTACGCATCGTTGTCCAAAAGGTGGTGTGCCGGTGTGTGCGGTTGGCAAAGGGAGTGTGTTGGGCATTAACCCGGCCGGTCTGCTTTCGGTTTGTCTGCAGAGCCGTTCCCACCGCAGCAGTAGGCTCTTCGTTGACTGGATCCGATCGATTTGTGACTCATCCATTTGACCGTACAGGCCCAAGAGTTCATTCAAACTTGGCGGTGTTCGGGGTTTATCATGCAGGCGTGGGCAGACCTCAACACGTGGGCAACTGTTTCCTCGGAGGCACCGCACAAACGGCACGAAGGGTCCGAGTCGAACAGTTCATGACGTCGTTGTGGAGTGGCCAAAGATGGTATGCGAGCTTGGAAGAGTAGTGCGCTCGGTCTGTCCCCCCAGTAGCATGGTTCACAGCCAGATTCTAGCTTATGTTTCGCATAGCATGATAGACTGTTATTCTTTGCGGTCGCTGTCCGCCAGATGTCTGTGCTTGTCTGTGTTATCCATTTGTTTACTTCTTTACTCCATTCGCTTTCGCTTTTGCTTTCTTGGAGCTTTGGGTTAGGGCCGAATTTTGTTTTGAGAGAGGCGAGTCGTTGCATCCAGAGGGTCTTTATGCCCTTATACTGCAGGTGTAAGTATATTCGGCGGCTGTAATGGGCTTCGTGCATAAATTTCAACCTACCCATGTATTGTAATTTTGATCTTGCTTCTCTAATTTCAAACGGCGACCAGCCCATTTCGCCTGTTATTGCGGCATGGGCTGTGAAGATGTTTCCTCCCAGCAGCCATCGCCCAAGTTCGTTCTGGTGCCGGTTTAGGCATTTTATTGTCTATGTCGAGTATGTTAGTGTGTCAGTTGCGTATGTTGTTGCTGGGACTGCGAATGTTTTCCACATTGTGCGACCGACTGAATAAGGGTTGTACGAGCGTCGGGATAGGTGCCGTACTCGACCTTTTAGATTGTTCGATTTTTTTATTATCGAATCAGTTTGTTTTTTGAGGTAGTCTTTTTTGTCTGATATTTCAATTCCAAGATACTTATAAGTTGCTGTCTTTGTTATAGAATTTCCTTCAAGCGTGAATGTCAATCCTTCAGATTTTATGTTTATGCTCATCCATTGCGATTTTTCTGCGTTGAAATTGAGGTAGTCCTCAGCCGCAACTCGGGAGCAGATATCTAGCAGGTCCTGTAGGTCTGCTGCCCACTCAGCCAGAAGCACAATATCGTCAGCGAATGCCAAGCATGATATCATTGTGTTCACCTCTTGGTGTTCTGTTGTTATTGTGGAGAGTCTCACTCCAGGTCCCTCGTCATTTAGTGCTTTCAGGAGGCTGTTTATATAGATATTAAATAAGGTCGGTGATAGAGGACATCCCTGTTTTAATCCGGCTTTTAGTTCCACTTTCCGAGATTTTAGGCCATGGACTTCAAGAATTGCTGTGCATTCTTTATAAAATGCCTTTAGTAACTCACCCACCGTGGTTGCTCAGTGGCTATGGTGTTGGGCTGCTGAGCATGAGGTCGCGGGATCGAATCCCCACCGCGGCGGCCGCATTTCGATGGGAGCGAAATGCGAAAACACCCGTGTACTTAGATTTAGGCGCACGTTAAAGAACCCCAGGTGGTCGATATTTTCCGAAGTCCTCCACTACGGCATGCCTCATAATCAGAACGTGTTCTTGGCACGTTAAACCCCATAATCTAATCTTCAGTAACTCAATAAATTTCTGGTCCAATTTCTTGATTTCAAGCTTTTCCCGTACACTGTAAACGGAAATAACTCCGAGGTGGGAGTATACTGCTTGTCCTCTAGCGACCCCCCGGTTCGGAGTTTTTTTTGCTCCATATGATCGGAGTAGAATTTTTACTCCGTACGAGCGGAATTTTTGCGTGGAATTATGGGTCTTTTCTTTATTTTTTGCTTTGCTATTGACGGAGTTTTTTCGAGGTGCAACGGGAGTATAAAAAGAGGCATCGCGTGAGTTTGCGCGAACATGTTTACATGCAGAGGCTGCTGGTCAAATTTCTAAATATGCACACGAGACCGCGTCGAATTCGACGGAACAAGTCAATGAAAGCACATATAAAATGACATACACAAACATTTCAGAAACGCCCAATGCAGAAATTTGAGACATCCCACGTACACGCGATACTCAAGAAGCAACGGTGCCAGTATATATAGCCACGATATTGTGTGCCTCGAAACCGCCTAGGGAGCAGCTGCGCTGTTTTCAGAATTACGACTCACATGCTCGTTCATACCAGATCTGCCTCTCTGAAATGAACAGAATACCTTAATCAACACAAAACTGTTAATCCAAAATAGTGAGAGAAAAAAAGTTAATGGCGTAATTTTTCAAAATTATCATGCGATTCTGTGAATGCTGAAGCGACTTCGCACACTACCGGCGTTCGCGGCCAAAAAGTAGTGCGTTAGTTACAGTAAGCAAGAAAAATGTAAGTGCATGTGTTGCATAGCAAAATGAAATTTTTGTGATATAGTGGTAGCGTAGCAAGAAATTATTACGTGTGAGCATGACCCGCAGCAGCCGACATAACACCGAGAAATGCGCAGTCATACATTTTATACACCGCACTACTTGCTCTGCGTCCGAGCAATCTGTCTCTGTTGCGAAAAGGAGCTACATCGCTGATCTGTCGAGTGAATCCCTAAACTCGGAGCCAGCAGGCATGCGTCTAAATCAGTGTCTCGGATAGAGCGTAATGTTAATTCAATATCGGAAGCAACGACGTGACCAAAACATATATGCGCGATAACAATTCGATTCACATCGCTCAATAAGAAGCTTTATTTTCAGTACGCATACTTATGTCCTACCGTTTTTCTTCGGGCGAGGATATCCGTTCACAGATACATAAAATTAGTTGCTTGCACTCCGGTCTTTCTCACTGGCAACACAGCACCGCAACGAACTTGGGTTACGCCATTCATGAGCGACTAGCACGGATGTCGTCGCTCGAACAGTGGCTACTGTTGCCATTGCTCCGCGGTCCTTTCAAACATTACACTGGACGTTGTCAGCATGTACTCAAAAGGACATAGAAGTCGCATTTCACGTACTGAAGAACACAAGCCAACGTGACGCAGCACGAAAACACAGCCAGAACGTGAGCCGACATCACGAGCCAGTGAGCAGCTTCGAGGTATACCTAAGCCTTTTTCCGCACTTGAAAACGTGGTTCTTGCAATCATCGTTGTCAGCAAAGCGATCACAGCTAATGCACTTGATGCTGAGATACAGTGCGCTTCAGGCATGCCTATAACACTTTCTGGAAGGAAATGCGGGAAACAAATTGACGAAACGCTGTCACGGAACGACACTTCACAGACGTAAACAAACCGTCAGCCATGAGCACTGCCCGCTCCGCCGAACGCGCCCGGTCGCTGGCGAGGCGCACAGCCTCATGGGAAGCGCCACGTGACTAACCTGTATTGGCGGAGGGGAGTTTTTTAAAACTCCCTGTCGGAGTTTCACGGGAGAACAAGATTTTTAAGCGGAGTAAAATCGCGTCATGTCGCCTTAATACTCCCGCAGCTAGCCAGCGGAGTGAAACGAGGGAATGTCGCTGTTTTGCTCCCATACATCGGAGTAAATATTTGAGGAGGGGAGGTTTTAGGGCACATCACCTCTTAAAAACTCCCAGGTGGGTTTATTTTCGTTTACAGTGTAGTTTAGAATGTGGTACAGAGTCGTAGGCTTTTTCTATATCTAGGAAGGCCAGATAGAGTTCAGATTTTTCCTTGTACTTCATCTCGTATGCTTGGGTGAGAGTGAAAATGTGATCACTTGTTCGTCTTTGGGTACGGAAGCCATTTTGTGATTCACTGTATAGCTTGTTTTTTTTTTACAATAGTTTTGTAATCTATGAGTTAGAGTTGTACTGAAGAGCTTTAGAATGTTGCTGAGCACCGCTATTGGACGATAAGCACTGATATAATTTTCTGCTTTCCCTTTGCCTTTGTGAACGAGTTGTATTCGGGTTTCTTTCCAGGCTTCAGGTATATTTCGTGTCGCAAGGATGTCGTTGAAACAGTTGAGTAGTGTTTCTCTTGCTTTTGCTTGGAGAACCTTAAGAAATTCATTTGGAATGTCATCTAGGCCTGATGCTTTCTGGTTCTTTGTCTCCGAGTCGTCGTTTTAATTCTGCCATTGAGATCGTCCCGGATAGAGTGTCACGATGTGGTGGTGCATTGTAGCGTTTCATTGTATTATTTGTGGGTTGGTGCAGTGGTGTCGCGTTGCTTGTATCATTTCAAAGTGGTGTGTTATGTATTGTTCAATTTCTTCTTTTATGTGGAGAGTAAGTCCCTCACCTGTTAGGAATGCAACATCCTTGTGTAGGTCCTCCCGTGGTTCCAGGGTCTGTATATAGGCGCAGAACTTCTCGCTGTAGTGTTTTCGCTCCTTTGTTACATGTTCCTCTTGCAGTTTAAATGTTTTGTCTATCTTATTTGCGACCATAGTTTTGACTCGTTCTTTCTGCTTCAGGTATTCTTCTCAGATGGCATCCTTTAAGGTAGTGTTCTGTTCAGGTATATGGCGGTGCTCTCTGGAGAGTGTCTTTCGTTTTTGTATCTCAGTTTTCAGCTCCTTGTCGAACCATGGCGATGACCTAGACCGTTTGGTTCCAGTTGTTTTTCTAATCGTTTTATGAGCTATTAATGGGCACTTTTCTCTGAATTTATATTCCAGTGGTTCTTCTATTGGTAACTCCAAATCTCTTGCACATGCTTCAATGCGCTGGTCTTCTCTCACTTTCCAGTGTGCTTTGGTGGGCTTTGTCGCAGTGTTCTTTCTAGGTTGAATCCATTTTAAGGTTATTGTAATTCTATTATGGTCGCTTCCATAGTTATACTTCTCTTCATCTATGTGTATGCATGACATCTGCATGTGTTGCCGTGGTGTCTCGTCATTGTACAGAACATAGTCAATAGCAGACTTGCTTGAATTTCGTGGCCATGTGTATGTTCCGTTGCAAGTAAGGTCCAGGTTGGCTATGTGTGGGTTGCACTGGTTAACTAGCTTGCGTATAGGCCAGCTGAGTTTTTTTCGTAGCCATCTAGCTCTATTATATGGCAGTTGAAGTCTCCTATAGGGAGGACTGGCTTATTCTTGTAGGTTTGTTCTATACCTCTTTTGATGCAGTCATAGATATTTTCATTCCATGTTTGTTTTTCTGGGTTGGTAGGCATGTATGCGACACATATATGTTGACTGGGCTTTTATCAATTTTCACTGTGGTCCACATATGTTCTTGGCAGTGGCTTTTTGTTGCTAGTGCGTTTTTGCTTTTTGTGATGAGGCCAACTCCACCTCCTCGTTTATCGCCTCTTCTCCTGTTTTGGCAAATCCAGTTGAGTCCTGTATGTAGGAGTGGTTGTTCATCGTCTCTGAGGTGAGTCTCTGTAAGTGCATATATGTCAATGTCTTCATCTTCTATCTGCTTTTGAAGTTCAGCCCATTTTAGATTACTGCTGCCCTGCATCTTTAAGAGACATATTTTAAATGCTTTCTTTTATTTGCTTGGAGATTTTCTCTTTCTGTGCCTCCTCCTGTCTTAGCGTTTGTCGGTTCAAAAGGCTCTCTAGTTTTTTTCTTTGCGTGGTGGATGCCTCTTTTCCGGCATTCACCTGCGGCGATTTGGTTGGATTAACTGGGCTAGTGCTGCTGACATAGCTTTCAGCAGTGTCCTCATGTTCTTCTCGTCGTGTCCTGTCGGATGTCGTCGGTTGCTTGGGAAGCTGGCATGCCGCCCCTTGTTGGCCCCTAAATATGGGTGGCGTTTTGAGCCAGAAGGTGTCCAGTGCGGTTTCCTGTTGATTCTGTGTAGTGTATGTCACTGAGGCTGTCATTCTCTAGTTGGCCTGTTATGGGGGCAAACTCTTCTTGAGGGCCAAGCTTGGTGCATATTGCGCTGGCTTTCCTGTTCCATTCTTGGCAGGCGGCTCTCACGTGATGACCTCGTGACGTCAGCTCCGGTTTGGCACATATTACGTAGTGGTGCTGAGGTGCATTTTGGCTCCAAGATTGCAGTTTCTGTTTCAGCTGCTCTATGGATCCGTTTGCTTTTCTTTCATTTAGTATATCGGTGGTACCGACGTGGAGTATTAGTTGGAGCCCAGTTTCAGATGGGTTTTCGCGTGCGATCTCATTTTCAGCACGAAGAAGTGTCTCCTCCATTGTTTCCCCAGGTTTCCTAGGAACGCGAAGCCTCCAATCGCTGACTTCTTTATATAGCTTCCTCTTTAGGCGATGAGCGTTGGAGTCTCCGAGCACCACTGTGGGTCTACGCTGCGGTAGTGTGTCCTTGGGTTGCTGTTCGGGTTGGTTATGTTTCTTCGAAGCAGATATCTGGTTTTTGTAGTGTGCTGTAAGATGTTCATTTGATGGTTGCACTGCGCGGTTGTCTTCTCCCACTTTGAGCCGTGGGCCTGCTTCGTTTTCCTCCCTGGAATCGCCGTTTCCTGTAGGATAGCTTGTTTTTTTTTCTCAGGGATTTGTTGTAGGCTGGAAGGCGGGTGGGCAATTCTGTTGTTTGAGAACTCAGCGTTGTCTTTGGGCATAGCAGTGTCACTGTCGTCGGCCTGCTGGCCTTGTATGGATCTGGGGTTTTCAACGCAGTCTTGGAGAGCCGTAACTTTTGCCAAGAGTTCTTCACGTAAAGAACGTTCTGCGTTGAGCTCATGAGTGAGTTTTTGTATTTCTGCCTTATTTTTTGTTTCAGCTGTTTGCCACTGGTATTTCATTGTTTCCACCAGTAGGCTAAACTCTTCCCTCATTTTTCGTTCCTGCAATGCTATTGTGTTGTACAGTGCAGATAACTTGGTGCAGAAATTGCATGTGTATGCCTTCCCCTCGGCCTCTTCTAGACTAGAGAAAGGGAAGTCCTCCAAGTGGGCCCAGCCTTCATAGTTGCCGCACTGCACCATGCCCGATTCTTCCACTGCGGCGTCCGTCTTTTTCGTTGTGCGGTTGCGTCTTTTGGACATACTGACATCTTTTTATTCAAAGTTTGTGGGATGCGTTTTCACTGTAATCGCACATTGCCATTTGCGCAGAACTGCCGCACGTACTCTGCCAGTCCAGTGGTGCCAATTCGGTGACGACACCCGTCAGGCTTTAGCGGTCGCAATATGTTAGGCCTGTCGCTCAACGTCCGTTCGTTGCACTTGTCAGGCGATTGGCATTACGAATGTTTCATCACTTGCCTGGCGTCGTCCTGGTGTCACCCGTTGTGCACGGTGATACGAACTCCGCTGATCTCCGCGATGACGTTAACCAAGCGCGCGAAACACTCAAACACATTCACCGAGTAAAACGTGCTTCGGCCGTCAAAGTTGAACTGAAGAAGCGGCGCGTGGGCTTTGTGTCAACCTTCTCCTCCTCGGAGGTGGTGGTGTGCTGTTCCGATACGAACCACCTGGCTGGTTGAATGTAACATTACCTGTTTCCCTAGCGAGTGAGCTAGGGAAAACGGAGTGTTTTTAAGAGACATTTTGGGTGTGGGGAGTAGAGCACTATACGGTCCTGATTTTTTGGCCCGGGCCCGCTTTATGATGCCCGAACCCAGCCCGGGCCCGTGATACCAAGTCCAGGCCCGTGTTACTAACCCCAGTCCCGGGCGTTCATTTCTAAGCTTAGCTAGGGCCCACGTGTGCATGACCAGGCTCGGCCCGGGTACGCTGGAGGAAATCAGGTGTGTACGTGCATTGAAATGTTGCATTTCCCGCGGCGACAGCTTAGGGATTAAACTGTCGCAAAAAAATATGTGTACTTTGATTCAGATGCACATTAAAGAAATCTGCAAGTGGTAGAAATTAATCCGGTCCCCACTATGGCGTGCCTCGCAATCATATCGTGGCCTTGGAATATAACACCCCAGAAGAGAAATGAAATGGTGCTTATGCGGTACATGAAACGTCAGTACAATAAAAATAGTGTGGCAATAGAACACAGCAAAACATTTTTTTTTAAATTTAATGTAAAACTAACATAAAAAAGCGGATAGAAGCGATCCCAGGGCATTCTCTTTAATTCTTGTCTACACTTCACCTTGGAAACAATAATGATCACAATTTTTAGGCTCTTGATTAATAATTTGTTGCAGCAAAATAAACGATCTCAAGGTTATAGAGATTGTTTCATGTAACGAACCAGGAATTTTAAAAAAGTGGTTAACAACAGCTGGGTGATACCGACGATGTATGATTTGCCGTCATGTGGCGCGCCTCAAAATATTTTTTTCATATTCCGTTTAATTATTGAAAATGTCGCTTAATTATTCCGCTTAATTATTTAAAAAAATGATATTAAATTTATGGCCAAGTGCGTATTGTTACGCTGTAGAAGGGCTTCAGAAACGACAGATCCAAGTTTTTGTGGCAATGTACAGGCAGCGTGGTGATTTTTTTTCGGCGTTTAAAGAAAGCCCACGCAATATGAAATAAAACCATATGACTGCGCTCATAACTAACGTCCGCCTCTTCGAATAGACCGGCTCATGGAATAGAATTGTTATCTGCCTCAGGCAATTTTTAAAAGCTTTTGAGAGTACGTGTTCGCTGAAACAACCAGTATATATACGAACAGGTGAATTCACGAGCATACAGCATAAAATAAACGCACAAGTAGAAAGAGACACCCCTTCCGTTAGTGTTAAAATAATTTAATAGTATCGAGTGCCATCGCAAAAGCGCTAACAGGGAAATAGTTCGAAGAGCGGTCATTTGTATAATTTACATTTCCTTACGCGGAAACAATACTCGTTTTTTGTGGATGGGTGGATGGATGGATACAACTTTCTTGTACGTCTGGCAATGTTTAACGCGACCCGGGCTCAGGTCTCCCACGGAGGAACGTCAAGGCCCTGCCTCAAACGCCGCCTCACGGGCTTGCTGGACTGCCCACGTCTGGATTCCGAGGTCTGAGCTGCGTAGAGCGGCGACCCACCTCGACGACAGGGTCTCCGGAGCAACTGCCATCCCTCCTATAACTACATTTCACTCCCACAGCATGTGTTTGAGTGTTGCTGGTCCTTCCTGGCACAATTTGCACGTTGTAGGAGTTGAGGACGGACTTTGCGATGAAAACACTTGAGAGTTTATTTTACATTATATACAGTGAGCGTCCATTAACAGTCGTACAGTCATTACGGGCCGGCAGCAACTCGGACGCTGCGGCCCGTCGCAAGAAGTTCGAGAGAGGTGAATCCGGGAATGCTCCAGGAATGCTCCTTGCTGCTCCCGGCCTCTCTTTTAAGCCCTTCGATGTCTGGAAGACGCGTCATGTTTGGCCAATGGGAGAGCCCGCTCAGGTGACGCCATTTTCGGCCAATGGTAGGAGCCCGTGCGGTGTTGTCACACCCGGCGGCTCCCTGCGGTTTTGCCTTGCTGACTTGCAATGCGCTCTTCAAAGGCGGACGGGGGCGACGCTTGGGCCCCAATTGTCCGAGGGCCCCCTACTCCCGGCGGCATGGCCTCGCTGGCTTGCAAATGCCCTCTTCAAAGGTGGCCGGGGCGACGCTGCCCGGCCTTCCCGGTACATCACAGCCGTCTGGCTTCGGGACTCACGTTACCTGGAACAGTGCCGGGCTATCCCCTCGCTTTCTGGAAGAGTCAAGCAGTGGGGCCCGGCTACACCGGCTGTGGGGCCCGCCAACTTGTTTGCACGTGTCGTGCCTCAGGAATGTGGCCTCCGTGCTCCTGCATTCCTTACTTAGCAGTGGTGCGATTCGATGTAGTCTGGGGAACTCGAAGTAGCCTCAGGAAATGGTCCCGTATCTAACAACGTGTCGTCCTGATGCTTATCTGGGAAGATACGTTTCAGACGGAATGGATTAGGGAAGGTGTTTTTCTGGAGTTGTCTCCAGGCCACGGCCTGCCTCCTGTTCAATTTGGGACTCGGCAATGGGTATATCCTTCTGGCGGTCAAATATGCACTGGTTATGTCCTTGTATCTGGTGAGACTGTCACGTTCTGCTCGAGAAGCGTTCGCTATCGTGTGAGAGGCATTGCCCTGTTCGGCGCGGCGGGTCATGTCTCGCGCCGTCCGGTGCGCCGTCTCGTTTAGGTTCGTGAGCGCGTCGCCTTCCGTGTGGGAAAGAAAAAAAAAGAATATAACTTCACCTAGCTGTTTTTCTATTTTCTTTGCTAATGTATACTAACAGCCAGCTGTTTGCACTTGTCATTTCAGTTTATCACAGAATGCCTTGGACCATGCAATGCAGACCGTTCGCGTGTGCTCGCGAAGGCCCGACTTTGGCCGTTTAATGAGCAGGCCCGAGTCTGGCTCGGTCCCGTGGCTTCAAGCCCACGTGCCGCCCGGGCCCGTGGCCTCATTTATTTATTTATTTATTTATTTATTTATTTATTTATTTATTCCCTCATTCATTCATTCATTTATTTATTTGTACATACTGCAGCCCGCTAGGGCTATGGCAGGAGTGGGTGTACATGCGAGGAAAACTGATTACGATATGCAGAAACAAGAACATAGAAATATAAAAATGTGAAGGGACTATACATCAGCAATAGCATTTAAAAATTGAGAAATGGGTAACAAACTAACTTTGGCAGGTAACAAATTCTGCTGTTCAATCATGCGGGGGAAAAAACTGTATTTGAAAGTGTTAGTGCGTGGATGGAGTGGTCTGATATTAGAGACATGATAAGCTCTAGTTGAAGTCGGGCAAGCAGGCATGAAAAGGGAGGGATCTGATAGGTGACAAAGAGAGTTCTTATAAGAATAGAAAATCTTCAGAGATTCTATGTGCCGCTATCTAGAAAGAAACTGGAGGTTTAATTCCGCAAGAGCAGCTGACGGTGAAAAGTCTCGGTCTAAGCGACGGTAAAGAAAACGAATAGCCTTCCTCTGGACCGACTCAATACAATTAATTTCACATTGTTTATATGGGTTCCATACGGAGGAAGCATATTCTAAAATTGGGCGAATCAGTGTTTTGTATGCTACTAATTTAGTGTCCCTCGGAGCAGCAGACATCGTCCGGCGGATGTAACCAAGCTTTTTTAACGCTTTACTACAAATGTAATCTATATGTTTAGACCAAGACAAGCTGGGTGTAAAAATGCCCGAGCCCGGCCCGGGCCTGCCGAAAAGCAGTTTGGCCCGGGCCAGGCCGAGCCCGTGCAGTGCTCTAGTGTGGAGTGCGCTCTCGCAGGACGATATAGTCTGCTCTGACATACGTGCTACGTGCACTGCGCACTCTTGCTAGTAGAAGTATGTTATATGTATTTTCCTATAAATAAGTTTGCCGCTTTTTCCCTCATGTGAACAAACCCTCTGTTCTATTCCTCCAACCTCGATACCTCGTAACGAATACAGCCGAAGCAGAAGAAGTGGCCGTGGCCCTCGCACTCGCACAACCGGGAGTGAGGACCGTGGTCACACACTCCCAGACCGCCTACGCAAACTACCGCAAGGGGAACATCTCTCCCGCGGCACTAGCGATCCTCACCAAATGCAAATCACCGGGACGGGCCGTTGAGCTCGTGTGGATCTCGGCTCACTCGCAAGTGGAAGGCAACGCACTCACCGAGTATAAAGTTGACTCTCTCTCTCTCTCTCTCTCTCATCAAAAAGTTAGCAACTCTCGTCGTGAAAATTCGGGCAATGCCGTGGACCCGCTTATACTCCGTGTGACACCCCGGTAGCGTGGGCCAACTACCCGTTTCGAGACGCACCTGTGGCGTGGGCTAGAGAGCGACGCTCAGTGTAACGCCAGACTCAACGACCCCGAATCGAACACCGCCGTCAAGCGCAAAGGTCGTTGATGTTTCCGCAGCGGTTGTCGTGCGGCAGCGTGCGACGGCGTGGTCGATAGCTAACGTAAGTGCAACGCAACGTGTGTTGGAGCCGCGAATTAGTTTTGAAAGGCAATGATCAATTATTATAAATGTTACCTTGCGTATATGTCGTTCGAATATACAACAGTTTATATGTGCGGTTATTTTTACACTAGTAATGCCTACTTTGCTTCTCACGTCGCGTTATACCGGCTACACTTTGGAGTTCAACCAGGGGTTAGCATACGGTAGCGGCGGTGGAAGCCTGCAGAGGCCCTCGTCCTGCGACGCAGTACGTGGGAGTCGTCACAAGCCAGCCACGACCGCGCTCGAACTCAGCAGCTGCCCATCAAACATGCTCATATGTTTCCGAAGGGTGTGAGAACTCGCTTATGCAGTTTTGGTGTCTTTAACATATCAGTTGTCAAACTGGCGTACACTTGAATGTGGTGCGAAATGCATTTCGTGAAACGGCACAGAAAAAGATGACAGTGAAGCTCCAAACTACCAACTGTTTACTGACAGCGCCAGAAACATGGAGAAAAAAAAGACTATTTCCGCGCTTGCGCAGAGAGCCAATGTGTGACGTAGAATAACATGGTCATGATAACACATTTTGAAGAAAGCATATTTCTCCAAGTCAGAAATTGAAAAGTTGGAGACACTGATCCGGAAGGCCTACAAGACGGCACTGGGGCTACCAAACTCCACGCCAACGGCAAAGCTCATGGCTCTAGGAGTACATATAATACCCTCAAAGAGATGTGGGAAGCACAATGCCTCTCACAACTCAATAGGCTCGCACTCACAAAACCAGGTAGAGATCTGCTGAAAAGATCCATATTAATCTGCCCTATACGATAGACCAAAGGGAAGAGGTACCACGTGATGTGAGGAGACGCATCAACGTGTACCCCATTCCGCGGAACATGCATTCCGCATATAACATCGAAAGGAGAAAAGCAAGAGGGGAAGCCCTGCAGAAGAAATGGGACGAGCAACCTAACACCCTCTATGTGGACGCCGCAGGGCCAAAGAATGGAGTGATGACTATTGTGGTCTCAACGCCTTCAGGATCGATGGTGAACTGCGCCTCGATGAAAACATTCAACCCCACTCACGCAGAGGAAGCAGCTATTGCATTAGCTATGGCATCTAACCCCAACGCCGATGTGCTCACTGACTCCTAGAAGGCCTGTCACAACTTCAATAATGGATTAATTCACAGGTCAGGGCTGTCATTGCTGACTAAGCATCCACCCAGCCAAGCCTCAGTCATCTGGTTTCTCGGTCACCTGGAACTACCAAGAGGAAACGAAGCCGCTCACAGGCATGCCCGAGCTCTTCTATACCGGGCGTCTCCCCCTGATGACCGTGAAGAGTGCTGGGACCTAACTGCTTTAGCCGTGCATGCTGACAATCTCGCACCGTACAGGACAGCCAGGAAGGAGTACCCAACACCACATAAATCCCTCAATAAGTTGGAAGAGAACACTTTTAGGAGACTACAAACTAATACATACCCAACGCCAGCTAAGTTACACCAGTGGCACCCTACACTATACTCCCCGCAATGCCCACACTGTGGAGAGGTAGCTAACCTCTACCACATGGTGTGGGCTTGCCAATTTAATCCCATAGTTGTCCCCATTCCAAATCCCTCAAAAGAGCAGTGGGAGGCTATTCTGCTCAGCGATGATCCTGACCGTCAGCACTGGCTGGTGGGGAGAGCCAGTGCAGCAGCAGTAACCAGTGGGCTACCGGAATAGGCGGCCCACCCACGAGTTCTGCGAATATCCTGCAAATAAAGATGTTTTCAATCAATCAATCCAAAATACAATATGATAGATGTAGTGCTGACTCAATGAGGCCCTTTCTTTTTATAATACAGAACGCTTACGACAACTCCCCGGCAGTTTGGTCCCTATACTTATGCTAAGAATCAAAACTTATTCAAAGCATGGGGTACAACGATAGGCTTTACAGTGCGCAGGAAGACGCGCATTGTCACACTTACCAAAACCATTAACATGCTCCCTCAATCTGTCAGTAATACAACGCCTCGTTTGTCTAACGTAGGACTTGTCGCAATATAAGGGTTTCTTAGATTTGCCGTGCTGCTTCTGGCCTCCCCGCGGCCCATCGCTTGGGATCCGGAGGCACTATTGGGCAAGCTTGTTGGGAGCCAAAAAGACAACCGGAATGCCATATCTGGTAGCCACCTTACTGAGGTTATGGTATATAGTTATGGCACACACGGTGCACATAAGGGACTTCCTCTAGCTTAACACGCTCCCTGTACAACGTATAACGAAAGGCGCGTGGTCCTAAAGTGAATATTTAAAGAAATGCATGTTTTTTATTTATTTATTTATTTATTTATTTATTGATACTGCAATCCCCACCGGGATTTTAGCAGGGTGGGTTACAATACATGAGAGAAAATACAACATAATGGCAAACGAAATATATGTACATGCCTAGATCACAGTCTAGAAAGAATAAAAGAAAAATTAAGCAAAACATTTATCAAATGTGCAAATGAAATAGACGAACACTCAACGCATAAATCATATAGACAGTCACTGTAATATAACCAATTATGTTTCAGCCATCAAGAAGGGATGCGAAAGCTGACAAAGAGTCTGCTTGAACGATACAGCTGCTGAGATTATTCCAGTCTCTGACTGTTCGTGAAAAAAATGAATACTTGAAAGAGTCCTTATGAGAACGAAAAGGTGTTATTGTTATTTCATGTCTTTGGAGTGTCGAATAACCGGAAGAAAATGTAATCCATTCGCTAACGTCGACTTTATACTGTAGTTAATTAACCAATTAGGCGCAATATAAAAAATACCCTATGGAGCGCCACATGACGGCTAACCATATGACGTTGGTATCATTCAGTTGCGGTTAACCACTCTTTTTTCAAATCCTTGGTTCAAGTGACGTGAAACACCCTGTGTAACATCCTTGATTCCATCCATAGAGTTTCCTAATAAAATTGCCATAGGGAACTGGCGCTGCCATCGTTTCGCTGTCATGGGTGCTAGTCTGGACAAGGATAGGTTGGCACAGCCCGACCCGTTTGCAGCGCACATGTAAACGCGGACGGGTTGGGCCAGCCAGCGCTGAGCCCTGCGCGGGACCACTGAGACGCCACCGTTCTTACGCGCCGGCCGCGGCAATGTTACCAGCACAATGCAAAAACAATCTCTGTGCAGTGTAACCTCATCCATGTAACGATATGAGCCATGAAATACGGTTTGCGCAGCCGTCTGCGGGAACCGGAAGCTCTGCTCGAATGCGTTGATATATCAGCTCGACGCTATATGTGCCGCCGTTGCCTAGAAGCGGGTTCATGTAAACGGCGCTCACGTCGGGCTCGGTCAGCCCGATTTATGACTCGACCCGCTCACTTCGGGTTCATGTAAACGCAGCCATAGTCAGTAGATGGATTTGTCTGATCTTAGTGATTGTGGCTTCGGACGTTTTATTTATTACGCTTTATCTGTCTTTATTGGCTCAAAGTATACGAAGCAAGGCTATTTTTCTAAGCGCAGAGAGCAATAAGGCTCTGCGCACACGCATAATCATTGCGCATTGTTGCATTTGTAACAGAATACTTTGCTAAAGTTATCAAATTTCAAAGTCAAAAATTTATTTCAAGCCAGGAAAACAAAGTTTAGGCAAATCCATGCACTATCATTCCTATGCTGTCTCAACCGCCATGCTTGCAGCTGTTGTAGAGTTAGTGCACTAACTATAATATATAGTAACTCTATGGCAGCTTCCATAGACACTATAGCGCCTAGTTACCTCTAGTGAATTTTGTCGGAAATTATGGCTCCAATCATGGAAGAAGGGAGCATTACGTCACGCAGTCAGCCTTCGCTAGCCAATACTCCGCGAAGCCATCCCCTTCCCTTTTTCTCCCTCAGAAAGTCGGCCGAACACGTGACCCTGCTAGGCGTTCTCAGCCCTCTATGCTCGGCCTCGTGTGTTTTGAGTGACGCATTGAGCGTCAGCCGATTTGCGCATGCAACGCACATTGTGATAAAGTGGACGCTTCGGCGAGTTGCTGATTCAATACAGGCATGTGTGCACAGCGCAAAAGACGAGGGCTGAAAGAAGAACACAACACAGTGCCTGTGTTGTGTTTTTCTTTCACACTCCTAGTCTTTTGCGCTGTGCACTCATGCACATTGTAATTTCTCGTGTTTGTTTGACAGCGCACGCGGGCTATTTGAATATGCGCGTTGATTGGTAACATTTCTCTAGTAGCAAGTTGCAAGCAGATGAGCGCTTTACCACATGTGTATGATTATAGGAAGCCCATTTGTCAAAAGAATGCGGACCGTACTGTGTGACATCTTGAATGCGCGAGTGGCGTCGTGAGAAGAGGACAGCGGTGGTTTCAATCAGAACTTCCATACTGTAACATGCAAAGATATATTTGTAGTGATTTACGATTGTGTCACACTGGACAAGGACTGGAGGCAGACCAGCTTTGGATACCAAGAATTATAGTCGGTACACACTGTATATTAGGGCACCAGGACTATCGGCAAAATATCAGATACATAGGTATTATATGCCACGGTCAGTCTGGGAACGCTGTTCGCATTGAGGGCGGTTTCTGTGTATGGTATGCTGCAGGCATTTGCGACAGTTTTTGTTACTGTGCTTGTAATGTTATCAATGACGCCTAGCCACCAAAGTGCATGTTTATGTTAAACGGCATTGCTAGTCCGAAGTAGTTCTCATGCAGAATCAGAAAAACTTGATAATTTGAACAGGCAAGTGCAAGACATTTCGATTTTATATGCGCACATGCACAAGCTTCTTGTCACTGTACGCTGATTTCGAGACTCCCGAAAGAGTTTCAACTAGCTTTGCGCAAATCTGCCTTTTTTTATTGCGATAAAGACTTGCCCTTAAGGCATAATTCTTGATGCGTATATGTGTATTATATGTGTGCTGTGAGGCCTGTGTTGTGTATGAATTGAAGCAGTGTTTTGTGGAATCTGTTGTCATGTATCCAGCGGTCATAGCTGGTTGTCACACTGTAGCGGAGACCGGCTTGCAGTAGGAGACGCGAGCGTTCCGATTTTAAATCAGTACATGTCCATATTAGGTGGTATGCATCTGCTTCCATCACAGGAACGGAGCAGTATGGACACGTAGCACCCAGTGGTAAATGCGACCTGTTCCACCTTGAAATAACAGCTGGTGTAAGGGCCACCCCGGCCACACGGTGGGATAAGAGCGCGTGTGTCCTGCCGGAGAAAGTTTTTACGGGGTCGGAGCGAGTTAAGGGGTTGAGGTGGGAGGGGAATAGGCGGAAGATCAGGATTAGGAGGGCAGTGTGCCTGCTGGTCAGCAGCAATGTTGTGAGGGTTCGCTGAATGGCCTTGAATCCAGTGTACCTTGACGCAAGTAGCTGTCTTACTGTTCATAGTAGTTCAAAAAAAAAATGTGCCTTTGACTCGACCAGCGCTCCTGTGTATATTATGATACGATGATATGTATTGCCTTGCTGCTGCAGCTGTTTTACATTTTGAAGAATATACCCTTTGTTGGTTGTAGATAAGTCGTGATCTGGCAACTAATCCTTCGACTTCATTTGTAAGCTCTGTGTCTTCAACTTATTCGAGAGGTGCTCGCTACAGTGCTTCTGCCGTAAGATCGCTTCCTGGGGCGCTATAAGGTAAAGCTGGGCGCTATAACGTAAAGCTATTCCCAACTTTTCTATTCCAATTCTGCAATCAGCCCTCCGCGATTGGTCAAACACTTTTTAGGGCCACCCCCACTTCTCCTGTCTGTCATGCGACATCACTAAAACTGCGATAGCTCTCCATCTGATATGACGTGTACACACTGATCATGCATGATTTGACCGAACGAAAGAAAAATAGTTATTTCCGATTCGACGCCTCTTCGCCATTAGCCCTCGGCTATTTGTCAAAAGCTTTCGGGTTGCGCCCACTTCACCTACCTCTCACGTGACGTCACAAAAACCGCAAGAACTCAACGCGTCAAGTTGACGTGTACGCGATAAAGATGCATATGCTGAACAAAAGTGAATTTTCTTCTGAATAGCAGCACGCTGCCCCTTTCCGAAAGGAATAAAAGATGGCTGCCGCCGATCGCTCATGCACTGGCTGCTCGCACCTGTCGGAGAGCATGGGTTTATTTGCGTATATTAAAGCTTTCTGCGTGGCCGTGTAACGTTTTCGAGCACTTTCGGCGCGTTTGTGACCTCGCTCTGCCAACTCTTATTTGCTGAGCATCCGTTGTAGCGGCATTCTTAACCTTCCGTTGCATGCCGCCGCAATTTTCAACCAGCCACCGCAAGCTAAGTAAGGGAAAGCGGACCAATCGCAGACGCCGGCACCGCCCTCTTCATCCGGTTATCGATTTTCAGTGCGTTGGCTCGGCCCCATCGGATCCTTCTCCACTTGAGCGTGCTCCTCGCGTCTTGTCAGCCAATTAAATAAGACTAGTCGCTCAGTGTAGGCAATGTTATTCGTTTTTCAAGCAAACAAAAGTGACCTCCTATGAACGAGGAGAGCGTTTGATTGGTCTGTTCAGACAACCCTACGGGTCACCGTCCGATGCTTGCGTCGGCGGTTACGCAAATTTGACGTCAGTAAATTGGAATAAAAACATATTGGAATAATTTTACGTTTTGGGGCCTCTGGCAGATAATGGACGTTCACCGTGTTGCAGTACAGATGTAGCAGTACACATATATTGGACGTTGTATGTGTGACGCTGCGACGCATCCTTGGTGACTGCTCCTCAAGCCGTTTTGTTGAAAACAGGCACACCGAGGCTTGTCATCGTTTAGAGGACAATATTGTTGTCAACTAGGTAGTCTCTGACCTTGCTGTTAGCACAGACCAGCGGCAAACATTAATGTTTCTCAATTTGTGTGTAATCACGTTCCAGATCAATATTAGCTCTAAACAAGCATGTGATGACCTGGAATTTGCCGTCATGCTACTTTTGTCGGAGGACAGTGCCAAGACCAAAATATGATGAGTCCAGGATGACGACTGTATCCCTGGAATAAAATATCCCAAGAATAAAGTTTGACGAGAGCTCTTTGCAGTTTTGTAAGGCTCATGATGCGGCTTTGCCCGTACAAAGTTGTGACTGGAGCTCAACATGCGAGAAAATGGCTGCAGGAGCCACTGCATTTGAAACAAACTTAGCAATGTGCATGGACATCCCAAAGAGGCGTGGGAAGTCTGCATTGTTTTGGGGCAGTGAGAGCCTTCTCTCAACTTTCTACTTCCTAGTCGACTCAAATGCCAGAGCTGCTGCTGGTGCGGCCCAGAAGAGTCACTTGCTCGAGGGTTGATTGTAGGTCTTTGTTTATCGTCATCCATGCCTGTCTCATGTGCATCATTGCCACTTACAGGCATTTGTCATATGTTCAGCGTAACTGAGTCCCAAACAAGTACGTCGTCCATATGGCGCAACAAACTGCGGAGTCCATTCAGCACCAAGCGCCTTGAATATGTTCTGATGCAGGCAATATTTCGAATGACACTGGGTTGAAGCAAGACAGTCAGAGCGGTGTTATGAACGTGCTGAGCGTCGTTACGGCTTTCATTGCTCCGTGGCATCTATCTACCAGAAGTCAAAGTTTGCATCCAGCTTGCTCAAGGCGTTTGCGTTTCGCAGCAGGGCCAGATCGCGTTCAGTGGAAGGAAATGGGTGGAACTAGTTGAGCTGCGTGAAGTCTGCACAAATTCGTACGGCACTGAACACTTCGGGACAATCACCACGGGGTGGTACAACTGCCGCTTAATTTTATTTTTATTTATTTTTATTTATTTTTACATACTGCAGCCTCGATGAGGCTATGGCAGGAGTGGGCAGTGAAGAAAAAAAAAGAAAAAGGAAAGCAAGAAAACGAGATACAGGCACAAAAATATGAATATCAAGTATTTGTAATTGTTTTCAAAAATTCTTGCGTAGGTAAGGAGCGGATGTTCCCAGGAAGTGAATTCTAGAGTTCAATGGGCATTGGAAGGAAGCTGTGCTTGAACATCTCCGTTCGGCAAAAGAAAGGGATAAGGTAGAGATCATGAGAAATCCTAGTGATAGAAGGAGGACTAAAGTTCAAATAATTATTTAGTGTAACAAGGCGCTCAGAATAAATCAGCGTGTGTAAAAATTTCATGCATTCTAAGCGGCGGCGAGATGAAAGAACTGTAAGACCTGTAGCTGTATAATGGGAAGGGGGAAAATCTCGGCTATAGTTGCGAAAAATGAAGCGCACTGATTTCTTTTGGACTAATTCTAACTTTTTAATATCGGATTTCTTATGAGGATTCCATATGATGCAGCAATAATCAAGAATGGGGCGGATAAGTGTTTTGTACGTCATCAGTTTGGTATCCTTTGGAGCCTTACGCAATGAACGATGGAGGTAACCGAGACGTCTAAAAGCTTTGTTACATATGATGTCAATGTGTTTCGACCATGACATGTCATGGGAGAAATGAAGACCAATGTATTTAAATTCGGTTACTGTTTTTAAATCTTGACCATGGAAAGTGTACGTGAAAAGTGATGGAGATGGGTGTCTGGAGAAGGACATGGAAACAGTTTTAGAGAAATTAATGTTCATTTGCCATTCCTTGCACCACCTACAAAATTTTGCAAAGGAGTCATTAAGTAAATCATTATCCATTGGTGTGTTAATACTATGATAGAGGACGCAATCATCATCGTAAAGACGAATATTAACGGACACGCAATGCGGCAAGTCATAAATATATAATAAGAAAAGAAGCGGGCCCAAAAAGGAACCTTGTGGGACGCCGGATGAAACACTGACAGGAGAGGAAATAGAGCCGTTAAAGTACACAGACTGAGAACGCTGGGTTAGGAAGCTATGTATCCAACCAACTAGAGAAGGGTTATTTAGAATGGAGTTAAGCTTGTAGAGGAGTTTTGGGTGTGGGACGGTGTCGAAAGCTTTGGATAAGTCAACAAAAATGCCGTCAATCTGTCCGCCTAAATCTAATGACTGACAAATATCGTGCGTGAATTCGATTAGTTGGGTAGTGGTGCTATATCCGCGATGGAAACCATGTTGGTAATTGGATAGGATATTGTGGCTTTCAAGAAATTCCGTGATGTGTTTAAAAATTATATGTTCGAGTAACTTGCATGAGTGGGCAGTTAATGAAATGGGTCTGTAGTTCTGCAGAAGTTGAGCGTTACCGGATTTGTATATCGGAATGACCGTAGCAAGCTTCCAAGATTGGGGAACAGTGGAGGTGGATAATGATTTAGGGAAGATAACCGAGAGTGTTGCACATAGGTCGCAAGCCCCAAGGGTAGCGTTGGCCTGGCGGCCGGGGGCACAGCTGGAAGCATCCGAAGGTCCTTTCAAAGGATGAGTCGACTGCTAACAGAACAACTTGTTTATTATAGCTTCACAAAAGAGCGGCCGGTCAGGTCGACCGAAGTGGAGAAACGGAAGACCACGTTACTCGACGGAAGAAATCGAAGCCTCTTGGCGTCCGGGGTCAGCTGCTTTTATACTCTTGGAGTCGAGGGCAAGAAGGAACGGCTCAGAGAGGCGCACGTGACGGCGGCGCACGGACACGTTGTGACAAGAAGTGACGTATCCGCCGGGCCGGCGCCGGTCAGACCTCCTCGCTTCACAGTTGGGGAGCTCCTCTCCCCGGCTGCCGTGCTTTGACAAGCGTGGGCACCAACACGCACGCACGCACGCACGCACGCACGCACACACACACACACACACACACACACACACACACACACTCACACGCACGCACGCACGAAGACACGTGGCATTGAAACATGCCTGGACGCGCTTGGCAGGAAGCGTTGCGGCAGCGCTGAACTGGCCAAAATGTCCGCCGCTGTGAACGAAGCCCCGGCGTCCGTTGCATCCGCGCCGGCTATACCGCACGTCGGAGGCAAAACGTAAGAAGAGGTATCTGCTTGTCCAAAGGGAGTAGCGAACGAGGAAGGAATTGGGTATGTCATCTGGGCCGCAGCTCTTTTTAGTATCTAAATGGAGGATCATGTTCAGAACACCTGAACTAGAGACGACGATGTCTTCAATAGGAGGGTATGAGTCACAGCTAAAAGGTGGAAGTGAAGAGTTATCCTGTGTGAACACTGAATGAAAATAGGTGTTAAAAGCGGAAGCAATCGTGAGTGAATCTGAAACTGCAACGTCCTTAACAACTAAACTGTTAGTTGTGCTGTTACTTGGCATTATCGATTTCCAGAACATACGAGGGTTTGTTTTCATTAATTTTGGCAAAGTAACAGCATGGTAGAAATCATTGGCAGATGTTTATGGCGAAGTTCCTTCTTGGCATCATTGAACTCTGCAATTTTGTCAGGATTACCATGTCTTTTAGACTTGCGCAATCGCGAAACACGACGCGATAAATGCAGTAGTCCTCTTGTCATCCACGGTGAATTAATATTTTTCTTTTTTGTTTTCAGGGGAACAAACTGGTTAATACATGTTTCAACTATATTCTCAAAAAACCCTACGGCAACATCGACATTATTGTTCAAAGATAATTCATGAAAGTTCTCAAACGATTCGCTAAGTGTGTCGGTGATTGCAGCATCATTGGCGCGGCTAAAATCACGAAAAGTGCAGTACTCAATCCGCGGTTTGGGAACAATAGAGCAAACCGAGAACAGTACAGCTTTGTGGTCTGAAATCCCGTCAGTAACGCAGCACTGGAAGCCACTTTCGAAAAGACTCGAGCCAAGAAAAACTAAATCTAGGACAACCTTTTCCCTGGTGTTCTCGTGGACAATCTGTTTGAGACCGAGTGATAGGGAAAGGCGCAATCATTTTCTTGAGAGTGACACGTCGCAGCCGGTAATGCTGAGAGAGGGCCAGTGAATGCCTGGTGCATTAACATCTCCCATAAGTATTGTATTTGATGATTTCAAATCATGCAAAATGTTACTAAGAAAACCGAACTGATCACCACAAGAGCCAGGAGGCCGGTAAAACACTCCAATTAGCGCGGATGACCTTTCCAAATGAATCTTGCACAGAAGCAATTCAATTTCACATGGGGTTTCAAGAACTGAAAACTTCAGGTGGGACTGTATATAGAGGGCGACACCGCCGCCTCTACCATTTGGTCTGTCAACTCTTACCAACGTGTATCCACTTAACGCAACTTCCGAGTCCTATATGCCGTCATGTAGCCATGTTTCCGTAATGCCTATAATATGGGGGAATGAGCAGTTACTAGAGAGGTGAAGTCGGAAAATTTATTGAGAGTGCTTCTTGCGTTAATATTTAATACACGGAGGTCATTGGGTTTGCGACGAAGGAGTCAAGGCGGAGAGGGAGGTGTGACGCTATTTAGTGCTGTGTTACAATGTACTTTAGCTAATGTATTAGAAGTGCTGTTCCAGTTATAGCGAACTTTATCGATAAATAAATGGTCAAACCGTATGCGGACCGTGCACCCGTTCCTAAAACTCTCAGACGCTTCCCAAAGTTTTTTGCGGATAATCCGGACACGTAGTGAAAAATCTTCCGAAATACGGTAATCGGTTTCTTTTAGCCTGTGACCACTTTTTAACACCGAAACTTTCTCCCGATAGTCCAGAAGTTTTATAATTACGGGTCGCGGAGGGTCACATGAAGGCCTTCCAAGACGATGGCATCTTTCTATTTGAGGACAGCTCATTTTAAGTTTATCCTCAAACCATTTTGCAATGCCTGAGGACAGGCGTTCATTATCTTCATCAGAGGATTCTGGCAGACCGTGTAAGATTAAATTGTTCCTTCGAGCACGGTTCTCTAATTCATCAGTTTTAGTTGAAAGGTTGTGAATTTCGTTTGTTAGACGTGCGTGTTCACTGTTAAGGCTGCCGCTTGGGACGGCAGGCTTATGTGACGAGGACTCCAGAGCGGCCAGACGCGATTCGATAGTCTCAAAACGTGTATTAACAGATTGTTGAGAGTTTTTAATTTCGGCGATATCCTCAACTAATCTTTTCTGTCCGTTGAAGAGCTCAGCGAGCATTTCAGACACCGATGGTTGATCGTCAAAACCTTGCGAAAGGCTCAGATTTTTTGGGGAGCGAGGACCAGGATTGCTTTCAACGTCACCGCTCTGTAACAATCTACCAATGCAAACAGCGAGCTGCGAGTATAAAGAAATATAAGCAAAGCACCTGCCAGAATGGTGTGGGCAAGGGAGCAGCAGTAAGAATCGATCATCAGAGCAGCGGGCATTCTGAAAGTAACATACCTGCGTCAGAAATAGGCAGCAGGTAAGCATGATGTTCGTACTGCTGCCACCTTGCCCACTGAAGAAGGAAGGATCCGGCTGGGAATTTATAGGCATGATCGTTGACGTCATGGGACTGGGCTTGATTGTGAATGGACGGTTCAGTGTGCCAGCTATGCCCGGGTTCCGGGCACGTGTGGTGGCGGTCAGATCAAGACAGTCATCCGGAAGGGAGATAGGACAGTTCGTACAGCTGCCAGCGGAATCACCCAGGGATCTTGACGGTGGCGACGAGTGCACGAGAGCTGTGACGTCAGGAGAGATGACCGCAGCACATTCGAAGTGGCAGCAAGCGAGGAAGGCGATCTGCGTGAGAAATAGGCAGCGGGTAAGCATGATGCTCGTACTGCTGCCACCTTGCCCACTCAATTATGTGACACAATTATGTGACATTAGTTATGATATCCAACGCCTCACTGCAATTAATTCTACACATTTTGCATAATAGGGGCTCTGTATAAACACATCAACTAGAACACATGGATCGGGCTCTTACGCGAAAGTTACTGGCAAAAAATATACAATTGCTCACTCTTCAACAAGAGCGACTTTATTTATTTATTTATTTATTTATTTATTTATGTAGGGGGGGGGGGGGGTTGTAGACACTGCTTCCCGAGCCCTCGGAGAAGTGATAGCACCGAGAGGCTCGGCCTTCCGGTTCCCACGTGGGAGCAGCCCACTTCGTGAAGACTCACGATCTGCAAGACATCATTAAAGTTTTACCATACCATACCATAGCACGAACAATAACACTGTTACTAGAGGGTTCACACACGCAGCGAAGAGCAGGTAAAGCGAAATAGTGTCGACAGCATTTTTAAACAGGAACGATCGAGTCGAGGTGAGCTTACGCATTTCTGTCCCGTAGTTTGCGCTTGGGCTGAGAGGACTGTAGTTCTTGAATTCCTATACTGCAGTTTAGAAGCCAATCTACCTCGCAGGAAAGCGAGTACACAAATCCGTGATCGAACTCAAACGTGCACTTCGCTGAGCCAGCAGCGCAGCTACACAACGTAAGATTACTACATGTTAACTGACTCAGCTGCTGCATTTTCGTTATCCCCTCCTCCGTGTAGCCGCCATCCGTAAGCAGTGACACTGTCGCTGGAAAAAGTTTCATTTCTTCCCCTTATTTTTAAAATCCAGCGGCCGTGGCAGTGGTAGCATTGCCAATGCAAGACTCAATCAAAACCGCGCTCAAAGCAAGCACAAACCAAATTTGAGTGTGCCGCCCACCGTAGTACCTTTTATAAACCTATGAGGGCGCCACTTCCGCAACCAAATAAAAACATTTTTATAAAGATAATACAAAACTACAAGGTGTTTATTTTTAACCATAAAGACTCAGAATATACCAGCAACGCTACAAATTTTAATATTTTATAGCTTAAGAATAACGCTGATAAATTTATTATTTTACTAGACGTCGACAGATGTCGACACTGCCCCGTGCGTGTGGCGTTCGATTGTGTCTGCTTCGGTGTGCTGCTTCTCCGGAGTGCCAGAAAATGCAAGGTGTGTTTACATTTGTCACCTGTGTGTTGTGCGTCGCCGCTCCAGGTGTGTTAGCGGAAGAAGAAAGCGACCTGCTGAGCTGCCCAGCTAACCTATCAGCTGAACCATTGTCACCGGGCCGCGACATGGCTTCGGGGGAAAATTGGAAGGATGCCTGCTCCGTCTACGATTTCACCGCGGAACATATCAAGGGCATGAACGTCTCTCTTAGAAAATACGCCGGTCATGTTGTACTGATAGTGAATGTTGCCTCTCGATGTGGATTCACTGACTCCAACTACAGGCAGCTACAGGCACTGCATGACAAGTACGCTTCCAACGATCCACCTCTGAGCATCCTGGCATTTCCCTGCAACCAGTTCGGGAGTCAGGAACCTGGGAGCAACGCGGAAATAGAGGATTTCTGCAAGTCGACGTATGATGTTAAGTTCGACATGTTCGCCAAAGTGGACGTGAACGGCGACGGCGCTCACCCCCTCTGGAAGTTTCTCAAGCATCGGCAAAGGGGCACCTTAGGCGACGAAATCAAATGGAACTTTACCAAATTCCTTGTCAACAAGTCCGGGCAGCCTGTAGGTAGATACTCGCCAACGACAGCGCCCAGTGCTATTGAAAATGACATCAAGAAGCTGCTTGCTGGTTCTTCGCAACTCTGAACTCGCACTGAGGCATGTGACACTTCATAAAGCTGAAGCACTGTTCTAGTGCGTTAATGTCATGAACCGAGGCTTGTTACCTGTTGACTGAGAGAGAGAGAACGAGAGTTTCTCCTTTTTGTAACTGTCTTTGCTGTCAGCGCCTGGACACACGAGTTGTGGTGGTTGCGGCATTTTCTGTGCTTCTTGCATAAAGGCCACAAAGAAATTAGTTGTCATCAAGATGTCTCCTGTCCTCACTTATGGGCGCGGCAGTAGCATGTACTGTACGCATATACTAGGGACACGCGCCCTTCTGTGCATGCAAGTTATACACATGACTAACGCTGTCATACGCAGAAATAACAACGCAACAGAAATATGATGAAGCCATTGCGTTGCATATAAAGACGAACACAAGGAACAGCGAAGATCAGACACCACGGGCGCCCGTGCTGTCTAATCTTCGCTGTTATTTGTGTTTCAATGGCTTCATCAATTATCACCCAACTAGCCGAAAAACAAGTTAGCCAACAGAAATATATGTTTACAGCTTCACTTTAACCTATATGTCCGCCACGGCTTTCTTAGCCAACCACTTATATAAATTTGTCTGGTAGGTAATTAACGGCAAATTGTCAATCGCATAGGCCGAAACCTTCCATTTTTTCGGGGATATATATATATATATATATATATATATATATATATATATATATATATATCATGACCGGCTTTATTAATAATAAAGCCGGTCGTGATATATATATATATAACCTTTGATGGCAGTTGCACTTGAAACTTCGTGTTACCTAGAAGAATTGCTCACTTGGAAGAATTGTCATATACTTCGCTATCACTAATAATGCTTCGCCTTTCCGGCATAACTGTGGCTTTTTTTCCCCCTCTAAGTCCGAGCATAAGCGCTGCTGCACATGACTGCTGATTCTGATTTTGAGTGAATCCGGCGTGGTCTCATCGGTTACTACGTGAATTATATATATTTATGACCTCTACATGCAAGAGGCGATGTTTCCATCCCTGATAATGTTGTAAATTATTAGAAGAGTTTTCTTATTTAGTTTTCTCTTTTTTTCTGTTTTCATGAGTCGTCAGCATTACCTACGGTAAAGAGAAGCAATACTGGGACGCATATTATCCACCTGCATTTCGCACGCCCTTGATAAAGGACTCTGCCGAAGGGGTCACTGAGCTCTGCAGGTTTTTTTCACGATCAAAAAAGCACGCAAAGCTATTTGAAGTGAGGTGAATATACAGCAACATATTCATTCTGTAGGCATAGGCTATCCATACTATTAGACGTAATTGTTAGTTGGCTACCTACGTCTCTTTAAAAATGTAGTAAGCTTAGTCCTGTGTATATATTTAAATATATTGTGTCTGTACATGGTGTTAACGTAAGTTTTAAAAAAATTCTGGAGTGAAGTAATACAGATGAGGTAGCCGCCGCTGGTGCTTCTAATACGCTTGTCCTACTGTTGTCAGGATTTGCAGAAATAAGGCGAAAGTATGAATTAAAAGTCATGCACGTCCGCGCCAACAATGCATGCAGTAAGCTCCCAGGGAGCACGGAGCTAGCTAGTAAACGTTTACCTTCCAGGTTGCTCTAGCTAGTAGCCTTCTTTGGTAAACTGTACTCTAGACCTAGACTTATACAAGCCAGCTGGTAGCTCAGCTAGTGCTCCCTCCACTTACGGCCAGTAGCCGTCTTGGGATGCACTGCTGTAGCTGCGGTGTAGGCATTCAATTTTCAGGCTTGTTTCAGCTACGCGTGTGCTATAGTTCACTCTACTTACCATGTTTCCGATCCTGGTAGGTTGAATTATTACTTTACATGTCACCTCAAAAGCACAAACAAGGCAACAACCACATTAAAAGTTTCACTTAGATTGTGGTCAGTGTATTTCTTGTGGCAATTCCCAACCATATGAGCTTTTGTCAAGCCCTTGATTTCATGCCACTGTAATATTGCACAAATACGAAACTAATAATCATATAAAGAATAAATATACAGTGCAACAAAATGTTTTTTGTCATTACATAGCACCAGTGCCGAAATAGTTATGCCAACGCTCACAAAGAAATGTATCTGTGCTCCATATATTGTTCCCTCACACCTTGCTTTTAAACTGCCACAGAACAGTTTTTGCCTAAGCTCGTGCAAGTATTAGCCTTTATGGTGATCAAATGGCGCCTGCACTCACCAACTTTAATGTCTACCAAAGTTAGTAATGAAACATTATTGGAGGTTTTCATAGAAAGTATGACGTCTGCTGCACCGCATGTATGGCAGAAAAAGCTACCTTTCAATGTGTCCTTTTATTTTCAAGGATCTAAGACACAGCTTAAACAAGCGTAGCAGTTCACCTTAAGCACACACTGAGTGCACATAATACATTGCAGTCCACTCATTTTGTTCAGCAATTTTCAACGTTCGAGCACCATGCATGTGAGTTCTATATTTTCAGAGTCTGAAAGGACCATTGTTTTGTGGCACTAGTGGAGCATGCCGGCTGAAGCAGTGCACTTAATAAGCATATGTGTCTCGAAATATTTCAACAAATGTACGATTCTATTTCCCTTGTTCCACAGGCCGTGAGTAGATTGGGCTGCATGCGCGCCTTATGTGCCAGTAGACTTGCGCTGGTAGGAAAATGGATGGATCCATATGTAAAAGCCACATATGCCATTTCCACAAGCAAACACAGCGAATAAATACCACTATCACCTCAGTTAAACTGCACTCTAAACGTTTGCATACAGTACTAATGGCAGCAGAACTGAGTGCAAGTTGTGGAGAGTGCACATTAAGCAAGATAAAACAGCATGTAGAAAGGCTATTTCCTGTCTCACAGACACAACCTTCCATAATGGCTCATAGTTTCTTAAGGGAGGAGTAAAAATGCAGTTTGTTTCATAAATACAAATGTGATTCAGTATGGTCCCTACAAATATGGCTAATAGAGCGGGTCCTTAGTAAATGCAACTTCCTTACAGAGAACTTGAAATTCTTAATTGTCAATTCAACAAAAAATAAGATTCTCTTAGTTAAAATGGTAATTCAAATGTTTATAAAACGGTTACAAGGACTCTCTAAACGTAGTAGTCTTTATTTTAAAATAAAGCAAACAGCGCAGAGAAAGAAGAGGCTAAGAATTGGACAGAATTGTAAGCTTAAAAGGCAGCAAAGGTGCATTCACAATTCTCTCTTGAAGAAATCTTTCCAGTAACCAAAAAGACTTATTTTGCCTATATCATGGCTGCAAAAACTGTACAATTCTAAAGAAAAAGACGCATACAAAACTTATTTGTAGTGCTTTCAAAAATCACCAATTGGGACTACAACTGAACTGTGACTGGCCTACCCCAAAGAGCTCGTTGTAGGCCCTGGAGCCATGTTTTGATTAGGAGGCCCACGATTTCTGCTACGATAAAAGGCTTGATTTTCACCCTGAAATATTTAGTTGCAATCTTCTACTAGCAACCGGTACTCCCATGCAGAAATTCGATCGATGAAATCACAGCTACGAAACTTCCTTCATAGTGCCACCTCAGGGAAAGATGCAGCTGCTTACACAAGGATTGGCGGGCTCAGTGGTTTCTAGTATTGTGAATAAGTTAACACAAGGCATTACCGGTGTAAAACAAATTGTGCATCAAAATTGTTACTATCTTTTAGAATCAATCAACGCACATAGAAATTCATTAAAGGAGTACTGACAAAAAAATGCTGCGCTGCACTGCAGCTAGTTTAAAACGTACTCCCAGTGCAGCACTATCTTAGACGTGAAGCATGTGACTATTGACATAACCGAAAGAATAATTGGAATCCATGCGGTGTCACAAACAACTCAGGCACGAATCAGTTGGCTCAGTGCAGTAGTTGATGGTGATAAAATGACCTTGTCACTAAAAGCCGTCAAATTGACCCTCCCAATCGCGCACTTTTTTTTGAAATACAGGAAGACTCTCTCCCCTGTATTCCTGTCAGCCAGTCTGTCACTGTTTTGATAGAGTGTTACAGCATATTGGCTCATGTTGGGTGGTTCCTAGCTGCTTCTGAAATTCATAAAACATTGACAGGAAATGCAGATAACACAGACGACCACTTAAATTAGAATACCAAAAAAATAAAAAAAAATAGCGCATTGCCTATTAACCGCCTTAAGCTGCACAAGCTTATGTCAAGGAAACAATTTAAATGTGATAGCTCGCTAGTCAACAAACAATTTGCGCCTTATTTTAGCCTTGTTTCATGTCTCAAATTTGTTTTCATTGCTTTCTCTATGCAGCCATATTAATACTACATTACTTCAAGGTCACATTCAATGACAGCTATGAATCACTTCATCCAAGGTTTTCCTCTTGCAGTGAGAAAAGTAGAATGTCATATGAACAGTGATAGCTTATGAACAATGATAGACAGTATTTCAATTGCGACCTCCAAGTAAAGACGGCTGCACCAAAAAAAGAAGATTCACATGAAGGCTATATCGAGAAGGATAAGAATGGGCTGGGGTGCGTTTGGCAGGCATTCTCAGATCATGAGCAGCAGGTTGCCATTATCCCTCAAGGTAAAAGTATACAACAACTGTGTCTTAGCAGTACTCACGTACGGGGCAGAAACCTGGAGGCTTACGATAAGGGTTCTACTTAAATTGAGGACGACGCAACGAGCTATGGAAAGAAGAATGATAGGTGTAACGTTAAGGGATAAGAAAAGAGCAGATTGGGTGAGGGAACAAACGCGAGTTACTGATATCTTAGTTGAAATCAAGAAAAAGAAATGGGCATGGGCTGGACATGTAATGAGGAGGGAAGATAACCGATGGTCATCAAGGGTTACGGACTGGATTCCAAGGGAAGGGAAGCGTAGCAGAGGGCGGCAGAAAGTTAGGTGGGCGGATGAGATTAAGAAGTTTGCAGGTACAACATGGCCACAATTAGCACATGACCGGGGTAGTTGGAGAAGTATGGGAGAGGCCCTTGCCCTGCAGTGGGCAAAGGCCTCTCCCATACTTCTCCAACTACCCTGGTCATGTGCTAATCGTGGCCATGTTGTCCGTGCAAACTTCTTAATCTGCAGTGGGCGTAATCAGGATGATGATGATGATGATGATGATGATGATGATATCGACTTCACGTGTTCACACTACTCTGTGACAGCACTACAAGCGACACAGCTGTATCGACAGTCACATGGGTTAGTGCAACGCAGGAACAATTCAGTAAAAATAAAATGAAGGCCAACTGACAGTTAAGCGGAGCTGTATATGGCTAGGGTACCGTAGAATTTGAGTGTCCGCACACAAAACATTTCATCATCAATGGCTGATACTGCCGTAAGCACTCATATCCCCGTAACAAGCAAAGAATGCAATGGCTCATAGTTCCGTAAGGCAGAGGCTTCTAGCACTCAGCAAAGTGAAGCGATCTGCATTTTCATTCTTTATAATCACGCATACAACATACAGAACGGCATGTCTAAAACTGTCATCATCAATAGCTCATATCCCCATAAGCAATGGCTCATACCCCCGTAAGCAAGCAAAAAATGCAATGGCTGGTAGCCCCGTAAGGTTCATGGCTACTCGCTTTGCTTGGGTTAGTTGCGATGACGCTACCCCTGTGGTCGTTGTCGGTGATTTCAATATTGATGTGTCCAGACCGAAAAGGGAGTGGTTTACGCCTTTCGCGTTGCAGACATATCGATTGCGATGCTACACCCCCATCCGTTGTTGCGTTCTCCTCCGTTTCGATGAGGCATGGTGGAGAGCATTCTTTTTGCCCGGGGTGTTACACGCCAACCGACCATCCAGCGGCGTATGTGCATCGATTTTATATTATCAAAGAATGTGTTTGCAGTTGCGAGTATGCCGATCAGTGTATATCATAGCGACCACAGTCATTTAGACGTGACAATGAGTGATAAAATAAATTCTTTATCACATGTTTTCTTATCACAATGTTTACACCTCCACTGGTCACCCACCTTCTTAAGGTGGAACGGCCTTGAATTTATTACTTAAATAATTTTTGTTAAATAATTTGTACGCATTTAACCAAAACAATACAAACAAAAGTAAATGAAAGTACACCATAATTTGCGAATAGGCTTCTTACATTTCATACAGGAACGAGTCAATCAGTACCAAATTTACTCAGAACGAGTCACTCAGTGCCCCTCGCCCCCACCTCGTTCACTCTGTGTAGGGGCGAGCCATGTCGAATTCGTTGAGGCTGCCCTGGATCCTCCCTAGCAATGCCTTCGAAATTTTGACAGTTTTTCTAAGTAATTTTCTTCACAATGGTAAGAAACGTATGGATTGGCGACATCAAGTGCTAGCCATTTTGAAGATGTCTAAACTATAGCTTGACATAGCTCTAGCTGCTTCTAGCCTGCTCAAGCTGTATCAAGCTAGCTAGTAGCCAACTTGTGCTTTCTGGGCTTCTACCCCAGACAATAAAATTTTAACTGAAAAGGTGGAAGCAACTCAAAAGAAATCTGAAATGATGTGGGTATCAGAACCCGGGTAATGACACTATACGGGGGGGGGGGGGGGGGGGGCGGGGATGTCGCAGGCTTTGACATCGCCAGGGATGAATGCTCGGCCTCCCCTCAATTGTACGTCTTTCTGGCCAAGTTTCTTCGCTTTGATGTGACAAAAATATTTGAGAGTCTACAGACCCAGTTCTTTGATAGCCGTTGACAGCAGTGATCGAGAACCTAATTTCGAGCGTGCTTGAGTCAATGTAGATTGACCTCCATGACAGATACGGTCTGCAATTTGATTGGGTGTGATATCGCGCCCTAATATTTCCATGCACATCGACTTCAGTAAACATCGAAAGTTTCCTTTTTTGTACCGGGCCCATTCTCAGACCAGCCCTCTCACCACGTGAAATCCGCGCATTTTCGCGTGCGTTTTAATCAACCTAAATTGAGATAGAGAGATAGAGAAAGAGAGAGATAATTTATTTGAAGTAATGCTGTGAAGTCGACCTGAGATAGCACAATCTAGCCTGCTACTCCGAACAGGGGGAGGGGGAATTGGGACCTATAGGTGCGATGAGGGCCGGATGGTGATTCAGCATTGCACTAAACATGGCAGCTCTTATACTATATGTCCACATTTTTACACAAACCCGCCGTGGTTGCTCAGTGGCTATGGTGTTAGGCTGCTGAACGCGGAATCGTCGCGGAATCGAATCCTGGCCACGGCGGCCGCATTTCGATGCGGGCGAAATGCGAAAACACCCGTGTACTTAGATTTAGGTGCACGTTAAAGAACCCCAGGTGGTCGAAATTTCCGTAGTCCTCCACTACGGCGTGCCTCATAATCAGAAAGTGGTTTTGGCATGTAAAATCCCATAATTAATTAATTAAAATTTTTACACCTTCAAATAATCGCCGCCCTTTTACGTTAAATTTTGATAACCGTCTGGTTACTTTTCCTCAGGTCGCAATGTAGCATAGAAGTAATTAAAATCGAATAAATGTAACATCACGCCTTGTGCTGTACAACGTATGGTTAGCTCCAGTAAATGTTACTACGATTGGTATTAAAGCCCGCGGAAGAACTATTATATTCTAAACATCAAAACTCAGGCCGATTTTGCCGTTCTTCAAGGTGAAGAGCGCCGTTTACTTTGAGATGTTTAATGTGCACCACCATAAAGGTTACTGTATTTAGATAGTGAGCTGCACGGTCTCTTCAATCACCCTTCGTGTTTAATTTGCGATCTCGATATCCAATGCAGACAGCTGTGATTAGGATTGACTCCATACACCAGGTGTTTTATTTAGAGTAGGGATTACTCAGAGCTTGGATGTCAAGCTACGTGCGTGCATGCTCATTCGACTAGCGCCTCGGTCTGTTTTTCAGTTCTCCGTGCAGGTGCTCGCAAGTTTTCGGAACATGAAAACCACTGTTAATTTCCTCGCAACTCCGCATACAGCCAATAATCGACGCTTGTAAGATCTGTACGTACGACTTAAGCATTGATTTCGTCAATTTCTGGTTGTGTGTTTATGTCGTGAGAAAATTCAGTTTCTTTTCCGTGACACATACTTTTTTTAAATTGAGAGCGCGGCTATGACCGTAATAACCTCCGTTTTCGGATTCCCTGACACTGATGGCACATGAGTCGGGGATGTCACACACGGAGGTGATGATGCTATTTGCGTCTTCTAGGCAAGCATTTATGGAATCGATTGCAGATTATCAAATTAAAAGAAAGTAATGACGGCCCTGTTGCAGGCCTTTGTGGATGTTTCTGTTCTGAAACGGAGGGAGGAGGGCGCCTTAGTATTTGTCGCTTAGGTTGCTTCTCAAGTGGATACACGGTCTTATTTCTGTGCTCACAGGCTTTGGTATTTTCAAACATGTATCTGAGGAGAAAGAAGAGAAAAGTTGAGTTCCGCCAGGCCCGTATAAAGTTCATACATAGCACCTGCGCGTCCTCCAACAGCAGTAGCAGACGACGCCTAAGTTGCCCATTGGCGGCGTACGAGGGCGCCACCGACTCGTAGCCCGCGGAAAGAGCGACCGCCGGATCCACGCACGCACGCCGAACTCGCGGCGCAGGGATCCTGTCATCGGGCCTTCACATTACGCGGAGTAGTCCTGCTGGCATAATGTAACAGCACTCCAGTGCGCCATGGGTGAAAGTGTACTGGCTCCTGCAGTCGTGCGTACCCGCCCGTCCGAGGAGCTGCGTCTCTCGGCCGCGCCTATCCATGACCTTTGCGGACCGCTGTAAAGAGGAACGGACATTTCTTTTCTTTTCACTCGACAAATGCCGGGCAGCTTCAGCATCGATAGGCAGTAGTAGCAATCCCAAAACTGAAGAACCTAATGTCGGAATTTTGTACCAAATACAATGAGCAAAAAATGGGCATCCGTCAGTCGTGTATCCACTTTTCATTTCTTTGGAGTTGTGGGAAGAGGGGATTGGGGGTGCTTGCGAGAGCCCTAAGCATTTAATGCAATCAGGACTACGCACAGAATTGAAAAGCGAGGAGGGCAATAGGAAGCGTACTTGAGCTTCCTAACAAAAATATAAAAATTGTGGATGGAAGTCTAGCCATGCATTGACATAATGTATATTCACTGATTGTAGAGTTAGCTCCCATTTCCCACCGTGCTACAGTTTTAATGAGAAATGCGCAATTTAAGCGATCTCGTCAGAGGCAATCGTCTAACAGCATGGAAGGAAAAATACAGCAGCAAAGCCGTCTAGAGAGGTCTACTAATATCGCTAAAAGACGTATTAAGCGATTTCTGTTCTATTGAAGGATATTCAGTGGCGTACGTGTGGCTTTCTGCTAAAGATATGTTGCATAGACGACGGCACCGCAATGCGAGCGATGGAGATAAAAAAAAAAACAAAATCTGAGATTGCAGCGAGCTATTGTGTGCAGTGTGCCAAAAGCCAGGAAAAGTGAAAAAGGCGGGCTGAACCACGTTTGACTGATGGATCACATTGACGACTAAGCTTTCATTATGAGACCCCAAGATAGTTGAATGACTCCCCATAAATATGCGTCTCTGCAGAATGATCATACCCCCAGTGGAAAAGCATATCGCGTTAAGTGCCTGCCGCTTTCACCTGCTCCGGAACTTGTCAGGTCGTGGTTTCGCACCGAACTATGCGGTGTGCCACAGGCTTCTCTCGGACGCCAGCGATGATCATGGAGACTGGCTGCACTCGTGTCGTTGCTAATTTTGTCCGGGCCCAGGTGCGTCCCAAACGGGAGAGCCCGGTCCCAAGAGCCCCTGGAGCGCAGTGTTCATTCAGAGCGGGTGGAAGCGGAAGGGTGGCGACCCCCCCCCCCCTCCACCCCACCACCACCGGGCCGAGACCTTGGGCGCTTTTAGCCGCCCGGTCTTGGCCAGGGCCCAGCGGCGCTGTCTCCAAGCGGCCTCACGTGGCGTCCGATCGATGCGGGGGCTTCCCTTCCGCGGGCTAATTGACTTTAGAGCGGGGCAAGCCTGGCCTTCGGCGCCAGCACGTGCTCCGGAATGTTAGGGAAAGTTGGAAAAAGGCGAGCTACGAGCGGAGTCCTCCTCGCCAGCGGGAGAGGCGCCCCGCCCCGAGGAGCGTCACGCTCGCGTCAGAGCAGGGCCTGGCGGTGGCCAATGAGCGCGCTGCAAAGTGACGACACCGCGGCGGTGCACGCTGGCGGCCGTGCGCGCTGCGAAAGAGTGCGGCGCACTATAAATGTGGCGCGTGGCTGGCGCCGAGGGAACCGTTGCATACGGCTGGATCGCGCAAGCAGGCCAGCCTTGAGTAATCTGTGCGGAGAGTGTGGACTTGTGCGCGCGGCAAATTCGAGGACCGAGCGCATCGTCGGGGTGCGCGCCCGGCGAGGGCAGTGTGTGGAGTGGTCACTGGCCAGCGCCCCCCGGGTCACGACGGCTTCTCCGCTGCGGAAAAGCTTTGACTTTGAGCACTGCGTGCAACTTTCGCCATGTTACGCGTCGTCCGGCATGGACTCGCCCCATCTGTATGAGTCGGCGAGCAGCGAGGACCTCAAGCATCCGTCTCGACAGCAGCCGTCGCTGGTGCTGAACGCTGCGCTGGGCGCGCGGTCTCAGCTGGGCGCCTTTGACTTGGGCTCGGACGGCTGCGTGCCGGACCTGGCCGAGCTGAACACACCCGAATTGTCATTCGATCTGCAAGGCTTCATCGCCGACTCTTCTTCTTCGGCGCACTCGTCGAGCAGCCTCGAGGAGACTCTGTTCACGGATCTGCTGACAGAGCAGCAGAAGCGTTACGGTGGCCAGGCCTTTTCCATGCCCCACCAGGGTGGGTCCCTGAACGAGCACCGGTACGGCGCTGAGGCGGGGCTCGGCATCAAGCAAGAACCGCTGGATCAGGCCGAGTACTCGAGCTGCCGCGAGCAGCCCTACGGCCGCGGCCTGCTCGCTTTTCCGGGCCTGCACGGCGGGGCCCCCTCGGCCGCGCCTACGCTCAGGCCTGTGGCCGTGTTCTCGTCAGGTCAGCCGCATGGTCTGGCGCCGCCCCAAGGGCCCCTGGGCCTGCCACCGCCGCCCCCGCCACCTCAGGGAGCGCAGCTGCACAGGCTCGGCGGAGGACCTCCGACGCACCACAACGGGGGTCTTGCCGCGTCCGCTGCCGGTCTTCGGCCCTTGGGCGCACCCCCCGCCAAGCCACAGCCGCACCGCAGTTCGGCCGGCAAGAAGCTGCTCGACAAGGGCTCCGACGAGTACCGCCGCCGCCGCGAGCGCAACAACATCGCCGTGCGCAAGTCCCGCGAGAAGGCCAAGCAGCGCTCCCGGGACACTGAGCGCAAGGTGTCCGAGCTGAACCGCGAGAACGACTCGCTGCGCAAGAAGGTCGAGCTGCTCACCAAGGAGTTGGCCGTGCTCAAGTCGCTGCTCACCAACGTGGGCGTGCCGCCGGAGAACGTCGACTCCGAGATCGCTCGCTCGCTTCAGGGCTACTAGGCGGCGCCCGCGGGCCGCCCCGTGTCTAGTCAGCTGTACAAAGGGGCCCCCGGGCCTGGACTCGCCGGCGCCGGCTCGCGGCGGACCCCCAGTGCGTACCCACCCCCCTTCATTCAGACTGCCGCCCCCTCCGTCTTGCGTTGAGTACTGTTGCACCGTTTATTTTTTTAAGAAAAACAATATCAATATTAAAGTCCATTTTCCGTTCATCGAAGCGCTGGCCCCGGTGTGTGTGTCTCTCGCCCGCCGCTCGGAGCCCCGGCCTCAGGGCAGACGAGCGGCGGCGCTGTGCCCCAGACACGACGCCTGCTTGCCGCGGTGGCAGGCTCTCGCGCCTGCCGCCGCGCCTCGATGATCCCATTGGCTCGACACCAGCACGGCATCACACGTTGCTTACGGAGTTCCTGTGAGCACACTTCGCGAACTGAAAAGCTTTGTTTAATGGCCAACTAGGTCAGGTGGTAGCTTAGGAGAATTTACTGTGATACTTGCTTCATCTAAGTTTGTGGTATACCTACTAACCCAGCAAGCGTTTCTTGTGGTACCGTAATTTGTTCATTTGGGATATCTTAGGTTTTCTCAGAAATTGGATGAGTCAATCTGTTTGCTGCTGTAGCTGTGCTTCCTGTTGCGCGCGAGACTTGAGGACAGCTTTCGGCACTAGAACAATAGTGTGTAGGTGCCTGTGTGTCGCACTGCTCGCAGAGTACAAAAGAGCTGCTGCAGGTAAGTGCACGCTGCAGCGGGTCCCAGAGGAGGCGATAGGTGATCGCGGCGGCCGCGCCAGGGGTGTCCAATGTGAAGGCCGGCCCTTATCGTGCGCCCCGCGGCGTTAGCGTAGCGCGTGTGACGCAAGGCGCTCGCGCGCACTGACGGAATTTCCGGATGGAGCGCGCGTTGCCTAGGCGACAGCGTCCCGCGCGCTGCCAGGGGCAACCGTGCAGCTGTCTTTCGGTCAGGCCTTGTGCAATACCGAGGATACACTGTTTCAGCGCTTGGCAATATTGCGGCCGCAACTTAGGCGCGCCGTGTGCTGCGCTCTTCGCCATTCCATCCCCCTCCCCCATCGATCCACGCGCGAGCGCTGTTTCGCGGCTGCCCGCAGGCCGGCGTCACGGGCGCGCCCGGCCCACGCTCCCGAGAGGTTTCAACTGGCTTAACGCCGGTCCAGCTCAGCCCGGGCTCACTCGGTCTCTTCTCGTGCCAATCCGAAGAAGAAAAAAAAAAAGAAAAAAAAAATGGCGGCGCATACAAGAGAACAAGGAATAGACAGGGCTACCGGTATAGTGCAGCGCTTTCGATTGTTATAAGTCCAGTGTTTGCTCCACCCATTACTTGTTCTTTTGCCTACGTTGTCGTAGATGGGTTTTTTGTTGGTTAGGTTTTGCCCTGCAAGCGTGTACTCCAACTTGCAGCTCAGCCCCGTTTTGCAGAATTCGGCCATAGCCTCAATTTGTTCCATATGCAGAAGATATTGAACGTGAGCTTCGCAGTCGCCCTTACTCCCCACAATGCTCCACAAACCCGATTTTGTCGCTTAGAATCCGCACTCCCTTTCCGGTTGTTGCGCGTGCCGTTATTTCTGCCGATACGTAAACTTAAGGCTTGTGATCGTCATCCTTTGCTGAACTCGGCGTGACAGTATTCGTTGCGGCAGCTTGAATGCTTCGTGACCTGGTGACTTCCGTTACGTTAGGTGTATTTTACTACGACAAATGCAAAGGGGCATTGAGATAAATATTTTTGTGCGCATGGCAGTACGTAGGGCAAATAGTAATGTAAAGAGGAAAAAACAGGTCGGGATGTTGCTAAGGGAAACGAGAAATACTATATGTACATGAAACTTTATCTGTTACTGAGCCGTTACTGAACTGTTACTGAAATAATATGAACAACCGGGAATGTTTGTTAATCAGGGCCCGTGTTGCGTGACAAGTTGCCATTCTTTTTGCCCTTCGTCACTAGTGCGCACGAAGCCGTGTACCCGCTAATACAAAGATCCGCCGCGCAGCAGGACAGACGATAAGAAATGGATAGAATCGGTCGAAAACAATTCTTGCATAATACGGGCCCCATTGTAAACACACACACACACACACACACACACACACACACACACACACACACACACAAACACACGCACACACACACACACACATATATATATATATATCAGCTAATCCTATACGAACGCAGCTTGGAATTTAAAGGTGTGTGGGAGCGGAGCGGCGGTACATAGCAGGAGCGTTACATGGCAGAGAAGCTGCTCACATTATTCTCCTCTTGAAAGGAAGTGCAAAATTCAACCTACGTTAGCTGTAACACGCAATTGCTAAAGCGCTCCACCTTGTAAGAGTTAGCGACCGTCGCTCCTATAGACTTGGTCCATGTCTCAGACATGTTATACTTCACACTGAAGACGAGCAGTCGACGCAGGTTATTACCATGACAAGGTCCTGGATGCATGCGGTAAAACACACACGAACAGACATGTCCCAGGTTGTGCAAATTGACATCAGGTGAAAGATGCCGCCCACCTCTATGTTGAATTGTCCTCGGTCTGCAAACGAGCGGCTTGTGCTACAGAAAGGTCTTCACGTATTGTCGAAATCATCTTAATCTTACGGGTGCGTCTACTCTGACATCTACGATCAAAGTAGAGCTGTGCTCGCCGTTAAGAACTTTGTTTTTCAACAAAAAATCATGACCGTCGGTGATCGTTTAGTTTATGATCTGCTCACATACTTCTCTCAAGCTTGCCTAACGTGCGTCGTCAAATGACGCGTTAAGGGAGAGAGGGATCTGTAATATTCCAGTCACAATGCATAGTGCCAGGGATCTTCGCCGTGCCCATAGTGTAAATAGTGTGTATAGAGTCTGGATCATTCATACTGTACATATTGTACATAGATTGTATGGTGGGTTGTGTGCGGTTTGTTGATTTTCCGTCGTCTATCCTGTATTTCATTCCTACTGCTACAAGTAGTTATGCTCTCCGAAAGTAAATGCTTTGGAGCAGCCGGCTCCCATGGAGGAGGCCACGTCTTCGTTCTTAAATAAATAGTTATCTCTATTTCTTGCAGTTCACGCTTCTTTTTCGTCTCCTTATATTTACTTTTTTCTAGCGCATCGGTGAAGACTTTTGGTGCATCGGTCAAACGTTTTTCCTCGGCGGAATGACATTAATTTTTTTTCCGCGTTTCGCTTAAAAGTGCCAAAAGTAGTGCTCGACTGTTATATCAAAACAGCATCAACTGCCGATGCTGCCATATTTCGTTTTAGTAACAACATTCAGTGAGCGCGACTGCATTTAGCCAATCATATAGGTTGAAGTAGGAATTTATCTGTGGTCTCAAAGAGAGTGTGTGTAGGCGTTTCTGCTTGCACGATATATGCTACTGACGCAGTTCAATGTCGCTGGAGCATCCTTGACCATGATGGGGACAGTATAGAGTCTTATGGAGGCATTCGCCTGCGTTCTTTCGCGCGTGTCTCGCTTCGAGTTGTGCGGCAATGATTAGTTCTCATAAACGCTGGTTTAACGGCACGGGCACGGAACATGCAGCGCCGGGGTATGCAGGCGACTGCGCTGATCATTTTCTCTCTATGTATGATGGCAGAGTTTAATGAAGAGCACTGGCGAATCGGCAGCCGCGGAGGAGGCTCGACGAAAGACGAGAATGCGTGGGCCGCCATTGGAAGCGCTTCTTGTGCGTGCTCATGGACGCACTCCTCTTGATCAAGTGTTTTCAGACTCACTCCAATGCTGCCTGAATTTGGCGTCTCCATGCCGCCGAGCGGTCCATCTTTCGTCCTCTGCGGCTAAGTGGCGTAGCTTGCTTTACAAGGGCCGCGACCGTCGAGGAAAACTCCCACGCGCGTGCGGAGAAGAACACAAAGAGAAGGGCGGAACGAAGTCGTGAAGGAGATGGCCCAAAAGTCGTCCAAGGACTCGGCTGTAAACTAAACCCGCTCCCTTCCCTGCCTGCGATCGCCGCAGCGCGCGCCAGTATCGTGTTTCGGTAAGCGCTCGGAGCGAGATGACCGAAAAATACAAACAAGACTGGCGCTGGGTCGAGAGCAGCTCGCGGCGAAGAGCACCACCATGGAATGAAGCACGGATGCTGCGCTCTATCGACGCATAGTGGGCAACCAGCGCGGGAAGTGCGTCTGCTAACGGACTGAGCGGATGATCGAGGTAGCAAATTATCCCGTTTCTCGACTTTTCGCAGTGATCTCGAGGTACAGGTGTCCCAACTCCTGACACATGACCGGGAACCGCTGCGTGCTTGAACGTGGGGATGCCTGTGCTCCTCTACTCGAGCGTGGCCATGTACCATTGGCCATGGCTGGGAGCATCTGGCGATAGTGAGCGTTGAGCGTCTGTTGTCGCTCAACACCCGCCAGCGTCTGACGAACCGCTGGCGGGCGTCGTCAGAACCTCTGTGGCACAGAATAACGGACACCGACCAAAGAAATCAAAGCTTAAGAAACCAAAGGCCGTTTCGGCTCCCATGTTCACTATATAGTTAGAGGTGAAGTTTGCATGCAACATAAATCTAAATAAAGATGGCGCAAACAGCGCGCGTAAGCCGTCGGAAATATTCAGTCATTGCGGTTGAGAATCTGCAAACTCGTTTGAATGTGTAATGATTCTAGATGGAGGCGTGCTATCCTGTTGCGCTCAGTGCCGATCATAGCCAGAACATTTATTGACCCAATGAAACAGCAGTAGCGACTACTGACTTACCACTAATTTACTGGTATATCGCTAAATGTGTTCAGCGTTCTGGATTTCTATATATACTGATTCAGCCCATCAGGGCACGAATTTTCGAATCAATTCACAGATAAGCGTAAACGACGGTTGCAATCGGGCTGGCGCCTGTGCGTTGATCAGTCAAAGTGCCTGACGACACTATGAAGGTACCTACCAGTCATGCACTTTTTCTACACGGGAGCAGGCTTTGGCAGGCCGCCGATATAACAATTAACTGACGTCTTGTTCCACCCTATGCAATGCTACAGCATTATTATTATCAAGAAAAAAGGAACATGATTGGTGTTACCCGAAATACGTCCTGTCGATCCCTTGGCCTTTCTCTGATTTATTATTTTTTATAAGCGTCGCACATGGAAGTATCACATTGAATCGCATACTAAAGAACGCCTTGGGCGTGGTCAGAAATCAGCCTTTTTGGACTGGTGTGCAAGAACGCTTGCTTGAAGAACGCTCGCGTGAATTTAGCTCTGTACGAACTCGGCGTGAATGAAAGGAAACCACGTTTTGATTGTGAGGCACGGCGTAGTCGGGGACTCGCGGATTAATTTTGACCACAAGGGGATCGTGCCCCCAATGTATGGGACACGGGCGTCTTTTGCATTTCGCCCCCCATCGAAATGCGGCCGCCGCGGCTGGCATTCGATCCCGCGACCTCGTGCTTAGCAGCGCAACGCCATGGCCGCTAAGCCACCACGGCGGGTGCACTCGGCGTGTCTCGCGCACATAAAACACCCATGTGTGCCGCAGAGGTGCAGGGAGACATAACGCGCGGCTTTGGAACGGCGTGGTACCAAGTCCCGCTATTTTCAGGTGTTCAACTCTGCCAACCTTTACTCTCCTGAGACAATCACAGTACCCATGATCACACAAGGAAGATGCCCTTCCGCTCTGTACCGTTGCAGGGAATCCACGGGACATCGTTTTAATACCACCAGTGCTTGAGCGCAACCGCCGAACAATGTTTCCGATGTCTTTATTTCACATGAGCGTCATCTGCATCGACTGTCCCATCCCAATGATAACATCGTACGATGCATGCATCGCAGCTACCTGATCCAGAGTTCGAGCGATGATCCCTGAGTAAAAGTGAAAGAGGAATCGTGACGTATTCGAGTGGTGCCTGAAATCGGGCTGCTGCATCAACTTTTTCCCTCTCCGGAGCAGAAACCACAAGCATTTTCGTTTATTAGAACTATTTTTCATTAGTCAGTCGTTTTTGCTAATGATATAATGTTCGTTATCGTGATTGGCCGGCATCTGCGGTGCGATCTTGTACGCGTTCCAAAATAGAACGGAGGCGGTTCGTTCCACCGAGCCAAATACGATTCGTCAATTTGAACCATGCCGAATGCCATGACGTCAATTGTGACGTGATATCTGCTGTCAATCATTCCGTGTCGTCTGCTATCGGACGAACGGAACGGAACATACCGCCTATTTCGTGACGTAAAGAACGAATCGCCTCCGTTCTATTTTGGAACGCGTACAAGATCGCACCCCTGTTTTGCGAAACAATGTATCCTGTATATACGGCACTGTTCTGTGAATACGGCCCCGCCCTACGATTGACTGAACTCAACCTATAGTTGCACGACACCGTGTCGCTGGTAACGAATTGTTCAGCTTCAAGAATAAGTTTATATTTTTAATCCCACGGCATCAGCACTTCACAAATCTGACGGATTTTATGGTGTCGAGCGTTGCTTTACAGAAAGAAGGTTGCATGATTCTCTGGTGGTTCAGTCGACACGTCCGTGTTCCCGCAATGATGCGACAGAGGGAGTACATACTTGCCAGCTACCGCCGCTGAAGGTAAGTCAACAAAACACAGAAACAGTGATATTCTTTGCAACAAAGGTATAATTTGTTTTTCTAGATCTTTTATTTTTAGTTTTTCGGTGTATGGCACCCATACTGGCCACAACATGCTCGCTTTCTGCAGTTACGCGGCTCCTGTCCTCGATCACAAAGAAACTATCTCCATCCTGTATTTATAAACTGGATGGGCATTTTTTTTTAAAATTTTACAGTGTCGAATGTCGAGCAAAAAACAATTTGCAAAAAAATTGGCAGTCACATAAGTATCCTTACGTGATTTCAATGCGAAATCGTTAGGACTTGTTATCACCTCAAATTAAAACTCCACCTTAATCCACCTTGCTGTAATTTGTGCCAAGCTTAATCCACTTTAATCCATTTTTGGGTGCCACGATGTCCGTCCGACGCGGTGGCTGTTCACCGTGGGATTTCGCAGTGCGAGCCGCAGCAGGTGCAGCGCTGGGAACGTGACGTCATCACTTGGTCACGTGGGTTTTCTTGCCATCCGATGGTAACGCCAGGCGCTCGCTGGAGTTCCCGCTTTATGGGGGCATACAAGGCTTCTGCTTTAAAAAAAAAATCTTAGTCAACTGCCAGGCAAGGTGGTTTTTCAGACAAAAAGTCTCGTCTGCATTTCTCCTTCCAAGTACGACGCCTTCCTGCATTCCAGGGACGAAGCGCGAGCACGAAGGCGTTATTCCGAAGATGACATGTCGCCTTAGTTGCCCCACAGCCAAGAGGGAACAAAGTATTGTTGCCATTCGATACCCTTTACCACCGCCGAGTCTTCACCGAGTAGAGGGGTGTGCAGGATTCGGCGATGATGAAGGCGAAGCTATTGAATTGGATCAATACTTCGTTCTACTGGCCTGCGGTCGAGTGTTCTGGTTAGAAAACATCTTCCTCGCGCATGCGCAGGAACGTTTTTGCAAGAAGTCCATTGTGGCGTGAAGGTAAGGAACACACAGAATGAAACTGATCGAAACAATACTATTCCTTAGGGCATTGATGTTTAAAAAGATAACCTGGATTGACAGCGCGAACCACGGACCTAGTTGCTCAGTCAAACAGGTTACTTGCAGTAGTCGCACGACTAAAGAAACCGCCACTTGCGGCGCCGAATCGCACGCCGCGCATGCCACCAACTTGCTGAATATTTCTCGTGCGACTGCCACGTTGGTCAGACGACCGCAGCTAATGACAACGCCGGCGGCGTGAACGTCATGACCACGTGGTAGACCCGGCAGGGCGGGGCCGGCGAGCGAGCGCCTCGCGGGTATGGTGGCTTGACCATATCGCGGGCCTCGCCGCTCGGATCATGCCAGCATTTTTTTTTTTTCTTCCTGGTCGAAACGCTGGCATCTTTCGCCGCTGACGGCGGCACCTAAATCGACTAGTTTGTTTCTGACACGACATAAACTATAGAATAAAGTGACCTCGATTAGAGTGCGTGTTATAAGACGTTGTGGGAAATAGTAAATCGTTAGCGTGATTTCTACTCGGAAGTGGTCAGCGCACACGCGCAGCAATTGGCTCGCTTCACTGACGTATTTACTCATCGCTGCTAACGGTGTCGGGACAACAAATCGTATTTTCACTTAAGAGCAACATAAATGCTCAGACATTGATCGTGCTGACGAGTTTTGGCGCTTTATTACGAGCTGCGGACGCATCGCAAGGGCCATCGGCCCCTGATTCTGGTCCCTGGTCGGTTAGCTAGGCCTATGAAATCAAATGTACTGCATTTTAAGTGTGACATAACTGCGTACACGTTGTGCCGACTAACATAGGCGCTTCGCTATACGAGCTGCAAGCGATCGTGTCACAAGCGCCACCGGTGTCGGATTCGATGGCCGAGCGAGCTCTGCCTGCCGGCTCCTAGCCATCGGCGGCGGTCAACGGAGCCGACACTGCGAACGCGGCCTTGCGGAAACACGTCTACAGAGTTCGCATAAACGTGTTTATATTGTCATCGCTTGTTTCAAACAAGAGAGCTGTGCAAATACGTTTGCTTTCGCTTTCTGCTCGAAGTTAGGCAGCATTCCGAGCTTCCACGCAGGGGCGCCGGTTCTCAGCGGAGCTACGCCCCGCTCGCTCATTCGTACCGTGTGTCCCGAATCGCCGCATGCGGCAAGTCGCACACGACGCGCCGTACGACCGATTGCACGGAAAATTGCACCATGTGTCTCGCGCTTAAATTGGTCGCAAAGTGAAGAACTGGTCGCAGATAGTTGTAAAGGGTCGCTTTGGTCGAAAAAATGAAATTATGGGGTTTTACGTGCCAAAACCACTTTCTGATTATGAGTAGTGGCAGACTCCGGAAATATCTACAACCTGGGGTTCTTTAACCTGCACCTAAATCTAAGTACACGGGCATTTTCGCATTTCGCCGGGATTCAATCCCGCGACCTCGTGCTTAGCAGCCCAGTCGCTTTGGTCGAAAAGCGACTGTTTTGGGCCAATCGCGCAACTGCATTCGCAAACCTACAACCTACTGAAACAATCAGCGGTGCAGGAACAGACGTCTGTACACGCTGGCTCTTATTTTACGTGGTGATGGCTGCACCAGCAGACCGGAACGGCATCAATCGCGAGACATTCCGGTGTGGGGACGTTCACAACTCCTGCTTGCCGGGGTGAACATTCGTCGCTGGTACCGAGATGACTAGGGTGCCTGAATGATCTCTGCTAGGGAGAGACCATTGAGGCACCCCAGAGGTCCCGCTTACGTTGCACCAAACAGCCGGCATTTCAGGAGACGAAGTCAAACCGAAAGCTCCGAGCATGCACACTGCGCATTGCCAGCTTTGCAAACATATACAATGCTCGGTCATCTTAGGGCTTGATGAGAACCGTGCGAACGCAAGCGTGAGGACTAAAGAATAAAGGAGCTTTAGTGCCAACGGCAGCGTCCACAGCGGTCGTCGTCGCAGCCCCCGTTCGCGACCGAAGCGCGGCTGCTATGGCCACGTGGCTGCTCGGCCCAATCGTCCTAGTGCTCCTTGGCGAAAAAGACACGTGACTTCTGCCACGCTTTCTCCCACGTAGCCGGCCTGGCAGGGGCGCCTCTGCTAAGCTCTCCTTGCTCCACCTGGGTCTGGGGACTAAAGCAGGCTTTTTTTTATTTCCTTTTCGGACATTCATTTAATGACAGAAAAACGTTGACTTTCCGGACATTAAACACAGAAATCAACAATTCAGAAACAACACAGAAATCAACAATACTCATATAAATCAACAATTTATATGAGTATAATTATGCATTGTTTCTCAGCAAATGAACTGTAAATATTCACTAAAATGTACTACTGAAGTTTCACGCGGCTATATAATATTGACCGAGAAAGGGCCTGAAAAAAGTGCGTTTTCGGATACACGCTAGAAATGTTCATCGAATACACACCCACCGCTCTGCGAGTTAATCGTGGGTCAGTCAGGCAGGTGTCTGAATGAAACACTTGGGGAGCGCAATTACAGTGCAAACAAGCATCCTCCTCGGTGGCTCAGCGGCTACGTTGTTCTGAAGCGAAGCACGAGGTCGCGGGTTCGGTTCCCGGCCGCGGCGGCAAAATTTCAATGGGGAGCGAAATGCAAGAATGGTCGTGTATACTTAGATTCATACTTAGATTTAGATGCACCTTAGAGAACCTTGCGATCAAAATTAACCTGGAGCCCTTCATTATAGTATCTCTCAGCCCCAGAGTTTCTTTCAGACGTTCGTCAGAAGCAAGCCAAGCAAGCATGCAAGCAAGCAAGCCCAAAAACCATCTGGCGAGGGAGTGCCGGCAGGTTGTAGCCCTGCAATGTGCTTCGTGACTGCAATGTATTAGGAAAGAGCGCTGACAGACTTCTATAGTAGGATACAACTTAAAGAAATAGCAGTTGGCTACCAAGGCACACGGACCGCGCCAGCCAATCACAGAAGAAAACAAAATCGTCGTCATGCAACCATTTCAAAATGGTGTCCTACTTGATGCCTCCGGAGCGTCTGCTGTTCTTGAAGAGCCTTTTCATCGGCGGAAGGGATGAGGTGTGCAGCAGACATAGTCAAAGTGTATGGAGTCTGAGCATTTCACTCTTCAAAAGTCCGCGGTAAAGTTAATTTCACTGCTGACCCCGTTTTACTCATGGAACTTCGCTGCCAACTGAAGTGAAACTTGATAATAAATAGTTGTAGCGAAGCAAGCATTTTATTTCAGTTCAATAAAGAATTAGGCTTTCACCGTTCCACTATACCAGACGAGTGAAAACGTACAAAATTACGCGCTTATAAATTTATTTGTGTTGTTACCGCCTTATTTAGGTAACAGGGAAAGTTTGAAGTACGAACTATTTGCAGCCTCGCGGAGGAACAGTGGCTGGTGGTTATGAAGGCGTGGGCGGCGCTTCACTGCAGACTTGAGTTGTATCCGACTATAGAAAGATCATCGAAGCTCTTGCTATCGACAGGCTGAAAGGACAGAATGTGTGAGTCTCACTGTGCGAAAAAAAAAAAAGAAAGGAGATAAACTTGACATGCGCGAATTTGAATGCGTTGACCACTATCTAGAATTTCGCTTGTGCGTCGGTCAGTTGCCCTAGTGAGCGCCTTGTCCGTCTCTCTTTGGCCTGCGTGTGTCAAGCGCTGTCGTTTTCGAGAGGCGGTACCAACTAGCTCTGCAGTCTACTCTGCTCCAGTCTGAAAAGAAGTTGCCAGAAATATAGCGGAGATATACTATTCGTTAAAAAAGGATACTAATGAAAAATAGCTGAGCTGGTTGATTACAGTACAATACAGGTTACTGCGACGGAGAGCGCAGGCTATCCGCAGAAGATGTAGAGGAAAAAAGACCAGTGGTGACTTCTCCTTGAAGATCTGCCGCCAAATTCTCGCTGAGGCTACAGGTAACTGTTATTAATTCAAAGTAAATAAACAAAGAAACACTAGCACATATTTAAAAAAAAATAGCTCGACCTGGCGACGCTTGTAGATTCCCGCGCAACGAAGGACGTGAATCTGCAAAAATGCTGTTGCAAAAAGGAAGCAGGCGTTAATGTTACGCAACAATGCAGGTATAGCGCTGACAATACGGGAAACCGCTAGCTCGTTAAACCCGTCCCGTCGTCGTCATCCCCATTTCGAGTCCTCGTCTTGCGCACAGCAGCACTGCCCCTCCCTTAATGCAGCGCTGACCCTGCTGGAGAATAGCAGTAATGTATGGCTTCAAGGTGAGCCAAATGAACGACCTCGGTTCTCGGCTTAACCGACAGTGGGCAAGGGTCGACTGGGTCAACCTCATATGCGAATCGGAACGCTGACGTAGAGACGCGAATAACACGAAATAAGTTCTTATAGGCGGCGACAATGGTGAACACGGGAGAGAGAGAGAGAGAGAGAGAGAGAGATGAAAACTGGGGCCGTATTCTGAAACGTTCGCCTTCCGCGATAGTCACGTTCAATTAGTCAAACGTCAGCGTGCGCTACCAACAGGCGCTGTCGAACGCTTCACATCGCATGAGAGAGCGCACCGTGCGAGTGCAGAGCCGCTCGGGTGTGTTGTTTGCGAGTGCAGTGGCCGCAGTGCGGGTTCTGCGCACTGACTACGGTTGGTTACGACCCCTTTAGGTAAAATAAATGAAATAAGGAAGTGTGAAATGTTTTACTTTAAATGAATCAACAAATATCGCCGCGAAAGAACACGCGTAAGACGCCACCAAAAAGGCTACTATAATCTACCATTTATCTTATCTCTACTACACTTCACCACCAATCGAACGCCAAAAGACGCAAAAGACGTGTTCGTTTATTCAATATATGTCGAGAGCACCCATCGACACCATGACGCTAAAATGACGCAGGCCTGAACTACTAGGCGGCGCTGTTTACTTTCTGGTTTCGCTAAAAACGTCAATCAGCGCGCGGTTGGCGGAGGCGTGGCCAAGGCGATAATTTCGCGGAATACGGGCCCTGGATGACCCTTGGCGCCTATCACAGCGACGCTTTTCGGAAACCTCTGAGGTTTAATATATATATAATATAAACCGTCACAAATAAAAAAAGCCGTCACAGGTTTAATACGGCGCGCCTGGGTGGCCAGGGCGATTGCATCTCAGGCGTACTGCGATAGGGGTGCAAATGCAAGTAGTACGATGTCCAGCATGAACGTGCAGAGTCTCGTGTAAAGAGCATGTAAAACGGCGATTAGCCAGCGGTGACATGTGGCACAGCGACGCGGCATTATCGGTGCCATTCTGAAAATGTTCATGGCAAACACGTTAGTGAGCCTTCTGTTAATGCATTCTGTAAAGTGAATTGTTTGCGCATGGTAAGCAGCGCCGACTCGATGCTCAGTATAGACCATCAGCGGAGGATGCCCCACGCGAAAGAAAGGTTTCGTAGGGATGTCTATGGGATCCAGAGGCTCAGCCGTAGCTGTTGAGGTGGCCTCTAGCGTTTACAGCTGGCAGATTTCTGTAATAAAAGGCATTGTGCTGCAACGCAGCTTATTGTTTCACCCCTTTCTTTCTGTTCTTCTCTTGTGACTGTGTTTTATGATTTTCTGCCATATAGTAAACATAATTTCCCATAAACTAAAGGTGTCGGCAACACAAAAAAGACTGCGTGGCGATTTGGCTGAAGTCTCGTTGTCGATACTCCATTATATAATTTTGTATTTTGTCACCGGGACGCTTCATGTCTTATTTTCAGCTGCACAACTCCTTTTGCCTGTTTGTTGTTGCTGTGACAATTTTTGAGTGGTGTGCATTTTACTATCACAGCGACGTAACGGCACACTGATTAAAATATCAAGTGCGTGTCGTGCATGCCTGACTTTTATGGTTATTATTATTACGTTTTGAGATTGATTCGCTTCTTGTAGTGCGTATTTTATTTATTTTTTCTAGATCAGTCCCTATTTTCATGAAGAAAGAAGATAAAAAGTATCGGCCATATTGAGCTGAATACGCCGGTTCTCTTCAGATCAATGCAGCTAAGCGGCACCTGGCAACGCCGAATGATGATGCTTTCCCTTCTGCAAAGAAAGTTGGGTGTACGAGCTTGACACCTCACGCTTGATAGGCAAAGAAATTGTGTGCCACTTCACTTATTATTGTCACCATGTCTTTTCTAGCTGAGAGCGTGGAACAGTATAGATGTGCAAAACAACGGAACACGAGCAGTCTATCAGTGCATATGCGCTGTCTTAAACTGGAAAGCAAGTACTTGCGATATCATTCTGCTCCAGCCGGGGCTTGATGTCCTGTCACCGTGCTAGTCGCGTGCATGAGGGCAACGCCTATCTCTAACAGGGGATGTCGGCGCTGTTAACACCGGACGCCATCTGCGTGCGGGAAGTTTAGAAATCGCGTGCATACGCTTACTTAAAGCAGCAGGCGTTAGAATCCCGCTCTGCCAATTGAAACATGCAAATGTGGCAATCATCAGTAGAGATAAACCGCTCCGGATGAAACTACTGCTAAGCCCAATTAGAGGGGATGTACACAGCCAAGTGTTAGTGACACGTCTGGTTGACGCGACACGTGCTTGCCTGCGTTACAGGGAACCCTGAACGGAACCGCCCGCCGTGGCACCAGCGATCAGAGTTTCGCAGTGATCGCGATGCACTGGCGCGCCGTCGTTTTCCGAGCGGTGCCAGGGTGCATCGAACTCCTTTCACTGATACCATGGAATACCAACTAGCCTGTACTCAAACCTTGCTCGTTTCACTCACCCCACGCGTGCCACTTGCTGGTTCAAGGTCCTCCTTAGCACTGGATAGCAGCACGAGCATATGCATTTATTGCATCACTCCTCTGAACTTTACTGAGCAAGGAATTGCCGGACACAAGGCAATCGTGGCGCAGACGCTGGTTATCTCACGGGCCCTTTTCTTTCTCCGGGACCACGCGATTGGCCATCGTCGTCTCGTTGTTACGCCAATCGCCAAACACACCTAATGGCAAGCCCTGTACCGCAGCTCCTTCGCGAATTACTAGCGTTCTTTTTTCCCATCAAGTATAGCTCGTCCACGTACCCCTGCGTAATTTTTTTTTACCAACATTATAGATTACAGAGGTGCATATTCCCGCGACCTCACGCAAAATTGACAAAAAAGCAGTCTGTCGCATGGCGGCAGTTACAAACTAGGACGTACCTGAATCCTGCGCTCTCGCACATCATATATCCGGATGTATATCCTACGGACAAATGCAGAACATGTGAATCCAGAGCCACTCTGGAGCATATATTATGGGAATGCCGAGGGCTAAATAGCAATAAAGAAAACGCGGCCTCTAGCAGCAGCCTTCGCACGCGCTGGGAAGCCGCGCTGCTCAGCCCCGCCCTCGAAGATCAATTATGGGCCGTCCAGCGGGCCGAGGATGCCGCCAGGACCCAAGAACTCCTGGCCGTCACCTAGGCGGGCCCTTTGGCCCTTCCCACCAACTCGCAGGGCACACAATAAAGTTCTTTCCTCCTCCTTCATTGTTCTGCTGAGCTTTCATAGACTGGAACAATCTTCCGCACCACATCACCGCCGTCATCTGCCCAAAATCATTTTAAGATCTTCCAAGTACTCGCCTTTGCACTTCTGTTTATGTGGTGGCTGATTGTTCGTTACTTCAAACCGATCCCTTATGTAATACCCTTCTTGCGGGAGTACTTAAGGCAACAAATTGAAATGTAATGAAATGAAGTTTTCTTAGCCAATGGGTAAAAACGCTTTTACGTAAGAGTTTTGTGAATACGGATCTCGTTATTTCTGTGTCTTGTCTGGGCATGGAAGCGCGATGTCACATCGCATGCGTGCTTGTGTGACATGCCATTACTCCAACGTAGAGTTCTAAGGTTTATTATGAGGGGTCAACCTTCGATAAATTGGTTGTGTGCGCAAAGTCACAGTCTGCTCTGCAGCGGCTCTACAGCTTCCAGGCAAAAAGTTCACACAGTATTATCACCGCGAAACTCGCGGAGCTTGCACACGTTGCAGGAACTTGCGGCTATGAAATTGCTTTTCGATGGTTTTCTAGCCCTACTGGCCTATTTGGAAATGAAAGAGCAAGCGAATTGGCGAGACATGCAAACGAGCACTGCGAATACACAATTCTGCTGGTCACTGATAGCCTTTGGAACATAACACGGACACTGTCGGCGAGAACACAATCTGCGGCGTGAATTAGGAGGCCAGTATAGGTCAATCCTGTGTACTGTAGATCCTATGTACTAAAATTCTGTGTATATGTCAAGTTGCCACGAGGAGTAGAAACCTTATTTCACCCCTTTCACATTGGTGTTGCCCACAATAATCACTTTCAATTTAAATTTCATCGTGCGAGCTCCGCATTGCTTGCGTGTGGAGGGGCGGACGAAGACGCATATTCCACGTGCTGCGGGACTGCCAACATTATGCCGAACAAAGGTGCCAGCTTCACTACAAAGTGAGGGCGCTGGGCAATCACCCATTGTCACATCTGGACAATATTAATACCATGGCCGGTTGGACTTGCTTTGAAATGATAGTTTCTGTAGTCGTGAAATACTTATTTAGTAGCACGGACATCTGCTCCAAATATTAGACTAATTTATGTGTACTTACTCGCGTTCATTGTTGATTTATTGTCTTCCCCCCTCTCTCTCTATCTTGCAGGTGTGCGTTAGTGTTTGCGAGTGCTAAAGTGTCATGCTTTACAATTGTTTTAAATCCTTAAAGCTTATTTATATTTTTTTCATGATAAGCGAAATGAACGTAGCCAGTATGGCATGCTGCTTCCAACCTCTCCTTTTATACCCCAGTTAACACCTCTTGCCTATCATGTAGTCTTCCAAGCTTTGATGTAAGATTGGTATCATTATTTTCTACTTGAATGTTTCCTTTGTGCTATGTCGTGCTCTGTTTTTCACTTAATCTCTGCGCTTGAGCCCCCACATTTCACTCGTCTAAAGAATGTTGTAAAGAACCTTGATCAATGTGAAAAAAAAAAGGAGTACTTTATATGCTCGCACGCCTGCTCTATCCATCGTTTCAGTTCTGGCTGCGGATATGAGGCTTATGCATCCAACTGTCAAAACATTATAGAGTGCAAACGCTAATATAACACCATGCACACGTTCTGTAATGCACTCCACTCCGTACTTTTGTACAATGTACAACGGTGCACACGGAATAAGCGCATAACGACACTGGCTCCCAGCCCGAGTATCGCATGGACCTGGCGGAAGAAATGTGCGAACACTTTCAGGAAACCGCTGTATCCCCTGCGAGAATGCGCACGGCATTTTGGCTCGGGCTCAAATGCGCGATCAGTGTACCCCACGGCGCAGATCGGGCACGCGATCAAGGTCATCGTGCGCTCAATTTGCGCACTGCACAGGTCTCTCACACCAGTTTCAGGGGGCGGCAGTGGGGGGAGGTCATGGGCAAGGCCGGCTTATAACGGCGCCAGGTTGAACGGCCCGTCCGTCCTTGTATTCAGCGGCCTGGGCCCTTGGTTCCGAGCCAGCACGGGCCCACGACCCTCCCGAAAGCCGCGCGTCATGCGCCACTTCGGAGAAGCGCCGCCGGGCCAAAGGCATCGCGACCCTTTCATCGGGCCTGGATGCCCGCCGTCTCGAAGGAGCCAGTCCAACGAGTGTGGTGATGGTATGGCCGCGACGCCGCTCTTACTTTGTAGGGCTAGTAAGCTCAGCATTGCAAACGCGACTCACAGAAGCTGTCGGGCCGGCAGCTGCATTCGATTTTGTATCAAACTGGCAGTGGGTGACCAGAGCCTACTATGCGTTTGTTGTGCAGGCTTGGAACTGATTCATTTCTTTAGCGGATATTTCTATTGCTCAGCTGTACTCGGAGAGTGGGTAACGAGATGTTGGAAGAGATTGTGGGTGAAGAAAAACCAGACAGACGCTGGTGCCTGGTGTCCACAAATTATATCTCTAGCCGAACCCGCCCAATCAGGCGGAAGCCTGATTCCGCCGATCCCACTGATCGCGCACCGTCAGCGTGCTGGGCGTGTCCTCGTCGTCTTTTGTGACCGGACCGTTGTGGCACGTAGTAGTGCGCTACAATATAATAACAAGGTACTGCCGTAGTAACCGTACTTTGACAAAGACTCCCGCGTTTATGTTCAGTTTAATAATAATAATAATAATAATAATAATAATAATAATAATAATAATAATAATAATAATAATAATAATAAAGATGCACAGACTTTGGTAGCCTGCTTCAAACAAAAAACTTCAGTGCTGAATGATTGAGAAGGAACCTTATTAATGGAAGCAGGAAAGGGAAAGGGCTTGAGGCAAGAGAGAGAGAGAAAGAAAAGGACGCATAGAAAGGCAGGGATGGTAACTAAAGGTAGCTCCGGTTGGCTACCCTGCACGGGTGAAGGGTTAAGGGAGATAAGAAAGAGAGTGGAAGGGGGAGATAGAGAGAAAGAGCGACGAGTGCAAACAAACCGCGTACACTATAGAGCGGTCGGGGGCGGCGTTCTTAAAGTCTATCGTGAAGCCCCGTAGACGGCAGGAACCTGAATAACGCGAATAAGGCCTTCAGCGCGAATGTTTTTTTCGGAGCACTGACCTATAGGGTTGAGTTCTGATAATGGACGATTGTCCAACTGGTCCAGGCAAATAGGCAATCATACTACGCCAGGTGAAAGAGAAGCGACGCATACGCACATAACATACCACACTCGCACAGAATACACAAAGACGCATTCCCAAAGCTATATAGCCGCAGTATACTTCGTTGAGGCCAGTGTTCAGCAGGAAAAATAGGAGTGTCTTCGCAGCGCTTGACGATCAGGTGGCGATGCTCCACGGTCCATACAGGTTCTAAGTTCATCGCTAAGAAACCAGACTTTGTGGTCTGTAACGTATCACCGATAGGGCGGTTGCCATTTCAACTACACCAAATACGGAGGGTTGAGGAGTACAAGTACCTAAATGATAGGGCTTTTACGTGCCAAAACCCCTTTCTGATTATGAGGCACACCGGAGTGGTGGAGGGGGGAGGGGGACTCCGGAAATTTGGACCAGCTGGGGTTCTTTAACGTGCACCTAAATCTAAATACACGGGTGCTTTCGCATTTCGCCCCCATCGAAATGCGGCCACCGTGGCCGAGATTCGTTCCCGCGACCTCGTGCTTAGCAGCCCAACACCATATCCACTAAGCAACCACGGCGGGTATAATGCAAGTACCTAGAAGTGTGAATTAAAGAATGTAAGGATTAGAGGGAAAAACGTGAACAGGTTAACTAAATGTAAAGGCTATAGAAACGCGACCATTATGAGAAGCAGAGTTACAGGTGTGCGACAAGAATGACGTAGTGCGAGGCATGAGGAAAGGAACCATGGTTACCGGACTTATGTCTGGAAACTCGGCCATGTGTTGAAGATATGAAGTGCAGTAAGGATTGAAGATTAATCAAGCACCTGTGTGAAGACTACCTTTGCGTGCGTACGGAAAACTACAAATGAAGCAGTACAAAAAGACGGGTTGGGCGTCCTTCGAGGTGCCGGAGGCTCAGAGCAAAATATGCTGAGAAAGGTGTACGACAGATGAATATGAACGAAACTAGTTGGTTGCCTTTAGGGTATCCAGGTACCTCTGTCGGAAAAACCTTGACGCGCAGTGAAAAAAAAAAAAAGCTCATGAAGCTGACCAGTCAGTATTGCACTAACGATGTGTATAGCGGCAGATTTAAAAAAAAAAAATTATACGTAATGTCCGATATGCTGAAACCGTATACTGGATCGGAAACATGAAGAGGAACTGGAGGAAATGGAGAGGCAAATGGAGGCAACTATGTCGAACAGCAAAAAATATGCGCAGAAAGAAAGTTTGAAGATCAAAGATAAAGGGCAGTGCCATATGGTCGTGTAGCCCAATGTGGTTGTGCAGGCACCCTCTTCTCGGTCACCTTCACAGGATTTCTGAGAAGACAGAGTTATAAGGTAAAATTTTCCGAATACTTCATTAAATAGGTGGCGCTACCCGGTGGTGAAGTGCCGACGCGTGCCATTGTGACCTGGATGCGAGAAACGTGGCGCACCAGGATCAGCCACAGGATCTGGAGCACGACTTCGGGTGATACGGCTCAGGTCTAACGTATGGAAGACGTGCCGGGGGGGGGGGGGATATTATCCCGCGTGATAACACGGGCTGACGTGGGGCCTTGGGGACATTCGCAGTACGTGTGTCTCACGCTATGATGCTGCCGTCACACCTGAAATCATACCCAATGTGATGAAGGATCGCGTTAGTAGGAAACGCGAGGGTCTAAGACTTGAATGAGAGATGCGTCTCCTCGTGAATAGTGGTAGGAAGATGTGCGGCTTGAAGACAGAAAACAGAGAATGAAAAAATATATATATTTTATTGAAATAAAATTTATTAAGATGAGATGGTTAATTTGCTAGCAAGAACCACGCATCTTAAGTGCCCAGAACAGACGCATCAGGAGAGCAAAAATAACGACCTTTCTTTTTTTCTTTTTCCTTTGGGCACCAGCCAGCCAGCTTGTTTCAAGCCAGCCTGTTTCAAGGGGATGCTGATAAAGTTCGTCCATACCTCCAACCATGCAAGCAACGTCTTGTAGAACAATGTCTGATCCGTGGCGTATGTTCAACGCAGATGTTAGCACCGCTGCCGACAACAGTGATGTTCAAGTGCAACTACTTGAAAAACATATACGGTGTAATAATTTTTAAGCTTTGTGGAAAACTTAAAAATAGCCTGTGAGAGATAGCATAATTCTTGCCCTTGAGCAGGATTATTTGAAGAGGCGGACATTACTAGCACAAGAAATCGAAGGTCATGTCCAACTAATTAAAAAAAAACACACAACTTAACTTCTTAATTAATGATATTGCTGCACATATTGCAATTTACGAATTGTAGCCGGTGAGCTTGCAGAGGTAACCACTTGAAATGAATTTCCAGGATGACACCAGTTTTTCGAGATATATTTCCCAATATGTTGCACTGAATACATGGGCGTTCCTGTTACCTTTGTGCTTCAATGCGTAGAAGAGCGTTTTGTTAAAAATGTAATAAGTGGAACAAAGTGAATTTTTTACGATGAGTTTGATGGCGCATATCTCCAAACTGGCGTCATTCTGAAAGTTCATTCAAAGTGGATGCGCCTTGCAAATTTGCCGGCTACAATTCGTAAATTGCAATATGTGCTGTAAAGTAATTAATTCAGAAGGTAATTATTGATTTTCTTGTTCATTAGTTTAACATGTGTTTCGATTTCTCGTGAATGTCCACCTACCTAAACAATCCAGCTCAAGAACTAGAAGTATGTTATCTGAAACAGGCTATTTTTTAAAAATTCCGTAAAACTTAAAAATGATCATCCTGTATATGCTTTGCTGTTCAGGGGTGTCGGAACCCGACTTGAGCAGCCTGACTTTATCTGAGATGAAATGCCGTACGTACGAAGCAGTGCGCGTACGATGCTCTACAGAGCCAACGCCGCTGCCGTAAGCTGACCGTTGGAGGCAGCGCACATCGGATGGAAATAACACGGCTTTATAGCCCTCGCGCAACGATAACCAGGTGCTGAATGCCCAGCTTTGCCAATGTTCACATATATGCTAACCTTGAGTTATCAACTTCCAGTGATCAGTGATGGCTGGGGGGGGGGGGGGGCGTGCAGTGAACCCATGAGGCATTGATTGTTTATTTATTATACCTCAATGTCACTGATGTGAGGCATTGCGGGAGGTGGGGATGCGGGGGGCATATTCAGCAGCCGTGAGTTACATGATAAAAATGTTCTTCAATGAGGGACTTGAATTGGAGGTGGTCCGCTATGAAAGCGATGCGGCCAGGAAGGTTGTTCCAGTCTTGGGTAGCACGTAAGAAAAAAAGATGTTTGATATGTCGTTGTACTGGTTCGTGGAGGATAAACGGTGTTTTTATGGCTGCTGCGTGATATGTGATGCGCAGGTCGAATGTGATCTTTGTTTCGTGGTGAAGAAATGGTAGCTTTCAGGTGACGTCACAGACCCAGCTTATCACCGTGCCGGTGCACCAGCATGACGGCTACGATGACGTTAGTGCATGCCATCTATGGAATGACTTGCAAAAAAAGCAGCAACGTGCTATCGCACGACGACAGGCGAGCGCGGAAAAATGAGGTTGTGATTTGAGGACGGTAACACTGGTATGGTAGTAATAGCTAGAATAAATCTGGAGGAACAGTTTGGGGATGATTTTAGCATGTCAACTAAATTAGCTCGGTGAGGATCAAAAATGAAACTACCATTCTCAGGTCGGACAAGTGTTATATAGGCGAGTATTTTCACAGAAGGTGGAGCAAAGGCTATATTGCAGCGTAGGTAGCCCAATACGCGATTTGCAGAATTAGTGGTTTGGATAATATGCTTGGACCAAGTAAGGTCTCAAGAAAGCTGAACGCCAAGGAATTTAACAGTCAGTTAGAGCTATAGGGCAACCATGAATGTGATAAGTAGAAGTTGTGTAGTTATGGCGGCAATGAAAATAAATTAAAGAAGTGTTGTTAGTATTTAAAGGCATGATGCAGTTATCTCACCATTCCTGTATTAGAAAGAGATCGTTCTGCAAGGTAGAGAAATCGTAAGCGTTAAATATAAGATGCTACACAATGCAATCATCGGCAAACGGCCGCATGTTAGACTGGTTAATATAGATAATGAAAAGAATCAGGCCTTATACTGTGCCCTGGGTAATTAATATCCGAGAGTACTCGGGATAGGGGCTGGGGGGATGAGCGGGAGTTAGTGAAAATGAACTGATGGCAGTTAGTTAGAAATTCATGAATCCATTAGAAAAAATGCTGATCCATGCCGATATATCTTGAGCAAAAGGCAACGGTGAGGTATAAGACCTTCTCAAAGTGGAGAAATAAAGCGTCAATGGGTCGATCAAGTTGTGCGAGTGAATGTATTGTAAGAAAAGAACAAGCTGCGTTTCGCAGGAGTGAGCATGACGAAAACAGTTCTGTTTAGGATTAAAAAAAATAGTTGACGGATGATTAGAAACAGGGTGTCTCTGAATAAATGATAAGTTCTATAATTTTAGTGCGAACACTGGGGATTGAAATGGGATGATAGTTGCTTCGAGAGCACTTGTTACCTTCCTTGAAGACGGGAACGACCTTGCCGATTCGCTAATCAGAAGGGAGGGAACCTGTATCGAGAGTCTCTTGAAAGATGAGAGGCAAAATAAAGCTATAGAAGAGAGAGAGAGAGAGAGAGCAAATTATAAATGAAAGGCAGGGAGGTTAACCAGGGTACCCTACACTGGGGAAAGAGAAAAGGGGAGGGAAAGATTAAAAGGAGAAGAGAAAGTCCACTGGGGATATCGATCAATCACTCAGTCCGGATCACAGACGGTAACTCGATCCGGTAGCTTTTAAATGTCGGAGCAGCGCTTTTGCGGATATTTGTAGCTACGATATGTGAGACTATCGTCCCAAGATATTGTTCAAGGTGAATGGTTTTCTATCTAACTGATTTAGAGCTGTGCAGAGGTCATGCCTTTCATTTTCAAGAGTTCGTGTCTTTCAGGCGGGCAGAAGCACAGTAGATGTTCTAGTCTCCTCGACACTGCAGGCATTGCACTCGGCACTATCAGCCATTCCAATCAAACACGTATATGCATTGGTGAATGCGATGCTCAAGCGTAAGCGGTACAGCATTGTTTCTTCATTTCGTGGAAGCCCAAGTAACAGCCGCAGTTGCATAGATGGGTCGAATGAATGCAATTGAGGTTGGGTGAATTCAGGTGTGCGCCACTTCTCCAAGTTCATACGGTGCGCTAGCTTGCTTAGACAATACCAGTAGGGTCAAAAGATATCAGGTTCACTTTGGGGTGTACATAAGTTGGGATCGAATGAAGGTTAACAGTGAATACAGAGCAAAAAAGCATTTTTAACACGTTAGCAACTTCAGATTCAGGGACTGAAAACCCATTGATGTCACTCAAGGAAATTGTATTAGGGCGGGAAGAGTTAATGGCTTGCCAACATTTTTTCGTTTTGTTTTGCGGCATGGCGGGAAGTGTTTTACTGTAGAAGTTGCATTTAGCACGGATTAGAACTGTGTTACGTGATTATATCATAATGCAGCGACGTACGGCCAAAATGCTCTACTGACTTCAATTTGTGCCCTTTTGTTAATTCGATAATAGCGCGTCGATGTGTTGATTTATTTATGGGATAGCGTCTTAATATACGTTGCGCGTATCTCTTATTTAGAAACGAAAAAGCCAAAATGTTTTTGATATGCCTTTTTTCCGGATACACCCTTCATTCTGAACGCTTATACGATTGGCTAGTGCACGCCGCGTAAGACATCTCAGAAAATACTTGCTTTGATTACGTCTTTCGTAGGGAAAGATGGCATATACGATGAAGAGGTTGACACGAGGCTCACTGAGTGACTAAGAATATTTTTCCATTGCCACTAACATGGCTTTGACGCTATCTTGTTGACCATTCTGTGTCGTTTGCTGCATGCCTGCTCACGCGTTTTGACTGAAGCGGTCTAGTTCAGTACATTAATAAAGATATTTCCGCCTGCGTTCTGATCCACTGTGCATCTATATTGAGATCCGGATTAAATATAAAGATAAATTGGCTTATACAAATTTTAAGAAGGAAATTTGATTTTGCCCACAGATATGTTAACACTGAAATGAGCCCCACGTATAGGTCGATGCTCTTCCCCTTTGTGATTTAATCGTCTTGTTTTCACGTCACTGACAGTTCCCCTGCAACGACGCGAAGTTTACTTTCCAACTCTCCCTGGTAGTAGAGATACCTGACTAGGCTTTCAAAGGTCGACCCATGTACCTCACTTCCTTGCGTGCCAGAACTCTGTCAGAACGCGTCTAGAGAGATTTTGACGTTATTTCCGCGAAATTCACAGGTATTTGCTCTCCGTTTTCCCAACTCGGCTCTCTGGCGCAGTAGCCTCGTGTTGTCGAGGAAACTTTGCTCGGGTACAGCTTACGAGGCAATGCTGCTCAGAAACCACATCCATTGTCATCGTGCTCCAAGCGCGTAATGCTGGCTTTACTTCACAGGAAATTTTCCTCTCTGCTTCGGTGATATAGCTAGCAAATAACGCGAATGAAAGCGAGAAACCCTGCGGTAGCATGCTCCTTCGCAGAATTCCGGGCACTTGAAAGGGCACCTTCAGAGCACGTCCTGTTCCCTTGTATTTCATGAGAGAAAATGGGCGCCTTGACCCTTGGAGAACACGGACGTTCCGGATATGTGAGGAGCTAAAACGTTTACCCCTTGTAGGGGTTGGAGGACGGGACGTCGGGATGAAAGCCCTAAACTTGGGAGGATTTATTCTACATTATGTACAAGGAGGTGAGCGTCAAGTAACATTCGTACAGACATTACGGGCCGGCAGCAACTCGGACGCTGCGGCCCGCGGCAAGAAGTTCGAGAGAGGTGAATCAGGGAATCAGGGCATGTCCCAGAATGCTCAGGTCTCTCTGGAAGGCTTCTTATAAGCCCTTCGAGCACTGCAAGTCACGTCATGTTTGACCAATGGGAGAGTCCACTCCGATGACGCCACTTGCAGCCAATGGTAGGCGCCCGTGTCGCGTGGCACACCTGTCGGGGCTCTCTGCGGTCTTGCCACGCAGACTGGCAATCCACTTGTAGGCTGGAGAAGGAGCGGGGGGGCGCTCGTGCACCTGCTTCATTGTCGGATGCCCACCTGCTAATCCCGGCGGCGCAGGAACTTGTTGGCACGTAAACTTGTTGCCTCGGCCGCTTCTCTGGAATGCGCTTTCCTGCTTTTGCATTCCTCAATTAGCTGTGCTGTAATCCGATGTGGTCTGGGGAACTCGAAGTAATCGCAGGAACCAGCTCCATATCTAACAGCTCGTCCTCGCCCCGGTTGTTCTGAATGGCCGGTGAACTCAATTCGCTGGCCATGAGGAACGCTGAAAGGAGCTGCAGGGTACTGGGGTCGAGCCTCGTTTGACAACCCTCGGGATCCTGGGCCCTGGAGAACAAACGTCAAACAAACAAAACAGCACAGCGCTGCACCACGCGTAAGCGCAGGCTCTTCACCCCTGACTCGCCAGACTATTACTGAGTCAAAATCAACCCTGATCTTTTATTTCCCCAATTTCGACAAAACAGTTCCAACCACCCTTCCAAACAGCTATCCATTTCTCCTCGATTGCCGACAAGACCAGACTATTATTGTTGCTGCAAAACAAAAGGGTCGTTGACGATGCAAACAACAAATGAAAACAGCCGAACATAACTTAAGTGGCCTAACTACACGAACAGCATGTTTCCAATCTATCGCAGTGGCGTACTTATCGCACGTAATAGTGCCACTGAACAATCTGGTCAACCTCACAAGTACGTAATCACAAGTGCACCAGCCTTGTGGTCACTAAACAGAACGCGTACTTGCATTGTAGGCAAACTTTTCATTCACGCTTACTCACGTTTCTTCCCTGAAAGTCCTACAGGACACGTGACGTAAACGAACAATTAAACTTGCGGGACTTACACACTCCGCAGAACTCTTAAAATAATGCGTCTCTTAATAACTCGTTCCACGCATACTTATCAGCGAAGTCAGAATACGGCTGCCCTCAACACACACGAGCAACCCACTCATAAATCTGCTTCCTTCCGTCCACACAGGACATGCGCTAATGGAACTAAGAACGCTTCCCAGTGCAAACCATGCACTCACTCAAATCTACGCGCTTAACCTTACAAAATTCAAAAACGCTTAAAATGAAAGAAGGTTAAATAACACACACGCGCGTTACCATAGGCCTTTCGACGATAACCTTGACCTTCAGGTTACTCGCACACACACAAAAAAAAAAGCCTATCTACTTATTAATGAGCATCTCGCGAGACTACATGTTTACATAAAACGCGTCTTTCAAATCTCGGAGCTTCTCAAACAAATCATAAGCAGAGCTCATACCTTACACCTTGAAAGAAAGCCTAGTCTCAAATCGCGAAAACTTTCCGATGCTCAAAATAAAATACAAAACAACACGTTTTCCTACTACGGAAGCTCTCTTGGCCTCTCATTCCAAACGCTTACGTCTGACTCATACTTTGAGTCGTACCCGGGGAGGCCGCAGTTTCAAAGCTACTCTGGCTACGGAGGAACAACAAAAGGGCTGATTCACTATCAGCTCCCCCAAGACGTTACGGTCTCCTGCCAATTTGCGTCCCCGCGCCCCGCTTTCAACACAAGCTCGATTGACCGCGTCGCTACTCCCCACCTGGTCTCGTCCTGCCACCTTGCGTTTCTTCGAACTGCACGCTGAGCTATGAGAAGAACTACGGAACGACGAGGAGCTTAACTGCCTCGTGCCCTTTGTCCGCGTCCGTGCAGAACATTCTTCGCGGTCCCCCTTTGACCTGTGGCTCGAACGTTTTGGATGCGTCAACATCGTCCTTGACGACCGCATCTTTTTCCTTGCGCCCTGCCCTTTTGGGTTTCTCGCCATTTTTGGCGGCGCTACATTATTTACCGTCTCTCGGTCTTTACCGCGCTTCTTTTTACGGCGCTTTCTCTTTGCACTCGTTTTCATGTCGCCTCGTGCCTCGTGCTGGCCGGTACACATTTCGTCGGCCCGGATCGGCCTCTTACCCGCATTGTCTGAGTGATTTACATTTAAATCTACTCTCTCTCTGCCTCGACTGGCGGACAGCTCAACCGACTCTGGCACAATGCAGCAGGCTTTACTCGAGTAAGACAACTCGCACTCTTGCGAACTGCCCTCTACTACATTGCCCAGCGCACGCTGTGAATCGGCACACAGCCCGTCGGTATCGATCGCTGTCTCACGCGCACAGTCCGAATGATTAAATGAATCATCCCTATCTAGGCCATCTAGACTGGCGGAGAGCCGCACCGATCCCTGAACAATGCAGTTTTTCTCTCGTGGACTACGGAGCTCGCCATCCTGAGAATTACCCTCAACTGCACCGCTCAGCTCGCACTTCACTTCTGCACGCACATCTGGCTCTACATGGGTGCTCGCGTCTGTCGCGTCAACAGTACCCTTTTCCTCGCTAGCAACCTCGCTAACCTTACCAGCGACGCACACACGCGGTAACTGTGCCAATTTGTTCGCAGCTGGCCTAGCTGTCTCCACAGTCATCTGTTGGCACAGCACCTCGTCGCTCTCACTACGGCCTTTAACGGCCTCTGTTGCCACTAAGGCATCGTTAGCAGCTAGCCTTTTCCCTTCACTTATTAATCGGCAGTCAATCTCACAGGCACTACTCTTTTCGTCGGCTTCTGGCGAAAATCCGCTAGACACTTGCTCTGTACTTCCTACAGAATTCTCAGACAGCCGTTGTCTCTGTGCCAATAACTGATCACAATATTGTATCTCTTTGATCAGCGCTGCCTTCTCTCTCTCATACTTTTCCTCTTGCTCAAGCTTACGTTGATTCTCACGTTCGCGTGCCTTCTCACGTTCGTGACGCTGACACCTAAGAGTAAGTTCTTGAAGCTCCTGCTTCCGTTCATTCTCGCGTTCTTCACGCTTAAGCTCACTCCTAAGTTCACGACGCGCTCGCAAACGTACACGACGCTCTCGCTCCCGTGGCTCCTGTATCACTTCCCAAGCAAGCTCAATGCTTTTGTGATCATTGCCACTATCATTAATCGCCTTTATGATAGCTGGCGTTTCCATCCGTTCGTCCGCCTCAACTCCCAAATCGTCGCACACCAACAACAAGTCCAACCTCGTCAACCTTCTAAGATCCATGGCAGCTGCCCCGACAGGTGGTTAAAACTGTTTTCCTTAATTAATTTGTGCAAACACACAATGCAACAAACTCCCGATTCCCAGAACTATCAAAATTGAACACACAACCTTTGAGTCTGGCGAATCATAAGGAAAAAAACCACGCGCTCACTTACGGTTGCAGCACCCCGCCATCCGGTTCATTTGTCCGCTGTTCCCGGCTCCTCCGGACTCCCTGGGTCGAAGGCTCGCTCCTTCTTCGATACTCCCAGTCTCTTCGGACCTCTTTCGACGAAGGCTCTCTCTTCTTCGCTCTTCCCGGTTCTTTACGATCTCTCTCGACGAAGGTTGATTCGTAGCGCTGCCACCAGCTGAAGCGTTCGGAGGCGATCCTACCGCTGCCAACCAGATGTAGGGGTTGTGGGACGGGCTTCGGGATGAAAGCCCTAAACTTGGGAGGATTTATTCTACATTATGTACAAGGAGGTGAGCGTCAAGTAACATTCGTACAGACATTACGGGCCGGCAGCAACTCGGACGCTGCGGCCCGCGGCAAGAAGTTCGAGAGAGGTGAATCAGGGAATCAGGGCATGTCCCAGAATGCTCAGGTCTCTCTGGAAGGCTTCTTATAAGCCCTTCGAGCACTGCAAGTCACGTCATGTTTGACCAATGGGAGAGTCCACTCCGATGACGCCACTTGCAGCCAATGGTAGGCGCCCGTGTCGCGTGGCACACCTGTCGGGGCTCTCTGCGGTCTTGCCACGCAGACTGGCAATCCACTTGTAGGCTGGAGAAGGAGCGGGGGGGCGCTCGTGCACCTGCTTCATTGTCGGATGCCCACCTGCTAATCCCGGCGGCGCAGGAACTTGTTGGCACGTAAACTTGTTGCCTCGGCCGCTTCTCTGGAATGCGCTTTCCTGCTTTTGCATTCCTCAATTAGCTGTGCTGTAATCCGATGTGGTCTGGGGAACTCGAAGTAATCGCAGGAACCAGCTCCATATCTAACACCCTGAGCGCAGTCGGATAAAATGGCGGCAACGCTGTCTGGCAAGTCAATCTGCTTGCACCCGTGCTACAGCCAGACAGAAGTTAGCCAGACAAAGGAAGCCGACCGCAGTGCTCGCAGCAGGAGAGTCGCAGTTGGCCTGCTTTTAGCATTAAGCGTGGCGCGCGCTCGTCGTGCTAGGCGCGCACCACCGCCGCAAATATCACGAGAGCCTCGAGCCTGTGCAGGCAACCTTGGCCTATGAGTCAGGCGATGCAGAGGCCGCTGCGGTATAGCAGCGAAGGGCTGGACTCGAGCTGCTGCTCTCAAGATGGCGCGGTCCCTTCGACGAAGCAGGCCCTCGGCGGGCGCCAGCACGGGACGCACGCCAAGCACGGCCGGAAAACAACACGGCGACTGACCGCGGGCTGAGAGGCCCGCGACGGCGTCGACCGCGCGCGCCAACTCCGCAGCGGGCTCCGTGCGCCCGGGGCAAAAGCCGGCGGTGCACCCGGTCGAGGGTCGACGTCTGGGTGCCCCCGACAAAGACCGTGGCCTGCCTTGCATGACTGCATCTCGTTCTCGAGAAACGGACGCGTAGCAGGCGCACTCTACACCGCTCGCTTGCGAATGGATTGTTTTTGTTGCCTCCGGGTTTGCTGTAACTAACGCGATCCGTTCCGAGGCATGATCCATTGTTTAGAGATGGTAAGCTGCCGTAGAAAGTGTGCAGGTATCGTAACGGACATATATCCCTTTAAGAACGCGATGCATTGCTGAACATTTGTTTCAATTTATACTTCGCCTCCCTTAGAAGATATGGATCGCCTTTTCGATGCTTTTCAACGGCCAGTCGGCGCTTTCCGAGGATCAATTGCCTCCCACGCTCGAGGCAGTCTCCACACGCGTGCGCGCCGCATGCGCGATAAGAGATGAAGTCGATGGCGGAGTCAGTAATGTCGATGGTAGAGCCGCATGTTACATATTCACACGTCACCGGGTGCGCCCACTCCTGTTCCGCCTTTGCCGAACGAAATACACTAAGCGAAAGAAAGCGCCGGTACAGCAGCATCCAAAACGCGGCCGTAGGAACACCTGAGGGAGTGTCCACGCCGGCCAGACAATTATTTCAACAACATGACCCAGTCTTGAGTCGTCGAAGTAATGTATTGATCATTCACTTTAGTGCCTCGGCACTCATGCATAGGAGACCCCTTTTCCTGGCGCACACCAGATGTAGTATATTTGCATAATTTCTTTTAGTAAAATAAACAAATAAATAAATAAATAAATAAAATAACGCTGCGACTGTGAGTCACCCAATATTAACCGCTACTTGTGAAAGGTAGGTAAGGGACAATTGTCAACGTAAGCGGAAGGTCAGAGATGCGGCGCGTGGGTGGTGATGCGGTATGTATAGCTTCAGTTTTTAAGCCGACGGGTCACACCTCTGGAATAGGGAACCGTACATTCATGTTTGAAAGCTGTTGGAATGGCTTGCAGGCACTGCTGATAATCTCGCCAACATCCGATGGCGATTTCCAACCAAAGGACCCTTGTAAATCCCTAGGTTTGTTCAGGGTATGGTTAACTTTAATATTACACTTCTCGAATGTGTATTTTGGGAGTTGTGCGGCAAGTTAATATGGCTTTCGGAAGATTTATTGCTCTGTATTTTTTATTCTTCCAATAAAATGATTGTGCAGTTGAATACGATGATCTTCAAGTACACTCTAGTTGCACATATGACACCGAGATAATACGATGATTACATTACCTGTGTGATGCCTGTAAACAACACTTATTAACTGCAACTCTGGATAACTGTGAACCTATTTTCTTGAGTTAAAGAACACACCACACATGAGCATAAAACACACCACACGATATCAAACTGACTATTTGAATACGATGTCTTGGGCGAGTCATCAGCTTAGACAAGGATGTTCACCTAGTGTGTGTAGTATGCTTAATTCCCACTTGCAATCATGGTGGTATTGCAGCACTTAAAATTAGGGCAGTTGAATTCTTTGATGAAAAGGAGCCTCGCGAGTTTCTATACATTGTTGCGGCTCGGTGTCGTCATCACAACACGGTGCGGCAAGGAAATAATCGTGTGGATTATTGTGAAAAGAGCCTGAGTGCCGTTTCCTCAACTAAGGCAGGTTTAAATTACTCTTGCTGGGGAACATACATTACTTACAACTGCTGGCTGCCTTATTTATAATGCCAGATAAGAGGACCGGTTGAGTCAGAAACTTGAATAAAAAAATGATTTTCTTAGCTACCGCTTAAAAAAAACTGTCCATTCAGGCCTACTGACTATACTACGAATAATAAGGCTTGGTAGATGCCAAAATGAGACTTATGAGACGCAAATACTTCCGAAAAGCAGAACCAAGTCCATAGGCAGTACGAGCCTAATGGTGTGAAGTGGCTCCACCATGGATCGTGGTTCGTGCAGTGTCACGCAGCGAGAAAATATTGTACAAAATATTTTCGATTGAAGTCTGTATCTGAAAATTTCAGAAATTGCGGAAATTTTTTCTTTATCCCCAGATAATGGCAGATATGGCCCTACGTTGGGGAAAATGTATCAGCATCGCTCCCAGGCCCGACTGATTGAGTTGGCCACATCTCATACTCATGCACTTCTGGCACAACATGTTCGGCACTTTCAGTCTTCCGATGAGTGCTTTTCGGTCGTCAGCTTGTGCGCTGCCTCGGTGGTCGCGAACGTCTACAATAAAGCGACACACGTGGGCCTTTGGCCGCACGTTGCCGTAAACTATATCCGAGGCTTGCAGTTGTCTTTGGCAAATCCCGAGAGGATTCTAGATACGCGCTGCCCGATTTCGGCAAGGTGAAGTAGCCACTGGCACTGTTCGCTCAAGACAAACCTCGAGCCATCACGATGCCTCTGTGCACCAGGACTCGAGCTCCAGGGCGGATCCGGCCCTCTGGATTCAATCGTTTTGGGCATCTCGCGGATTTAGACGCCCGTCGTGCATTCGCGTGCTTATTCGCGCAACGCCATGGCGTGCAAATAAGACAGCGTTAACTACGGTGTTTTTTTTTTCCTTGAGGCCGTGCATATGTATCGAGGGGAGCATTCCACGCTGTGTCACCGCAAGCGCGAGGCAGCAGTGGGCGCTTGGCAAAGGCACAAGAAAAGCTCCTCTGTTTAAACGAGGTAGGGGGCAGGAGCGGTGCGGTGAGACTTCGCTGAACGGCCGGGTTTTTGCCCCGCCGCCCTTACAGGCATGTTTGCAGTCGCAAATAGCGCGAACAGAAGACGATCTGTCATAAGGGATGCGGTATTTTTAACGTCGCTGTGGTAAATGAACGGTATTGTTTCGCACTGCCAAGTGGTATATTATACGGGAAAAGCCTGTTGTAAGCACATTTCTACGTTCATTTCCCACGAGCATGCGATGGACGCTCTTTCCGACGTCTAACCAAACCAATGCACACTTAATACAGCTGCCAGCTTTTCGCAACAACATTGAAACAATTGCACCTTCTTTTGACAATTAATGACCGACATAACTCACGCGTGTGTGTAATGGTTAAATTAGCGCTTCTGATAAAATTGTTAGCAACCTTCGGTCACATTAAAATTTTCTCTATAACTTTAAATGGAATTTTCTTTTGTCTTTTAGGACCAAACTGATTTCTTTTTTGTGGAGGCTGGGTTTGTTTTTGACCGCTATCTATATACAGATATTAAATTGTCGGACATATATTGCGTCATATTTCATTGCATTCAATAACACGTCTTAATTAACTGGCCTCAGAAGATAAATGCAGGCACGCCTTTATTTTAAAGTACAGCGTGAATCGAAGCTCCATGTACATCTGAAGCCCCGCTTTCCCCCTTTTTTTTCGCATTTCTATATCTTGCAGAGCAGGCAACGGACCAGAAGGAAATAACGTATTAATAATTATTAAAACCATCAAAGGAGCCGCTCTGTGGTGCTCACGCCTTTTATAGGAATGAGGGTAATCGGTTCTTGCTCGAGGCCAGCTCTCTCTCTTGTTCGTGCGCGCCGCTTGGACCCATTCACCGGCACGCTAGTAAAGTCGCGTGGAATGGATGAGAGCTGTTGTGCAGCTCATCGCGTTTGGCAGCTGTAGTCAACTATGAATCCTGCAGCGGCTCTTCCTTTTAATTTTTTTTTTCCAGTGACGACCGCTGCTTATGGTGCCTGGCCTGCTGAGCCATCTCGTGCGAATTCCGCCCGATGGGGCCTGCGTTCAGTGCACTAATTTCTTTTTAAGTCGAAGCTTTCGTTGCCTACCTTCCCGGAGTTTGGCGAGGCTGCCTGGCTGTCGGGTCGATCGCAATCCTGGTGCATATTTGTGCGGGCATATAAACAAGGGCTGTGCAAAAGTACCGTCGATGTGGTTTGTATAGCCTTTTGTATCCTTAACAATTAAGAATGCGCACCTCTGTTCTGCGTAACAAAAAAAGATTACTTCCTACGTAAAACATGAACTTATAAAGTTGGCACACAGGCAACTCTAAAGCACATTGATCTGTTAATGGAATGAGGAGCTATATGCAATGCGTTCCTTAACTTTGATTTATACGCTCGGTATGTGCCCCTGGTTGTGTGTCCGTTGTTGGCCAATACTCCGGAATGGGCATGACCCACTGCAACTACTGCATTAAACCTGAACAAATAATGCCGCCTCACAGATACCACAGATAGCACACCGATGTGCTATAATAGAATGCTGAAATATATTTCACGCATTCTTCGATTTACTTCGTTTTCATTGCTTTAGCTGTTCCGTATGTATACCACTGGGGGTGTTCCTATTTTTGGGCAATCCTCCAGAATGGGTATGTCCCACTGTGACAGAGGACAGAATTCTAAATGATGCTTGATGCGGGTCGTACACACATTCCTGTACATACACCTGTCACTGTCATCGCCATTCTTCCCTCAACAAGCGTTGACTTCGTCCTTGTGACATCGTTGCGTACGCACGTCTTGTTCCACCCACAAAAGCCTGCAGCGGCGTAGCGACGTTTATCAGTAACAGGCTCGCGTGGGCCGAAATTGACAGAAGTAATCCGGACAGCAAATGCGAGCACCTGTTCATCGAAGTCTTTCCCAAAGGGAAAACGGCCAAGAGCATACTCGCACTCAACACATACAGCAGCCCGAACCACAGAACGCAAAGTTTCAGAAGACTGTTGAAGAAGGCCAGGGACAAAGCCGGCGACAACCCGCTGATTATTGCCAGAGATTTCAACGCCCCAAACGTAGAATGGGGCCACGGCGTCACCAGCGCCAAAGGCAGAAATCTTGCCACCGTTGCGGAAGAGATGGGGCTCAAACTGGTCACGTCCGCGCTCTACCCCACCAGGATGGGCAACTCGGTCTCGAGGGACACCACCCCAGACCTCACGTTCATCCTCAGCACCGAGGGGGCCACCTGGCATAATACCGGTGACGACCTCGGCAGCGACCATTACATTGTGGAAACGTCAATAGCAATCGCTTTGAAACCACTGCGAAAATGGAGATGCACGGATTGGGATGCGTTTAGACAGGCAAGAAAGGAACGTACCGACAAGCCCACTACACTAGAACAATGGACGCAAGAACTCATGGAGGACGCCCGCAACGCGACCAAAGAAATAGAAACAGATATCCAGACAATCGGGATGGACGCTAAGCTCGCTCACATGCTAGAAGCGAAAAGATCCATATTGCAGAGATGGCGTACCCAAAGACTCAATAGAGTTTTCAATAGATGAAGCGCCAAAAGTGACGGCATTTCTTCTTGTGTGCCGTCACTTTTGGCGCTTCATCTATTGAAAGCTATGCACCAACTAGCCCTACAACGTGTTTTACTGCAACTCAATAGAGGGCTTAGGAAAAAGGTCGCACTACTGAACAAGGACATTGAGCACCACTGTGTGGTACTCTCCAACCAAAATGGGACGAAGTATGCGCAAGGGCCGATGGCAGCATAACATCGGGAAAAACCTGGAACCTGCTCAAACACCTTCTTAACAATGGTCAAGCCAGGAGCTCCCAGACTAAGGCGGCTGACAAGATAGCGAAACGCGAACTGAAAAACTCCAACGAGCAGGAATTTATGGCAAGACTTGCCGAGAGATACATGCCACTCTCGAGCAGCCACGAAAACGAGGCCGAGGCACCCGGCTCCCCGTACACGGGCGCGGACAACCCCGATGTCGACAAACCCTTCACCCTAGAAGAAATCGGGACCGTCCTTCAAAATCCGAATGGTACATCGGCTCCAGGTCCGGACGGTATTAGTAACAAGGCTCTTCGTAACTTGGACGAAGACTCCGTCCGTTTCCTAGCGGAACGAATCAATCAGGTCTGGGCTTCCGGTAGGGTGCCGTCGGCATGGAAGAACGCCAACACGGTTCTCATCCCAAAGCCCAACAAGCCCTCGGGCGTCGAGAACCTCAGACCCATATCACTCACGTCGTGCGTGGGTAAGGCTGCGGAACACGCCGTTCAGAACAGAGTCTCCAGATTCCTCGAAGACAAGGGACTGTTACCACACACCCTCATCGGATTTAGACCCGGTCTATCAACTCAAGACACCATGATTTTAATCAAGCACCAAATCATTGATGATCCCATTAGAAACGCCAAGGCCATTCTCGGGTTGGATCTCGAGAAAGCATTCGATAACCTCTCTCACTAATACATTGTGGACACCACTTCCGACCTCAACCTCGGAGCTAGATTCCACGCGTACGTCAAGCCATTCTTGGATGATAGGACGGCTACACTCCGATTTGCCGACCTCTCCACGGAGACACTCTCACTGGGGAGCAGGGGCAGCCCCCAAGGCTCGGTCATCTCCCTTATGCTTTTCAACCATACCATGGCGGAACTTGCTGAGAAACTCGGACAGATCCACGGGCTCGAGCACACCATATACGCAGATGATATCACCATGTGGGTCTCCAAAGGAACCCCGGGCATGGTGCAGGACATCTTGCAAGAAGCAGTGAATACCGTAGAAGAATTTCTAATTCCCACAGGACTCAGATGCTCGCCTACCAAGTCGGAGCTGCTCGTACGCAGACCCACGCAGAAGGGCCGCAGGCCATAGTCGTCAGACTTCGATTATAATCAAGAAATTACCGTACGAACCAATTCGGGACACGCCATACCGTGCGTCGACAAAATAAGAGTCCTGGGTATAATCGTAGAGACTAAAGACGTCAATGCCTCTACGGTTCAGAAGCTCATCACCAAGACCAACAACGCTATCGGGCTCATCAGAAGAATTGCAAGCAGACACAGGGGCCTCAAGGAGCATAATCTCATCAAACTCATACACGCATTCGTCACCTGTCACTTCGCATACGTTGCGGCAATGCTCAATTGGTCACGATCCGAAAGCGACAGTCTTAATGCCCAAATCAGAAAGGTCACCAAGCAAGCCCTCGGCATTCCGACCAGCACCAGCAACGAGAAGCTGGAGCACCTGAGCATGCACAACACCCTGGAAGAAATTGCCGAAGCCCAGCAGTGCGCCCAACTTGCTAGGCTTTCGACGACGCCTCCGGGGCGCACGATCCTAGGGAAGCTAGGCTTTGCTCAAGGAAACATAGAAAAAGACTAGGACGCCCCCGCTACATACAATGAAATCACTAAACACTACTACCTACAACGTAGAGAGTATAGCATGCCACACCGCACGCTCACTTGAGCTCAAGCGGTTACACTCAGAATGCTATAAACAGACACATACCCCACGCAAAACAGACTACACCATTACATCTGAGCTCTACGACAAGTCTTATTGCACCAATTGCAATAGATCCCTTAACGTATATCATTTACTCTGGCCGCGCTCGCAAGCTCACATAAACTACGAACAGGACAAGCGCAAGTTTGAAGAAGCAATCCGGAGGGAAGAACTCGCTCCCCAACTTTGGGGCGTCCTGCAGGTCCACGACGCCGCCAGGAAACTCAACCTCCCGATTCCGTCGTAGGAGACGCCCACTCCATGAGAGCTCAAAGCTCTTGTGGCCTGCAGGACCTCGAATAAAGTTGATTTCCTTCCTTCCTTCTTGCATTGTGCATCCAATACGCCTGATTTGGAATTTGAATTTCGACATGGCTTATGAACGATATAGTGTGTAAACCTAAAAATTACATCAATAAAGTTGACCATTGGGGCGCATAAACAAACATTCCATGAGATTACGAGTTGCATTGAATTAATGTAAACAAAATTGTACGCATCGCCGTGAGTTGTAAGCATTTAAACAACAGTTTCACTTAAGCTTCGCTTCAAATATATTACAACATGTGCATTAGATCTGCATATTTATTTTGTTTATTTTTGGCGGTCGCCATTTTTTCTTCTATTTTGCTTTTGATCCCTTTCAAGGTCCAATATGTGTAATAAGCGTAGCGGTTCTGCCTTCAAATAATCTTGTTGGGGCTTCAATGAACCTTCTTTATATGTGGGTTCTGCATTTCTCAGAGAAACAAAGTACATATCAAAGCTGACCTAACTTATGCAAACGCACAGGAGCCGCTTACCAGTGCTGTCGCGAACTCTCTGCCTCTTTGCTTTAATGACGACGTCAAATATACTGCGAAACGAATGCACTGCCTTGCATTTCTAGCGCCGTGCTCAGTTCTTTTGCATTGGTGCTATAGCTTCGCTCGTAAGCTGCTGTCGTGAATTGCGCACCGTGCAGTGGCCGATGTGGCCGCTGTGCAGCTCAAGGGGGGAAACAGTCCTAAACGTGGAGCACGACGCGAAATAAAACGGCGCACACCACGCCGTCTTCGTGTTCGTGTTTGGCGCTATTTCCACACGACGAAGTTAGCTCGCCACTCCTTCTCAATATGCCTCATCTAATATGCTTCCTTGAGCTATACTTCTCTCACGCTTTTATTTTTGTCACGACCTTCTTTCCGTCTTTACTTCCCCTTTCCCCTTCCCCTAGTGCAGGGTAGCAAACCGGAGGTTTTAACTCTGGTTAACCTCCCTGCCTTTCTCTCATTTGCGTCTCTCTCTCTCTCTCTCTCTCTTTGAGCTATACACATCGGGGAATGTAGAAAAGAGTTGCACACACACACGCAATATATATATATATATATATATATATATATATATATATATATATATATATATATATATATATATATATATATATATATATATATATATATGTGTGTGTGTGTGTGTGTGTGTGTGTGTGTATGTATACACACTCGTACTTATATTTTTTCTTTTGCGCACGACACAATTTAAGAAGAGGATGCACGTCATGTTTATCGAGGGCTTCATTCGTCCATTAAATAAACGGGTGCGATAGCGGGTTCGACAACGTGGCACGTGGCAGAAGGTTACATAAGGAGATGCGCGGTGCTCGTCCACGCGAGGTTCCGCCGCTGAACCAGCAGCAATCGCGGGAACGAAGTGGCGCCGTATACGAACGCTTTATCTCTCTCTCCCATATAACACCCTTCCATGCAACGGCTCTTCCATGCAATGCAGTGGCTCTAATCAACGCTGAATTATCGTCTATGTGAGGTCGCGATAAAATGAGTGCAGAGCTGCTCACGGAAGTTCGAGTCTGTTGATGATAGGGACATACTCGAGCGAAAATATATGAGTGACGGCGGGCCTCTTATCAACTTATCCTCTTTCATGTCTCTCCGCTGTGAAGCGTTGTTCAAACAGGGCGGTATATGCGACGTAAAATGAAGAACGACCAACAGGAAGAGTCGCTCACGATCCACTTGCGCTACCCTTACGCTGCCTCATAACTGTATGCGCATCCTAAAGCGCCCCGAGGACGACGTTGTTGTGGAAATGGGAGTACATTTTGCCATTCGCGACCTGTGTTTCTATATTTAACCCACGCGAGACACCGACGTTTGATGCATACACATGCCAGCGCACCGGAAGGTAGGCCGATCAAGCCGTCGTGCGCGCGTATTACGTCGCAGTTAAGGGCGCTTGGCCGAGGCGTCGGTCACCGCTCTCAATTGCCGTCCAGACCATGGAAGGACGTTCCAAGTGATGCGAGCGCCGTTGTTGCCATTTGATGCATTCTCCTACTCTATACAGCTGGCTGTCGCCCAATTATCGGGTACCCGATTAAGTAGGGGTTTTCGCTCCTTTTTTCGCGCTCGGTTCATTTGCTACGAGGCAGTGATGGCATAACCTAAATGTGGTATGGACGTGAAATACGAAATACGAGCCTCCTATAGTATAGCACGACGACAAAATCTTTCTGTGTTCCTTTTCGTTCCAGCGACATATGATAGGCGGCTTTCAATTTGGAGTTGCATCAATCGTGTGATTTGTCATGCGCGTCACTGCAGCTTGAGGAATTGCCGTATACCAACTAATCACAATAAGCAAAGAGCACGTGTACTCAGAGGTGCACTCAATACTTTTTGCTGCCGAGAGGAAACAGTGTGTTTCTTTGCAGACCCCCCTCCCTGGCGTTACCGTGCACGGACGGAAGCGGGCGCTGTAGAAGAAATTGAGGTCAGTGAGAGTAGAGATGGAGAGGTTGCTGGAGTTGTGAAAAAAAAAAAAGGAAAGGCCGGTGTCCCAATGATGCGACCCGAATTAATTTCGTTCTTCGGCATCTGCCTCAGAGGGATGGCGTCTCGGTACATGTCCGCTGTTCTTGTTACTGCTGTGGCAGAGCGCTGGTCACGAAATCAGTAGAACGTTTTCGATATTGTATTTGTTATAGTGGCTAACACTGAGGACGAAGAGAGTGCGAGGGGCAGCAACGAATGGAGCTTGGGCCAGTCCACGAACAGCCCAGCGCTGGTGCGAGCTGTCGGCGCGGGTGTACAAACCGGCGAGCAGGCCAACTATAAACAGGGTGAGCTCGGACGTCGGTGTACGCGCAGACACCTCGGCAGCATGCGGGGCACTGTGCCGGCCAAAGGAGGCAGGCCGCCGGCGGGACGCGCTCGGCTAGCTCACCAGGTTACCCGATTGTGCAGCACGCGGCAACGCTCGCTCCTACGGGGGCGGCCCAAGGAGAACGCCCGCCGCGGAGTGAAAGTTAAATTGGTCAGAACCAAGTCCGGGCTAACAGAAATCACCGAGGGAGGACGAAAGCCTGGCGCGGCGCGACCCTGATCGCCAGCCAAGCGTTGGACGGCGCACCCGGTGATGGCACCAGGCGCACACCGCCGGAAGGAGAGGGCCCGCTGTGAGGCCTTTGCGGGAAAGGGGCGCGCCGAAAGACGGGGCTTCATCGGGACTCCGGCGATGGCTCGAATCCGGCCGCGATTATGCCGGAATCTTCGTTTCAATAATTGAATAGTCGTTCCCCCTCGAATTCGGCGCGACGCATGCGCGCTGTCGGGCCGCCGGCGCGAGTTATCCACAGCGTCGGCGGCCCGCAAGTGCTGCGAACCGTGTCCGGCAAGAAAGACCCAACAAATAGGAAGGAAACGCGGCAGGAACGAAATGGGCAAGACGTCTCGTGCGTCTCTGTAATATTCACGCAGGCAAGCCACGGTGGAGTGCAACTTCTCGCCTGGCTATACTGCAAAACTTATATAGAATTTCGGTCACAGTCTTCTTGACCGCATGAGCATATACACAGTAGCGTCGCCAGGCGTCGTTTTTTGCGCGTCTCGACAGCCTTGCAATTTCGCATCCGTCGCCGAAATAAAATTTCTTATTATTGTTATTAGTTTTTGTGAAAACATATTTTTGACAGAGATGAAGGAATTAAGCCGGCTGGCAACAGCCACCCAAAAAAGCACAATGCACTGCAGGAATGATGGGATAGAAACGTAGAAATTGAAGATAGGAAGAAGAGATGTAAAGAAGAAAGAAAGAACGTGATGACATATCACAAAGACTAAAGAAAACAGAGAATGCAGTGCGGCATCAGGAAACAAAAGAAGATATATCACCGCAGGTCGCAAAGTTTACAAAAGAATACTAAAACAAAGCAGAAAAATAAAGTCAGGTCTCGTCACTTGCAAGGAATAAGTACGTTGTAAAGAGTAACCCAAGTCAATTTTTTCCAGAAAATAAAGTGAGGAGGACGTGATATGGTCACGTCGAGATGCGCGTCGAGTCAACCCAAGAACACGACAGTCTCTTAGTAGCGACGTATGCTGCACCCTATGGAAAGCCCCAGGACACTTTAATATAGGATACTCAAGTTCCTCACAGGAATAGCAGGAAAGACACGACGGAGTGCCCACACGTCCTTGTAAGCGTTCACACACCAGGACATAGCCAACCCTCAGCTCCAGTAGCAGTGCTCTTGCGCGACGAGGCAAGCCTAGACCACGGTCACGGGAAGGGAACGATTTGCTACACGCTGGTCGAGGTGCTGCTCAAGAATGTAACGACTAATGGGCAGACAAATGGGGGTCGTCGAGCTTAGACGAAATTTTCAGCCAGTCACCGTTGTGAGCAAAAGAGAAAGCCAGTCGACCAGCCTCTTCATTTCCGGCAATACCTGCAGGTGCGAAGGTATTATAAATCAACCGAAAGAGCCAGTGGAAAAGACACATATGCAACAAACAAGTAGCCTCAGTTGATTGGTCGCTTACCAAATCGCCCAGTACAATCTCGTTCTTATAAGATAAATGGTTCAATCCTCATGCACACTTAACGAGACATGTTATTATTCTTTTTAATTCGGCAAATAAAGTGTACTAAAGCGCGGAAGTGCTCAAGAAACACCATAGGACTTCGCTGTTCTCCAATCGTTTGGAAAGCAATTGCACGTGAGCGGCTTTCCTGGATTCCGATTGTCCGTCATAGGCAGCGAACGAGGAAGAGTATTGACCCATGGAAGCATACTTGTCACGAAAGCCAGATTAAGTTAAAGACTACAGTGACGACATCGTAACCAATGGTGACATCAGTAAGGGATATCGTGCATGCACGCAATGTCTAGAACACGCGGAGCAGCTTCATAAGGTTATTCGGCTCTTTCATTTGTACCTTAGAGTGGCGCGTTCGAAAAAAAGTAGCAAAAAGAAAGGAAGTGCCTGACGACCGACACCCGTTCTAGCGGCCAGTTCTGCAGCGACAGTCGTGCGTCCCAGCTGTGAAGCCATGCTCGTCGCCGACGCGGCGCTCACGAGGCGCTGTCGGGGAGTCGACCATCCCCGTTAGGGCTGTTTACGCAAGGCGCACCCCAAAGGCGCTCCTCCTCAAAGAAAGGCACCTGAAAGGCCCATGGTAGCGGGACCCCCGCCCGCTTCGCCCAAAGCTCCCCTTTCGGCCCTACGCGTGGGTCAAACCATTCAGCTGAGCAGGGCGCATGTGCCAGCGCCTTGTTATGTTAAACCTTCAATATATGGCCTCGGGTGCTCTGCTATCGGTGGCCATCTCTGCGCGCCCTTCTGTTCTTGTCTTTTTGTTCTTCCTTTGCTGCCGTCTCAGTGAGTCACGCTGCTTGCGACGCATACATTCGGCAATCTTTGTCCTGGCCAGCCGAAGGTATTAAAGGGCTCCCCTTGGGGAGAAGTTGTCCCTCAGGTGCACGCACACAGGCGGGTGTCGAAACACGACGTGAAAAGTGGCGCGCCTCCCAACCCTTGCGAAACAAGGGACGAGTAAAGACGTCTCTGCTGCCGCGCCTACCGGAACGCAGTCGACTGGACAATGGAGCCCTTGGTACGCGGCTGTGGCGTCGACGCGAAAGAAGCTATTATGGTGCGAGTTAAAACTGAGTCATATAGCGAAATTCGCTATGCATTGTCTAAGAGAGCGTGTGAGGTATTCAGTGTCGGAAGCGTCAATGTGGCGACGCAGAGTCGACAGCAATATGAAATAAAAAAAATAATGAAAAACTTGTGAAAGGCACAGCCTTGCGGTTTTACGGCGCTGCTAGGGGTTGGAAGATACATTGAATCGCGTAGCAAGGTTTCACTCACTCCGACCATACTGTTACCACACTAGCGTCGCTAAACTTGAGCCATCACTGAGCCTTCCAGCCGTCGAGCAGTGCCGCAAAAACCAGTTCTATCATTCGCTGCTTCTTCAGACTAACATCGCGCCTGTGCATCGCACGTCATACCCTTACAGCTATTGTAAGGTTGTTTAACCCCTTGCTGCTCGCACTACCACTCATCTTAATTTTTTTCTTCGTCTAAGCTGTGAAGACTGCAGTCTTCTTTTTTTCCGAAGCCGTGCGCCACTCCAGTCATACAACTTTCAAGGCATTCATCGACAATATTACCCTCTGCAATGCCCTCTGAAATGTTGCCCTCTCCCCTCCTGTAATAAGCAAAATACCAGAAAAACATACCGGAGCAAATATTCGCAACAAGATGAGGCATATGTCTGCTGAAGCGAAAATCCGGAGACCACTCAGCACATCCTAATGGAATGCGAGACAAGCGAGACCCGTAGGTAGCGCACACCTTCCAGCAACGCTTGGATTTAAAGTGGATGGAAGCATCAACCGGTCAGCAGTCGAGCTAAGCAAGATACGTTTAGAGTATTGGTGGAAAAAGCAGGGAAGAGATTAATACAATCCGTTACAGGCATAGGTAGTGGTATATATAAGGTAGATATAGAAGATTTAAGGAAGGGAAAAATATTAAGGAGGTGTATACAAAATGCTACAATGAAAGCATGTATGGCATACCTGATTAATTCAAGCGGGCTAGGTAACTATTAGTCGCCGTCCCATTTCGAAGGAGATGCCAACAGATCATCGTCATCATCATCATGTAGGTGGCAGTGCCGGCAGTACCGCGATCCATTTAGCACTTCTGTTAGCACTTCTCTTTCTGCACGCTTTTCGCGAGTGTGTGGAACCCATGTGCGTGGACGATAGCGGTAGCTGCTAGAGTGGCTCGTGCAGCTCAATTTGCGTCAATGAACACCAACACTACTCGCGAGTCTCACCACTAGGCGACATTGTCTCCCTGCCTTTGAGAGCTATACAAAAGACTAGGCGTACGAAAAAAAGGGGGCAAAAATCTCTGCAGTCTCATTTGTAGCGGCGATCTCGTTTCCTCTGACGGAGTCGCACGCTCTCTGCCAAGGTCTCCCTGATAAGCGTACTTTTCCGCTCACCCGGGGAAGTCCACTCGACAGAACGCTGATAGCCGTTGACGAGCAAAGCGGTGTGCCTGCAACTCTCCCACGAAAGTGGCTGGCGAACACCGACAGTCGCATCGCCTCTCCGCTGTCCTCCTCCGCTTTTTTTCTTTTCTCCAGGCCTTCTCAAAGTCATGTCGCTATTACAGAAAATTTCTGAAGCTATCGTTTGTGTCCTGATATTTCTAGCGCCAGCGAATCGTTCCTACAACCGAATGATGTGGAAGGGCTGTTTAATGAGGGAACAAAGATTGTCTTGTCCTCGGCTCGTAATCGCTTACGTACACCCTTGGTAGTGGACTACAAACGAAGGCACGTTGTCATGTCGCTAACCCCTTTTACATGCATAGTTCTTCTTCAGCAAGAATGAGTTATATGTGCAAGTAACATGCGTGAGAAGGCTTATGTCACTTGTGAACGCGTGTAATAATTTTCGCTAACTTTGGGGCCTGTATACGGTGCAGAATTGGGCGAGTCATGTTTTTAACAACGGATGCTGTACAAGAGCCTACTCACGCACATTGACGAGTCGGCTATGCCTATGATATCCGGCGGTCGATCACGAAATATCATGCTGCAGAAATGTCTTTTCGTAATATATATTTTACTTCATGAACTGATCTCGTAATTTATAGCGTTACTTACAGCGCTATTATTTCATCAGCCTCCGGCAGTATCTTTTGACGCTGCGGAGAGGTCTCCAAGGTGGGCAAATCTGAGCCGAGCTGAAAGCACGCACACACGCACTGCCCCCCCCCCCCCCCCACACACACACGCACGCACAGAAACACAGGGAAATAAATAGCCTGCGCGCGTGCGTCGTTGGGCGAAATAGAGACGCGTGCACTCTGGTGGCGCCACGCGCATGATCAGGAAAGCGAGAGGGTGTGTGTCCCTATAGCCGACGTAAAATTATGCGCACGAGAGCAGAAAGCAAAGGAAGAAAGAACTTTGCGGTGCGCACTTACTCGCAGTGCACGGATTGACAGGTTGTCGCAGTTTATACAGGAGCACTGTTTCGTGTCCGAAAGGCCGACTGATAACTCTCTTGACTGGCACTTTGAGGCGATAAGCGAAACTGCAGCAGGTGCGAATTTGCTTCCGTATGCTTCCGCGTTCATCGGCTTCCCAACCTAATGAAACGGGGAGCGTTCAATTTAAACCTTACCGTGTGTCACACAAACTGGTCTGTTCTCGAGAGGCTGCCACTGCATGCGTGTACACAAGTTACTCTGGCATCGCAACAGCACGCACAGACGGCGAAGGGTTGGTCTTGTGCGCGAATTAACCACTTGTTTCGCAGTCGGCTGGCACAGAAGCCCTTGGTGCCACGAATCACAGAAAAAGGCGCGTCTACCCACGCGGGAATTCGCGCTCAGTCTTCTAATCGACGCCAGTGTTTATCATTGAAGTGGAACGCGATACTGGGAGCGGCCAACAAGCAGCCGTGTTATACGGCTATCAGCACAGCCGTGTTTTCCCCGGGAGCAAAATAAGAGTGCGCGCGTATGCGGTTCGCTCTTTTCGGTACTTTCGTCACATTCCCCCGAGGCCGCGTTTTGGTCTAACTGTCGTCTGCTCTGCTAAAAACTCGTGCAAAAGACAGTGTCGGTATCTCTCCTGCCGCCAAAGGACAGCACCGTCGCCTATCTTTGGCAATATAAAAAAACACATTTTTTTCCCCGATTTGTCGGTTGTTTTATTTTCTCAGAGCACACACAGCAATCATGTGCAAGGTTTTATTTTCTGAAATGATCAGAACTTTCCGAAAACGTAGAGTGTATATAACCACTGTCAAAGAAACAGACCATGATGATATAAACGGGGTTTATTGGCGCAAGGGCCAGGGATGGCTAAAGAGCGTCAAAAAACAGACCATGCATATGTGCACTAACGAGTTTTCTATTGCTTACTGTCTCATTGGCTGCTCCAGAAGTGTTTTTTTCCCGGAGACTATTCTAGAAAATCTTCGTGCTCTTCACGAAGCAGCGATGCTGTGGTAAAATAGCCTCAATGGATTTTGTTCATGACCTCGAATTGTTTTGATGTAAGCGCTCGGTATGGCCGCTATTATTCCTCTGTCGGAGGCTGTGAAACTCAACGGATTTCACTTTAAAAAATAGAGTGAGTTCCTATATCAGCCACATAGTCACAGAGTGCGAGAAGAAATTAGAAAGAAAAGGCAATCAACCGCAGTGCGCACAGCGACGACGTTGGTATTCTTCTCATAGCAGTCATCATCATTCCCTTTTTCGTCCGTGAGTCGAAACCATGGCTGCAAGAGGACGGCAGGTGACTACTGTCTCTGTACAAGGATTCGACCCAAAAAGACCCCAATGTACCATGCGCAAACTACACTTAAGAAAGAAAGAAGGGAAGAAACGCGCGCATTTTACCCAGAATACCACTCTCTCAAAAGGATTAATTTTCTTGTTTGTTGCACTTGGCACACGAACTGCAAACAATACCACCAATGGCCGTGGCGCTTTTCGCTACTAAATGTTGTCGGAAAAACGATCTTTTCTGCTGTTCTTCGCGCCGGCCTGCTAAAGCTCCGAGTGCACAATCGGTGGGTCACGCACTGTTGTGGAAATTACCGTCTGCGAAAGTGAGAATGTTTGTTCTTCCAGAATAAATAAATAAATAAATAAATAAATAAATAAATAAATAAATAAATAAATAAACCAAAAGAAATAAGAGGCCCCCAGCCACTGAACCGTCACCGTGCGGACGTTGCCGGCGCATGTTGTCGTGCCCAGTCGGCCACCCCGCTGTCGGCGCCCGGGTTCGCCCTTAGCGGCGTCGGCCAGCCGAGGAAGGAGCGCTGGTGGTGGTGGGGGGGTGGCAGCCAGCGCAGCGGCACCGTCGTCGGTCGCTGGGTCGGCCGCCGGAAAGCGGAACGCCCCAGATGGAGGCGCGCTGCTCCCGCCGCCGATCGGGGTCGCCGCGGCCGGGGCCCGTCTTCGCCGACCCGGCCAAGCGCCGCCGCCGCCGCCACAGCGCGCGCGCTTTCATTGCCACCGGGCCCACGGCACGTGCACGACAGCCCGAGTAGCGCTGTGCCGCACAACAACGCAGCCAGACCATCTGTATCGCGTGCCGCCGCCCTTTCCGAATGCTACAAACGTTCTCCTCAGTCGGCGGGGGACATTTCACAGCCCGGCACTGTTGTAATCAAAATGTCGTTTCTCTTGGGGCCGTGGCCACCGCGTACAGGAATACCGTGCGTCTGCTCCCTTTAGCTTAATTCGGTATCAGCCAATAACTTTGTTCCAACGTCAAAGGAGGCGTACGATCAATCACAACCGGGACAATCTGTCACAAAAGGGATGGCGTGGGTTAAAATAAAAAAAGCCACTAAGGTTTGACAAAGGCTTTCACCCCGTTACAAGAAGCAGGTTAGCAGGTTTGTGCTGCAGGTGCTGTGTTGACCATGATAGCTCCTATGGAACGTTTTATAGAATCATGTAAGTCAGCCATGTTGGAAGTCCAAGTTTGCAAGACGAATGGTACGTCCAGCAAAGCTCTATGGAACATAAATGGTTACTATGAGGTTACAAGTGGCCGAAGTGATGATTCTGAGATGGATGTGCCAACTGAAAAGTGGAGCTTGGAATGGCTGTGTGAAAAGAACAGTGGGAGCCTTGGTTTGATCATCGGATGAATAAAGGCTAGGATATCTCGGCAAGGCGGCAGTGCTGACTGACTGTGGTGACAAGGGGGCATGTGGCAAGCCTAAGAAGGGGTGACAAGATAATATCGAAAAATACTTCAGCATCGGTATGAAGAAAGATCGAGTACCTGGCATGGAATGGAGGTAGATCGTAAACAAAAGCAACACCCCCCCCCTCCCTCCGTTCGTAAGAATAAGATATTGTTGCCTTAAGTAGCTGACAACGTACCCTGATTAATGCTACCGATCCCCTCCTTCGTCATTAATTTGTTTTTGTTTTCTTCTTTTGAAACTTAAAACACGAGTACATGCGAGGCCTTAAGACGACGGTGGTGCGCCATATTTTACGACTCACTGTAAAAAACAAAATTTTGGAGTTTTACATGTCAAAGCTATAATCTGATTATGATGCCATCCGTAGTGGAGGACTACGGATTACTTGTGACCATCTAGGGTTCTTTAACGTGCTCCTAAATCTAAGTAGACCAACGTTTTTGCATTTCACCCCCATCGAAATGCGGCCGCAGTGGCCGTGATCGAACCCGCGTCCTCAGCATCGCAACACCATAACCACTGAGCTTGCTGAGCTACCGCAGCGGATCGATTACGACTCATACAGAAGTTGGGCGCTGTAGTGCCTTTTTTTTTTCTACCCGCGTCACCATTCTATCGTTCGCTTCACTACTAACAGTTATTTTCCTCACGTTTAGTTTCTGCGAAATGCAAACCGCTAAAACTCTGAACGGTAATGTTTCAACTTGCCTTGCTGCGAGGCATGAAACACCTACCATCAGGAATCCTTCGATGTAACCCATTCCACAGTCTCTCCGATTTGTTATGATGTCTAGGGAGGAGAGAGAGAATAAGCATTTTTATTAGGTAAATGCAGCTTTGGAGAGGCGTCCTCATTCCAGAATGCCTTGAGCTCGGGCCGCGCCCTGGGCCCTCGCAATCAGCCGTTGCTGATCCTCGAGGTCGGAGCTGGCCAAGGCTCTCTCCCAAAGCTCGTTAGTGGGGTAAGGGTTCGGAGGATTTAATGGTGCCGCTCTGCAACCCCCTACTATGTGCCTGAGGGACCCGGGCTCTGCGCAGAAGCGGCATTGCGGAGAGAATTTTGTAGGGTCTATGATGTGATTTCTGGTTGGGTGGGGGAATGTATTATTATTAATGTCTAGGGAGGAATCGTACAGATTTACGGTGTTTTCATGTATAGGAAAGAAGCTAGTTTTTGGACACGGAGATTGGGAAACAATGTTTTGCGGTTCAGCAGTGTGTGTCATTGGATGGCCATCTCTTTCGCTCTATACCGAACGAAATGGTTTGTAATTTCTATTCGTTTCTCACAGAGTGCGTGCGTCATTGTTTCATAACTGGACAAAGTCCTTCCGATGCAGCATCCTCGTTCAGCTTTTTATTAACACATGCTTCATCTTTAAGATAAAGCGCCGAATGTTAGTTTTGTTACGTACTGCTACTGTCAAGAAGTAACCAAACATTACATCAGTTTTCAATTCCAAATGCAAGAAAACTAACGGTTCCTTCGCATTGGTCACGTCACATAAATAAGAACTGTGGCACTGTGTCAGCTTTGTTTAATAACAAAAAAAGAAAGCTAAATAACTCGACATCTTGGCTGAAGCGAATGGCAATCTACTTCTGAGCGTGTGTTGAGTGAATACTAAATGTGATTTGGGCGCCGTTCAGCCGATGAGTGACGTAGAAATACGTGGTAGTGTCCTTGCTGCTTAGAAGAACGCTACGTCTGAACAGCCATTTAGTAAGCGGTCGCAGCTACTCTTGTCAACAAAGTTTCGATTTCACAGGAAGTGAGCACGAAGGTAGTTTCACAACGAGCGAGGTTGTTCCTTTTCATATAGAGTGGAATCTCGGTAAACGGAAATCTCTTAAACGGAACTGTCGCTGAAACAAAACAGCCTCTCGGTAGGTTCTGTAGGGTACTGCAATAAAGCTTTTATTAATCACAACCAAAATTTTCCCAACACTTTGTAAACGGAGCCACAGAAGTAAGCTTTAAATTATTTTTTTTTATGCAGGATCTGAAATATATTTTTTTGCGACAACTGTTTTCTATCCAGAAAGCCACCCTTGAAAAGCGGTCTCAAAGACTCACGCAGTCAAAAATTTGATAAAGTTTTATTGCACAGCATGTGCATACATATAGAGCGCCTTGCGGTACCGCCTCACCTCATAGACGACCAAAATAAGGAGAACCGAAATTTCGGACGTCTCATTGCTCATCGTTCGATAATTTGGATTACAATTGCAGGAGCGCGTGTTATTCGGCCACTGACTGAAACAGTAAGATGCATGTTTTTTTTATTGGTCGCCGGCATCTCCTCAAAACCGAAACTAGCGAAGCCTAGTCAATGCAGTAGAAATCGACCGCGCCCAAGCAACAGGACAAACTAGCTGCTGCATTCGCTTCTTTATGGTCAAACTATGTAACGCTGTTAAGAGGGTGTATGGCACATAGTGGTGCACCTGTGCACATCTTTCTCATTAAACGGAATTCCTGTTAATCGGAACGAATTTATCCGGCCCCTTTCCGTTTAACGAGAGTCTACTTTAGATCTCAGCGCCACAGCCGCGCTACATCATGCAAATACTTTTCTGCAAAAGCCATCAGTTGACGCCACATAATGACAGTCTTCTTTACTAAGCGATAAAAAAATACGCAAAAGAAAAATGATTTTGCTTGTCGACGACGTTGCTGGATCACCTGTGATAGTAGCACGCTCTGCGCGGAGGCCAACTCTAGTAAGCGTACTTGTTTTTTACTAACCGAGCGCGTTCACATAATGCCATCAATCGGTTTCCCTGCGAGCTTCACTTCGCGCGTTCAGCCCAATTTGAAGCTTCGGAGTCGTTGACGGGTTCTAACTTTCGCGACGCAGGATGACTTTGATATCTAATATGTTTTAACAGCGCGAGTTGCTCGCGGTAACAAAGATTCTTGGACTGAAGCGCGTTCGCATTATTGACGTTAAGCCTTTCACAGCTTAAGGGCAAATTGATCAAGCCTAGAATACATACCGGGATATTTTTGGTCATTATAGAGTCAATTGTGTCCAACGACAGTGGAAAGAGCGAGGGAGCATACAAGACAGAAGTAATCTCGTTGATAAGAGTGAAAAATCAGCCGTCGGACGGTCCACGGCTGAACGAGGGACACTCCTAAGCCGGAAGAGGTTTCAGGATTAACTGCTAAAGCATATGCTCGAGCGAGGCGTCAAGTGGGCAGAGAACAAACAGAACAGGACGCGTGGAGTACGTAGCGTTCTCGCGCATCCGAGAGGTTGAGATATTTCGAGCTTCCGTAGGTCGGAAAATGAATGTATAGCACATATAACGCGCTGCAAATACAGGCTCAGAGGCCTACAATGCACACAGCCGTCCGTTCACATTCTAGCATTTACGCGCGGCCACTGTCATCGCACGCACGCACCCTCCACCAACACCACGCATACTAATCAAAGAGGAGGCCATCGGAGACGGCATGCGACATGTGACATACGTGCGACATACGTGCGACATACAGCGACATGTGACGTGCATGCGACATACGTACACGCGCGGTTATCTCCTAATACAAATATTCCGATAAAAGATGCGTCCATGCAAACGCGCGCATGTCGAAATCACGTGGAAGTTGGGACAGGCACGGGAGTTATTACACTGGAGCTCTAAGTGTACGGGAGTGGCGATGAGCGTTGAACAGGAATATAATTATGTAAAGTACACATGCAGAATGTCCTTTTTTCCCATTCCAATGAAAATGTTTATCGCAGCAAAGACAGATATTGACATTCTGTAGGCAGAATCGTATGGCATTGGTAAATTGAACTTGACTCAAGAAAGTAACGCTGTTATTTTGTTTTCCTTTTATAAGCAAGACCTGTGCAAGACGCACTTAACAGGAGTAATGTTCTTGCGTAATGTGCAGGTAATGTGGTCAATTTGTTCGTATTGTTGCAAAATAACTGCGTCGCACATATGCAATATCCACAGAACACCCCACTAGAACTTGACACTTCCTTCTATATTGCTGTGAGTAGGAGTAGCCTTCACCAACTTCTACAACTACGGTATTGGAGTGGTGGACTCATGCATGTGAGCGAAGTGCAAGCGTGAAGAGACCATCGATTATCTTCTGTTCCACTGTTCTCGGTTTGATAAACAACCCCAGACTGTCCAACGTGCCTTGAATAGACTAGACGATAGGCCATTCACAGAAGCAAAGGTCTTGGGCGCCTGGCCTCACCGCTCATCAATCCGCAAAGCCATTCGAGCTCTTTTGCAGTATCTTGAGACTTGGCTGCCCGACTTTAGATATGCTGCACTTGGATCAGTGCATGTGAAAATGCGATTAAGACTCATGTCCCCTCTCTCTCTTTCTTTCACTCTCCATCCCCTCCCAATGTGTAGGGCAGCAAACTGGGCAAAGTCTCGTTAACCTCTCTGCCTTTCTTCCTCCGTTCTTTCTCTTTCTTCTGAATTGCAGCGAATTTCAATTGAAATCGCTTGATTAGTTGCCTACGGACACACTTCATGCTTTTCGCGTACGTGCCTGGTTTTGGCGTGCACAACTAAAGCTTTAATGGAGAGTGATTCTTTGAATCCGACTGCTGGAAGGGGTTTTGCTGGTTCAAATGGGTGATCGCCAAGGCGACATGAAAGGAAACTAAGAAGAAAATAGTAATATAATAATAATAATATGGGACAAAAATAACCAGAATAATCTCCTGCAAAACACTTATAAAATTAAATAATTCCGATGTTTTACGTGCTATACACCATATCGCGAGTATCCAGACACCCCCGCTATAGTGGGGGACTCCGTATTAATTTTGACCACCTGTGGTTCTTTAAGGGGAACCCGATGCACGGTACACAGGCGTCTTTGCATTTCGCCCTCATCGAATTGCGGCCGCCGCGACGGGGATTTGATGAAGCGACCTCGCGCTCAGCGGGAAAACAATTATTCTCATCCACTATATGTATAGAGCATCCGCTCGGGCAAACGCTGCTACAACGCTGCGGCGCGCCAGGTGTTCGTGCCCGCAGTTTGCTTCGTTACACGGTTAGTCTGGGGACGGTTAAGAACTGCTCGACGATGAACTAGACCGCACAACCTCGGGCCATCCGCGGCGCACACCATTCGCCCCAATCATGTCGCGGGCGAGGTTGAGCATCCTCCTCGACAGTCCTAACGCGGCACCCTTAACGCTCTCGACGGGCAAGGCGAAGCCACCCCGTAGCCGCCGTGCCGAACAACCAGATTTGGTCAACTTTACCTCCACGGTAGACGAGTGCATTCTCTGTTGACAGAAAACCGCTGCCATGCAGCGCGAGCCCTGCAGACCCCAATGGCCGACAATGGCACCACGTCAAGCAGCAGCTTTCCACTTAAAGACAACTGACCAATCCAGTTCATTGATTAGCCGCCGACATGGCTGGGCGAGTGATGTCGGCGACTTCGTTGACGGGCGCAGAAAGCCGTCTGCTTTTACCCTCTTTGTTTATTTCTGGGGTACCCGTTTACAAACCCACATTTATCACATCTCTCATCGTCGTGTAGGAACTTACCTACACTGCAGAGAGAGAGAGAGAGAGAGAGAGAGATGAAAGGGGAAAGGCAGGGAGGTTAACCAGATGGGAAGATCCGGTTTGCTACTCTATGCTGGGAGAGAGGGGAGGGGGAGGTATAAAGTGATTGCAAAATAGAGATAAAGTACCTACACTGTACCTACGCTGGGGGAGAGAGGGAAGGAGCGATAAAGTACCTACACTGTATCTACGCTGGGGAGAGAGGGGAGGTAAAGTGATAGCAAAATAGAGATAAAGTAGCTACACGTTTTTTTTATTAACCTACACTGCAAAAAAAAGTTTACACCTTTAAGGGTGCTTTCTTGTCGCACTGGTAACCTCCTTACTTTTAGGTCATTACAATATTTTATAAAGGACGTCAACGGAGCCGACGCATGATGACATCACTAGGCGTGTCATCACCAGACGTGTGATGGCAAAAGACGTAGTTGAAAACTATGTAATCATTCTGACAACCTTCGGCGCACAGAAATATCTGACAAGAGAATTTCGCAGAGAGAGACATAAAACTATCCTGTCGAATATTTCTGTGCGCGCAATGCTGTCAGAATGATTGCATAGTTTTCAACTATGTCTTTTGTCATCGCGCGTCTAGTCGCAGCTTCGTTGTCGTCCTCTATAAATTTTTCTAAAGCCCTAACGGTAAGTGCGACAAGAAAACACCCTTAAGGGTGTAAATATTTTTACGCTGTATATATTACTTGAAGGACATACTAGCAAAAATTGTGAGTTCAGTTCGGGTGGTGCCCATGCTTCGCATAGCTGTTTGCAGCGTTTAAGGTGACATACTGACGAATAGTATACGTACAGTTTTCGTCGAAAATTTCGAAGCCAGTTTAAAAGTTGACATCTCTCTTCAGGTCCTGTGGAAGAGCTTTAGTGCATCTGGTGCTCCGAGAGAGATACGCGCTGTCCCCCTTGTTCGTCTCAATGTCTAGGCCTTTGGAACAGTAAAACGTTTACTAGGGCCCAAATACATAGCCGGACGACAAGTCCAGATACGCGTGCTGCAGGTTCGACGCCTTTGACAAACATAGCACATAAATATTTCACTGTTTTATTAGACCTCGCTCTGGGCGTAACACATGATGAATGGGCGCACATTATATATGTTGAATGTCTTTTTGCTGTGTGAAATGACTTGGCACATAGATTGAATGAAGGCTTGTAAATTAGCTTTTGCAGCAATGTCACCGGGAAGGCCGTTCCGGCTTTACTGCTGTGTGAGGAAAAAAAAATGAAAAAGTGACAATATGGCCATCACTGAGAGTAAGTCTTAGAGAATGATTTATGCGAAATCGTATGTATGCGTTCCGGTAGCAAGATGACGCACAGGAACAAGCTACGATGTATGAGTACAAAAAGAAAGCAAACACTAATAATGTCACTGTCTTCCAGTTTCCTCTCCGGGAAACTTGCCGGCTAGTTACAGGGGTTCGCTGACGGTCAGGTAGAGCCTCGAGTACAGTCTACTGAAGTTGTGCGTTGTTGGGCGTAATGTGCTTGTTCCGTTGTGGTAGGTTCCTCTCGTAACTCGGCAAGCCTCGGTCGAGTTTTACCTCGATTACGGCTTACCGCGGCAACTCCTCGTGCCCGTCCAACACGCGCGCAACACAGCGCGGCGCACTTCGTCCGGTGAAGAGGCGCCTCGTGGGGCTGAAGCCGGAGCCGCCGCGCAGGGCGGGCGACGTCGCGGCCGCCGACGACCCACATCGGCGGGATGCCGTCGAAGTGGGTTAGCGCGAGGCGCGCCTCCTCGGCGGCGGCGGCGGCGGTTCCGGCGCTTTCTCTCCCGGCCCGGCTCCGCTTCCCACTTTCGGTTTCGGTCGTTCCGCTCCGCGGGCTCGGAGCGTCACGTGAGCGCCCGAGCTTTTCCGCCGGCACACAAGCGGGCCGCTGGCACCGCCTTCTCCCGAAGCTAAGGGGTTAACCTCCACCACTCCCCAAGGGAGAGCGCTCGGGGACAACAAAAGTGCACGCGCATTTCGCCTCATTTCTGTGCCGCGCACATTCAGGGACGCGTCTTTTTCTTCGTCTCGCGCGGCCGCTTTTCGTTGTTTGTTTCTCGGAGTGGAGCACCTCTTGTGCCGCTTCGTCGGAAGCTCACTCGCGTCACGCTCCTCAGCAAGCGCGCACGGGCAGAAATCCGTGTCGTTTGTCGGAAGGCAAACAGTGATGAACATTCAGAACGCCGCAGGCTGGAGATGACATTTGTCAGAAGGTTATGCAACAGGCACATCGCGTCAGACAGGTGGTTTGTGCCCTCTGTGGAAAAAGAGGGGGAAAAACTGCCGTGTCGGTCAGCTTTTGCATTCTAACCGGTGTGTACAGCTAGTTCGGAAGGTACCGCACAGATTAGGTATTTTAATATGCTACCTCGTGTGCACGAAATAAGTGTTACTGAGAAATTCACACGCACGTAGTCTTTCGCACATACTGCGCCTCCGTGGACGTATGCGTGTTAAACCTCTGTGCGTGATTATCAAGGAGAAATTATTTGTTGCAATCATCTTTGTTCGTTGCGATGACTGAGCAGCAGAGAAAGCAGATTGAAGACAGCTGGATATCTCATATCCTTTGGCGTGTCCGCGTTCACTGTACTTTCACTGCTGAAAACACTCCTGACCAGATAAGCTCCTCACATTGCTAACAAGAGGTCGACATATACCCGAAATCAAACGCGGAAATGAATATGACTTGGCTTCCTAACTGGGCCGTCCGTAAGGTTCAGGCACGCTACTGGCTCGCACATTGTTCTGGATTGGTGTGTCTCCCACAAGTGTACCCTCGAATGGTCGTGCAGAAGTAGGTAAAGGCAAGGCGCAGAAGACCAGGACTTGGGAAGAACACAAACGACAAGGCCAGGCACGCAGATACAGCGATCCGAAGTGCTTTACTGGCAACACGGTATCCTATCCCAAGACCTGTACTTCATCTTTCGCGTCGCCTACTTATGGTGAAAAGGATAACTACCCTGTAACTTGAATTCTCCACAACTAAAACAAAACAAGAAGTTGACGACGTGCATGGTTTCTGACGTGACAAGAGCCTGCTTTCGTTATTCGACCAACATGTTGTTATGCTGTACTAAACAGTTCTGCAATAAATTAGGAATTACTCTAAAAAGAAAGAGTGATAGACCGCCAGTGAAAACATTATGTGTGACAAATTTATTGCGGCAGCAATTATACGGATGCTCGATGCGCATTGCCGCCGTCATGCTGTTCCGCTATCGACGGCGCGTTTGGCTGCGAAAACGACGAAGCTAAGTCGACGCACAGTCGGCTCGTCGGTCGGCTCGGTGGTGGGGCCAGGTCATGCGGCGTTCTGCCTTCCGCTGCTGGCTTGAGCATTGTGCGCGTGCACACTGTAGACACACTATAGCGTCCCTGCTGGCATTTTGTGCGTTATATGCGCTGGGCTGAGCGGAACGGACGATAAACGTCGAGCTCAGGTTAATGTTTCGCTGGGCGCTGACTGAGACCAACGGTTTCCCGCCGCTCTCATCGCGTGCCAGCGTTGTGAGACCGCCAGGGCGCTGTTCCTTCGCCCCAACATGTCACAGCCGCGAATAGTTGGACCACCGTTCGACGAGCTTAAACGCGACGTGAAACCTTTCTACCACTGTCAGTGCTTGGGGCGAAAATTCGAAATTTCTTCCCCCTCTTGAACAGCCGACGAAATTTCAGATAAAGCTGCTTGTTTTTGTCTATATTATTGGTTCGGAGTGCTTAAACAGAAAAGAGAGTGACTTCTCTGCCCCTCCGTTCCCACAGTGTGTTGCAGTACGTAAAAGAAAGTCATTATAGCCTAAACTTTTTCGTCCTGAGAGGTTAACATGTGATTCTGATTGCTCAGTAAATAAAAACGAAAGTATACATCTGTGTAGTGAAATCAAGTCTACTGGAACCACTTTCTTACTTCTTCTTTCTCGTGTAAGCGCACCTTCTAGGAGAGCGCGTAGGCGCTGGCACACACACACACACTTCGCCGAGAACTACAATAGCCTAGCTCCACGACGCTTTCCTTTTCTTTTTTCTTCCTCGCTTCTCGAGTTGCGCACCGCCGACATGCGCGATTTGTAGCGAATGCGGTCGCGTGTGCGGAGAACAAATTCCACGCAGCGACGACGCACACACATACGCCCGCCACCCCATGTGAGCAGCATACTGATCGTGCATAACCCTTGTGGATCCACATGTGTGGGCCCTGCAAGGTCGCTAACAGGGCCTGCACGTCTTTGGAGTTGAAGGTGCGCTTGTTTTAGGTATCACTTTTGAGCCGATGTATTCCCCGCATAGCTACAAGTAGACCTTTCCTAAAGAAATGTTTGACTATTTCTTGCGACTAAGTAAAGAACGAGTAAGGAAGAGTAAATAGAAACACGGTGCCCTGTTTGCCCATCTCCTATTTTTCTTCGCTGTACATTGCATGTGCGTATGTTTGCGCCCTTGCGGCTGTCACTAGTATGTAAAAACTCGCCCAGCAACACGTTTTGCTAAAGAAGAAAGAGAAGAGGCATTTCTACAGATTATTTAAAGAGTGACGATTCAGCTCCAAAGAGGGAAGAGCAATAAAGGAACCGGAGGAACGTTAGCACAATGTCGGGTTGGCTGTTCGAAAATATGGGGCAGAGAACATGGAGGAAAGGTATGTAAGCTAAGGGCAAGCTTACAGGCAGTCCACGTTGGCACAGGTAGGAAACGGCACAGCGTGTCATAGACGGGCTCCTCAAGTGCATTGATTTCAAGGATCTTATTAGAGCTCGTACAGCTTTGTGGGCAGATGAAGGGCGAGGGCGCGCTCCCAGGAGTTGCACTACCATAAAAGGTCGACAGTCGAATCAGCTTGGCGCACTCTGACAGTCTGGCTTTGGGTGTATTTGGGTGGCTTTGGGGACGGAGGTTGTGCCGCACGGACTAGTGAGATAGGTGATTCGTCTCAGCTTTTCAGTTCCGTCGGTGTAAGCAACGCCACGAAGCCAAAACCAGCCTAAACGCTGAGAACTGACGCGCCAAACATGGCGGCGGCGGAATACAAGATTGATCTACTCCTCTTACCACAGCGGCTCAAAGGCTGCGATGAAATTCGCCTTTTTGCAAGAATGGAAAGAGTTTCCCACAACATCACCGAGCTCCATGGTAGGTAAACTCTCTGTAATTCCGGTCATTTAAGGTGTCGTTGCAAAGCTCGACGGCGGACAAAAGCTGGCAGTTTCGAAAGGCTGCAATACATATCACGCTGCTCGTGCACACACGAGTGGTATTCGCGAGCAGCTATAGCGCATAACATATAGAAACTGCCCTCACGCGAGCAGCTTCGTGCGTAAACTTAGGTCTCTCTACAGAGTGGTTTGTTCTGGCAGTTAACATCCGTGGACCTTTTGTAACGATGCTTATACGAAGGAGTGTACTTTTTGGACTGTTGGCAGCACTCGCCTCCGACCTTCAATTGAATACTAGTGCGTGTCGTAGCAGTCCAGTCGCGCTGGGCGCAGGGCTGTGTAGGTTAGGCCAACAGGTATTGGGGGCGGGGGGGGGGGGGGGGGCGGCTAGAAGCACTTTCCGGTTGCTTCACTTCACTTTTGAATGGGCGGAAAGATGCAACTCAGGATGCAACACGTGATAGACTTCCGGAATTAGTGAAGGCGACCGGCCACTCGCGTATGTGCAGCCAACAGTATTGTCTGGAATTTCCTTTTGCGAACAATTTTAGCGTATAAGCGTATAAGTACGGATACGGGTCCCTGAGCACTAAGGCGTTGCTAATGATTGGAATGATTCAGTGACAAATAAACCTAACGAAAGAAGGAGAAAAAAAAGGTGCCAGGCCTAGACTTACACTTGAGCGGACGTTAAAAGACAAGTTCACGTTCGCACCAAGCCATTTCGAACATATGCAGAATGCACGTAACCGTAGGGTATTTTGCCCTGCACATGAAACGCTCCTTCCAATATCTGGAGAAGGTCCGAGGCTTTCGTCGACCAGCGAAAGACGACGGGTTCCGAGGCCGCGGGCCGCGCACGCAGGCCCGGCGTCGCAGGTGCGCGCGCCGACTCGCTCGGAATGCGCCGGGAGGAAGAGGGGGCTAACCCCGTTCGGAGGGCGGCTAGTCCTACTTCCGACGGCCCCGTCGCCATGCGTCACTTCTCGCCAGGCCCGAGTGTCACGGCATCGCGAATGAAAAGATCCGCGCCCCTTGCCTGGGTCACCCCGACTGTCGTGGAGCCGCGCGCGTGCGTTAATTGCAACGCAGCGGAGACACCCTCCTTTGCTTGCCTGTCACCGGATGATGCGTCGCCGCTGCATGGCCGGTGGCGCGGACCTGCCCTGTGCAGGCGCCGTGGATGATCGCTCGCGGTGCGTCTCATAACGGCGCTGTAACCTAACCTATCAACTGTTTCCAGAGTTTTCCGGCCGTCCTGTCAGCGCAACCGTTTAAACGCCGTGAGGCGCCGTCGCTCCGAAGGTATAGCGTTTGAGGGCAGCCAGTCTGTCACCATCAAGCCAGATATATATATATCTGGCTTCGCTGCAGCTCAGCTGCAATTGCGCAATTGCAACATGTGCCCTAAAATCAATAACTAACAGTTATTTGGTGGATGTTTTTGATTAGCTACCTAGGCATTGCGATTTGAAATGCAGGTTTACTTTACACTTCATCCTGAATTTCGCATGAAAAATCGGATCAGCGCTGTCTCTCACAGGCGTCATGTTTTTTTAAAAATTTATTCGAAAAAAAAGAAAAGCGCTATACCTCGTTTTGCTTCGGGGAAACAAAAGCGTGCATCCCGTGCGCTGTAAGAGTATTTCACGAAATAAAGATAGGCGTTGATGCTTTGGCACAATCATTTCTCATTGCAGTTCGTAACAGAGGCTGACTCCAATACGCTCGCGAAAAACCGTAGCGAGGGAAGGCGAGGAGTCTTCTCAGTGCAGGTGATGAACAATGTTAATCTGAGAAGCGACTTCGGTAAATGGATAGCGAACCAGTATACTTTATATTTCGCGTACACACATAAACGCGTTATATCAACGCGTGCATGCAAGCGAAATCGGCGAAACTAAAACAAAGTGAAGGGCCATGTTTTAGGCAACAAAGTGCATTTCAGCAGACTAAAATGTATTCTTAAAACTACATTCTAGGCATGCAAAAAGAAAAGAACGTGAGAAAAATAAAATTTGTGAGACATTAAATTATTTTATGCGAAAAATTGCACGCGCAACACCTGCGGCATAAAACGACGTAAATGAAGTGTTTACGCGATCGAGACAGCCACCAACCACGAGAGCAAACTGTTAAACGACAAAGTGACGAAATGAAGAGCATTAAGAAAGGAACGGCAGCAACAACGGCAACAAAAGAAAGAGAAAGCCTGAAAAGGAGTGAGGCTGACCCCGATTAAAACTATTTTGACTTCCGCAAGCCGTTTCCCGCAGAGTTGGGAACATTAGGGACAGACGTACAGCTGCTCAACGAATTTAAGCCAACCCATTTCCTGCGCGATACCGTATGCGCTAGAGAAACACAGGCAGCATATATGGGGCCAAATTCGCAAAGCTCTTCTCTTCGTAAGTGCTATTGCCACTGCCATATAAAACAATGTCTGCGATGCTTCTATAATCGCTGGAAGCGACCAGGGCCACCATAAAGCATGAAGTCGTGGCGCTACGTTCAGTGTCTGTGCATGTTTACCACCTTCAAAACGCTGATTGAGGCTACGAAGCAGTCCTAAAAAGAGAATACGTTTAATTGTCTGGCGATGTCACGCCATTTCTCAATCTTTGGGTGCCTTTTTTTTATACATAGCCGGACTGGAGCAAGAAATGAAGCTCTCCTTTCCCAAAGTACTGAATGTTTCGAAACTGTAGAGTGATCACTACTTGCTGCTGGGCTAGTTAGTTAATACGTATTACTGTTCTATTTCCTGTCCTGGCTTTACTTCACTTTATTTCGTGTCTCATTACACTGGTAGTACCTGGAATGCTCTCTCACACGCCTACAGGTGCACCTTGTAATTGCTGGTCCAGTTGGACATTTAACGGCGACGTTCCCTTTGCATTGGTTGTCGCGGGTGTAATAAATTATGGAATGGCAGAAGGCCCCACTCAATAAATCCATAGAAACTAGGCGCCACAGAACGCCCGTGTTATGAGAGCCCTAGACGGGCATATTTCAGCTAGAAATGATCCTAGCTTTGTACGCTGGTCAACTGGCTACGAGGACAATTACGTTTACTAGGGCGCCTATAACGTAAAGCTATTCCAAGCTTTCTGATTCCAATTCTGCAATCAGCCCTCCACGATTGGTCAAAACATTTTCGAGCGCCCACCCACTGCGTCTGTCTGTCACGCGACGTCAGGAAAACCGCGAAGACGCCCTATCTGATGTGATATGTGCACACTGATTATGCATGAAACGGACCGAACGAAAAAAAAATTAATTCTCATTCGACACCGTTGCGTCGTTTGACCAACTGCTACTGGTCAAACTTTTTCGGGCTGCGCCCACTTTGCCTCTCTGTCACACGACGCCACAAAACCGCTAAAGCTCACCGCGTCAAAGTGACGTGCACGCGTTAAATGCGTATTATTATGCCGAACAAAACTGAATTTTTTTCTCAATAGCCGGAGATTGCCCCGTTCCGAAAGGAATAGAAGATGGCTGCTCCTTGATCGCTGTGGCACTGGCTACTCGGAGCTGCCGTGGAGCATGGATTTATTTGAGTACAATAAAAGGTTTTGCGTGGCAGTATAACATTATCGAGACCTTTCGGCACCTATACGACATTGCTCTGCCAACTTTACTTTGCTGAGGATCAGTTTTAGCGGCATTTTGAACCTTCCGTTGCACGCCGCAGCGATTTTCGGCCAGCCACCGCAAGCTAAGTAAAGGGAAGCGGACCAATCGCAAACGCCGGCACAACCCTCCTCATCCGGTTATCTACTTTTATTGTTCTGGCTCGGCCCTATCAAAATTCTGTCCACCGTGCTCCTCTCCACTTCTCAACCAATTAGATAAGAAAAACCTGTCAAGGTAGGCAATGCTATTCGCTTTGAAAGCAAAAGAAAGTAACATACCATAAAGGCGAAGCGCGTATGATTGGGTTTTTCAAACAACACTGCGAGTTACCACTCAATGCTTACGTCGGTGGTTACGTAAATTTGAGGTCTTGAGATTTCAATAAAAATAGATTGGAATAGTTTTACATTATATGGTCCCTGGGCACGAACCTGCTTTCGTATAGTCGGCGTTGCCAAGACTAGTCGAAGCAAAATCTCAAAGGAGAGTAACTGCGCCGTTTAAGAAAAAAACATCCTTTAATATAAAACACGACATTGTGGTATAAACTTGAAAAGTAATCACTTTCAGGCACGAGTGTTGTAAATAGCCAATTATGGATACAATAAAAGCAATATACTAAACGTGTTATTGATATTTCACTCGTGCCCGCATATCAAGATGAGGCCCGAAATAATAATAATAATAATAATAATAATAATAATAATAATAATAATAATAATAATAATAATAATAATAATAATAATAATAATAACAACAACAACAACAACAACAACAACAATAGAAATATAGATTCAATGCTATGTTGGAATCCATATGACACGAAGCTTCTTTGAGTTATTCAGGTACAAAAGGGGGGCACTTAGCGCATGACACGTGCGCAGCCTCGTCGCCTGTACAGCTGCCTACGTCACGAGAACGAAGGTGATGTATGATATACTTGCTGATGGAAAATACATTTAAGGGCTCATAACCCTCGCGTCATAGTGGCGCATATACGTTCAGGGTGACTGGCCAGGAATGGGCTCACACCCAGTGGCGCGCATGCCCAGTGACCTAAGTTGTGTGTGTGTGTGCGTGTGTGCGTATATATATTTGTATATATATCTGCAAATGTATCCGGCGGGTAAACGACCACGAACGCCATACCACGGCTTAGAGGCACAGAAAGTTTCCCTTTAAGAAAGAGTTTGTGTATAATGCGGCCTCTGCGAACAATTACTGTTTTTGGCTGCGTTAAAGATGTGTACGTGGAGCATATCTTTAATAAACTACTGTGCTGCTGAACATATTTCACCAGAAAGGAATTTTAGGGTACTTTCCACAATGTAATACGGAGAAGAAAGAAGCATAACATTTTACTGCGCAGACATATAATAAAATACTGCTCTGGTATATACTGCAGTTTTGAATGGAGAACATGCTGTCGCACGCTCAATACAGGCATATCCATCACCACTTATCTGTTTTTCACTTCCTTCAAGAAAATCGGTGCTCTTGAACACTCGAAGGGCACTTCCGAGAGCTTCCTACTTGGAAGCACCGACAGGGACTCTATAGACGTCACCGACTTCTAACGTCCTCGGCAAGCGTCGCGCAGATCAAAAGGCTTACAGTCCAGTCGCCTCGCAGAGCCAGTTACTCGGAGCCAATGTACCGGGAAGGGCAACGAGAAGGTCGAGCGGGGAGCCCGAGAGCGGGGTGTCTGCGCGCGATTCACGGCGATCGCCGCAAGGATTTCACGTCATTGCGCGTCCTTCGTAGCTCGTACGCACGCCGCGTCCCGATTGCAGCAATCCGTGATCGCGCCTCTGTTTGAAAGAGAAAGAAAAAATTATACATTCCTGGCTTTGGCGGCATCGCCTCATTCACTCGTCGATAGGGGTCGGTCTTCGCGCAGTGGACCGCAGTGGCGTCACTCGAGAGCTTTTTTTTTTTACTGCTTTTTTTCGAGACCAAGGGGAACCCGGGCGTGCACACCGGGACTTGCGACGGCGCGTCCGGCGGCGGTGACAACTGCGCTTCCTGGTCGCGCACCGCGTGTCGCGCGCCCAACGAGCTTCGCGCCGGAACCACGCAGCCTTCTCGCGGACCATTTCTGCTAGAAACAAACGGTAATTGTGCGCCTCCATTCGAGGCCAAGGTTTTCGCGGGCCTTGGGCGACGACGCACTCCCCCGCCCCGGTGGCGCTTGCTTCCCACCGGGTTTGCTTTTCGGGCTCCCCCGCCGAAGCGATTAACCAGGCCGACGAGTAGCGGCGCCGCACATGCGCCGTGGCATTGTTTCTCACCGGCCGTGGAAACGCTGTTCTCGAGGAAGGGGACACTGCGCCGCTGGCTTGGGTCTGATCGGCAGCCTTTGTAGCCCCTTTCGGCTTCCGGCCTGCACCTGTCGCCATGTACATTGGCCGCCTACCCGCGGTACGCACCCACCGCGACAACGCAGTGAACGTCTCATTAACGTCTTCGGGCTAAGTAGCGCGTATTCCTAAGCGCAAAAAGATTTCGACGTGAGATAGACACAAGCTCTGGATCTCCTTGTTTGTTTTCTGTCGCCATATAACGTGTCCATCTTGCATCGAAGCATTGTCATCCAAAAATTCGCGATATTGGTCATTTTTGCGCACTGTGCTACTGCGAAGTGCGCCACAGGCAATCGTGCTCGATATTTTGCATCCGAGTCCCTTGAACGCCGTTTGTGTGGCTCTCATTGTCCCCATTTAACATGTGTGCAGCATTCGGCAGTGGCAACCAAGCACTGAGAGCTGGGATAGCTGTCGAATACATTGGCGAGCAGATAGCTCTTCAGTCGCTTCAACTAATGCCAGACAATGGGAATTGGCTAAAGATGGCAGAGAGAGAGAGAGAGAGAGGGAGAGAGAGAGAGAGGGAGACGCTCGAATTTGCGTCGGCATGAGCCAATGCTCAAAATTTAGCTCTCCACTACACCTATTCAGTCATTCATTCATTTATTCATTTACGGGGTACTCACAGTCATAGCACGCTGAGGTATTGCAGTGGGAGAGAAATACATCTTACAACTTCCATCTGAAACGCAGAAATCTTATAAATCGGAGCACAATACCAACATTCATCATCATCATCAGCCTGGTTACGCCCACTGCAGGGCAAAGGCCTCTCCCATATTTCTCCAACAACCCCGGTCATGTACTAATTGTGGCCATGCCGTCCCTGCAAACTTCTTAATCTCATCCGCCCACCTAACTTTCTGCCGTCCCCTGCTACGCTTCCCTTCCCTTGGAATCCAGTTCGTAACCCTTAATGACCATCGGTTATCTTCCCTCCTCATTACATGTCCTGCCCATGCCCATTTCTTTTTCTTGATTTCAACTAAGATGTCATTAACTCGCGTTTGTTCCCTCACCCAATCTGCTCTTTTCTTATCCCTTAACGTTACACCTACCATTCTTCTTTCCATAGCTCGTTGCGTCGTCCTCAATTTGAGTAGAACCCTTTTCGTAAGCCTCCAGGTTTCTGCCCCGTAGGTGAGTACTGGTAAGACACAGCTATCATACACTTTTCTCTTGAGGGATAATGGCAACCTGCTGTTCATTATCTGAGAATGCCTGCCAAACGCACCCCAGCCCATTCTTATTCTTCTGATTATTTCCGTCTCATGATCCGGATCCGCAGTCACTAGCTGCCCTAAGTAGATGTATTCCCTTACGACTTCCAGTGCCTCGCTTCCTATTGTAAACTGCTGTCCTCTTCCGAGACTGTTAAATATTACTTCAGTTTTCTGCAGATTAATTTTTAGACCCACTCTTCTGCTTTGCCTCTCCAGGTCAGTGAGCATGCATTGCAGTTGGTCCCCTGAGTTACTAAGCAAGGCAATATCATCAGCGAATCGCAAGTTACTAAGGTATTCTCCATTAACTTTTATCCCGATTTCTTCCCAATCCAGGTCTCTGAATACCTCTTGTAAACACGCTGTGAATAGCATTGGAGAGATCGTATCTCCCTGCCTGACGCCTTCCTTTATTGGGATTTTGTTGCTTTCTTTATGGAGGACTACGGTGGCTATGGAGCCGCTTTAGACATCTTTCAGTATTTTTACATACGGCTCGTCTACACCCTGATTCCGCAATGCCTCCATGACTGCTGAGGTTTCGACAGAATCAAATGCTTTCTCGTAATCAATGAAAGCTATATATAAGGGTTGGTTATATTCCGCACATTTCTTTATCACGTGATTGATAGTGTGAATATGATCTATTGTTGAGTAGCCTTTACGGAATCCTGCCTGGTCCTTTGCTTGACAGAAGTCTAAGGTATTCCTGTTTCTATTTGCGATTACCTTAGTAAATAGCTTGTAGGCAACGGACAGTAAGCTGATCGGTCTATAATTTTTCAAGTCTTTGGCATCCCCTTTCTTATGGATTAGGATTATGTTAGCGTTTTTCCAAGATTCCGGTACGCTCGACGTTATGAGGCATTGCGTATACAGGGTGGCCAGTTTCAGGGTGGTTAGATACCAACATTACGATCACGAAAATGCAGCATGACATTTAAAGGTCATTTCGCAGCATTTCCAACAACTACAAGTAGTTCATATGTATATTTGTAGTGCATATTATAATTTCTTATTAAAAGAGTAAATGTCACCAGTTGTGTACGTGTGTCCGTGTGCGAGAGAGAGAGAGCAGAACCAAAGTAACTGAGGAGCTCGATTTCATTAGCATCTAATATATGAAACTGACAAACATTGAAGCCGAAAAAGCACATTGGAAACGAATGTTTTTTTTTATTATTTAAGTATAGAATGAATCAGAAATGAGGGCTAAATTTACGAAATATTTCATATTGTGAATAACGGAAACGACAACTAAAGTCGAAAAAAAAAAACCAAGAGAACTTGCTGCCGATGGGAACGGAAACCGCAACTTTGGCACAACCTCACAATATTCGTGGTCTTTGATGGTGGCTGCATTTTTGTTCCAGCATTTATACCACATTCCTAAATGGTGTCGCTCTCTTTCATGATTGCCTTCAACTTAACCATAAATATTCCGCACGTAGTGCAGAATATACTGGAAAGAAACGTTCACGTCCATAGCGTTGCTTCGAAAAGGTTCGTACCTGTAGGCATTAGAGAGAGAGAGAGAGAGAGAGAGAGAGAGAGAGAGAGAGTTCTTTATTGAACGCATAGTGGTTAGCCAGCATTCATTTGCCTACAGGATCAGTTTTTAGATCAGCTTTGAACTTTGCAGGGGTGCACTCGACGTTGTAGCGTTATTGCAGACACCTGAGCTGTGTCATTACAAGGTAGCATGCGCTTATTGTGCGTAAGTAACTAAGTTCGGACATTTGCAAACGTTCGCTCACAGCGTATGACTGCTGTGATTTCCATTTCGCTGACATGTTTACGACATTTTTGCTCGCTTAGTTGTATTGCTAGTCAGTTCGTCTACACAGCTCATGCGCATTTCTTAAGAGGACTGCAGTTTTCGCGACATATAACTGATGCATTACTGTAAGGTTACTTTCATTATTTATTTTTATGTCTGGGGTGGTTGATTCAGAGAAACGAGTCTGTTAAGAGAATTCCCTTTCGGCATTGTACGTCTCCTTATATCTTCTACTTCTTTCCAGCAGAAAGCGTTTTTTGCGCTCTTTAGCTTTATTCTTTTTTATTTTCTTTTTTTAACCGAACAAGGTCGTACAAAGTCCCACAGAAAAAGGAAATTATAGGGTTTTACGTGGCAAAACCACTTTCTGATTATGAGGCATGCCGTAGTGGAGGGCTCCGGAAATTTCGATCACCTGGGGTTCTCTAACGCGCACCTGAATATAAGTACGCGGGTATTTTCGCATTTCGCCCCCATCGAAATGCGCACCGCCACGGCCGGGAAAAAGTCCCACTGAGAGACTGCGTAATGAGTCATCGTTCAGAAGCGCACACTAACACAATGTGAGATCAGCGCCTTACCTTCTCGTTTCCCCATGATTAATACCTTTGTATTTGCTCCAGAAAGCCTGCATCCGTTAGCGTGTCGAAACAAGGTAGTTCCTGTCGCCTGATCGTGTAACCTTGAGCAGAAGGGGCATAAGCCACCGCTTTAGCGTTTTCCCTAGAGACGACCGTCGGGGTGGGTAATACACAGAAAACGAAACGGAACGCAAAAAAAAACGCTAGATACAATTAACGCAAGAGAGAGTTGGGCCTTCTTCCTCCGAAGCCGTTTTCTCTTGCCTCTGGAGCGCGGAGTTGGAGTTAACCAGCGGATGGCGCAGGCGTCCGGCGCCACCAAAGGATTTCCCTCATTTTTTCAAGGGCAGTTCGCGAAGGCATGGGAGGCGAACGAGAGGAGAGAGCGTAGAAAAATAAAGACATTGAGGCGAGAAAAGAACGACAAAGAAGTAGCGGTCAGGATAGCCGAAAATTGTTGTTTCCGTCATCGGTCTATAGTGCGCAATTACGGCGGTGACACCCAGGAAAGACATACGCGTGCAACTGGAATGCGGAAGAAAAAAAAAACGAAAAGTGAGTTAAAAACGGGCATGAGAACACGGTCGCCGAAAGCGAGTAGAAAGCAGAGGGCGTGTACGTTACGAACGCACGACTACGGTGTCGGTGCAATAGAAAGCGCGAACTTTTCGCCGATTGTCAAGTGACAAGGACAACGACTGCCGCCGAGCCGAGACGAACACTCGGGGCGGGCAAAGCGCAGCCAAGCGAGAACACGTTCCCTCAAAACTTTGTTTGTTCTCAGAAGTGGTGTCCGGATCACTATGTCCGAGGTCTGTTCTCGTTTCTATCTCCTCTTTCAGCCGCGTTTCTTGCCATTTTTGTTCCTCCACTCTCAAGCTGAATGTCCGTGACATTATGAAACGAGATACTTTTCTTTTTCTTTTTCTTTTCTTTTTTTCTCGCGCAGCTGCCCATTTTTTTTACCGTTGTTCCACTGATTCTGCCCTCCTCGCGGCTGACGCTTAGCCGACCGCTCGAGAAAAAACGTCGCCACAAGGCCGTCGGCGGGCTCAAATAAGCTTAGCGCGCGCCACTTGTCGACGCAGTTACTGCATCCGCTCCCCGGTGAAGTACGAGAGCACGCTACGGCAGGACAAGGCGGGCGGCGGTGGCGGCGACAGCGGGCCCGCCGGCAGCGGGACCTTCTACCCTCTTCCTACTTCGTGTTCCGCGCATGAGGCGACCGTCCGACCTTCTCTGTCACGGTTCTGTCGTTGCCACCCCAATTCGCCGCGATGATGGCGAAACTCTCTCGCTGAATTCTGTTCTATGGTCCCCCCCCCCCCCTTCCTTTTTTTTCAATTTATTTAATCGCGCTCTCTGGCCACATTTATGTGTATTCGCTTCTTGTATGCTCTCTCCAACAGTAAAGCGAACATGCCTACCGATTTGAGCGGAGCACATCTTCCTTGCGCGACCGTTACCCGGCTGGCCCCTCGGTGAGGTGTGTTGTCCCGCTTTCGTCCCTCCCGTCGGCTCCAAGATGGAACGCAGCTTGGCGCCAGCAAGACAGGCTTGTAGTTAGTTATTCTGGAATGTAGAATATCCTATAGTGGTACTTAATGTTGCACTGAAACAAAGATATTGGCCCGTATTCATGAAAAGCCCTTACGCTATAATTGTTCGTACGAGAAAAGTTCAGCAAATCCTGACTTTGAGCATATTATTAGGGAAAGACGGCAGGCCAGTGGCAAACACCACTTACGAACGAAAAGCTTTGCGAATTCGGCCCCTTATGCTCCTTATTTGACAGCTGGAGACGCATGGGACCATCGACGATTTTCGAAATAGTGAGTGCCACCTGGTGTTTTGTAACCACATACTCTCCTTCACAGATTACATTTCTCCCGTTAAGTGGGATGAAGCGCGAGCACAAAGGCTTTTAAAAAAGTTACTGCAAAAACTCTATGTCCTCATAGTTACCCCTCAACCACAGGCTTTGGCAGAGTCGAGGCACCTGCAGTGTTCGCCGGTGGCAAAGGGGAAGGTGTTGAATGAGGAACAATAGTTCGTACTCCTAGTCTGTGGTCGAGGTTACGTGGTTAGAAATGCCGTTGGTCGCGCATGCGCCACAGCATTTTTGCAAATGGCCAATTGGTTCCACAAAGATGCGAAAAGATCGGTGGAGAAAGTGGTCAACAGCCAGTTACTGGGCATATCTTCATAGCGTTTAAGTACGCAATATTTTCACGTAATGCCAAGCGTTAAATGTGATGTGCATGCGTGCAGGCAAGCTCACAGCTCTTTCTATACATGCACCGATATGAGATTATGACCTATCGGACAGCGGATGCTAAAGCACTGCATTACGAGAAAACGGAACCGAGCACTCAAATCAAAGTGGCGGGTAGGATTACCGTACGCGTGTATCTGTAATTGCGAAAGGCTCTCAAACTCCCTTGCCATCCCTTGCGCGCTGGCCAATCGCTGGCCAGAAACTGGTAAATCATGATAGCGAACATGACATTAGCGAAAGTGGCTGCTCAACGACATAGAGGCCAATGACAGACAGATTAACAAATTCCGCCCCCGGCTTGTTACGCGCAGTATGGGCCATAGCGCGCGCTGAACCGTCAACGAAATCTTTACGCAGGTGCCGTGGCAAGAAAGCAGTACCGACATCAGTACCGAAAATGGATTCCAACTCTTTACGAATGAAGAGGTGCGGAACAGTTTGTGCCTACGGGATATTTAGCGCACGGAGACCTACCATTGCATAACTTGAGAAGGCCTGAAGCAGCTTGCACCTAGTGTGTTTACCTGTGGGCAAATTTACACACGATTAAATAGCTTCTCACAATACAATGCCTCACAGTGCGAGCTGTCGAGCGATGATGGTAAAATGCATCGCGCAAATGTCACTGCTGTGTCACTCGTGACACTGCGGACTGCGCGTGAGCGAACTGTATAACTTGCGCGAACATTTTTTACCTGTTGGTAAATTTACTCAAACTTAAAATGCTTATTGCGTGCTGTACTTGGATGGAGTTCACCTCACTTCAGCGGCAGGAGTAGCCTGCGAGTGAATATCGAGTCAAGACAGCACTCCTTCTGAGCGTGCCTCATTTGGGTGTCTGGTGCTGGTGGCGGTCGACGCTGGCGTCCTGACTCGTGCGACCGTGGGGGGCCTCGGGAACGTCGGCGCGGCCGCACTGCACGCGCGTCCTTGCGGCGCCGCTGACCGGCCCGCTCCTAACGATGCTCACGAAACGCTGGTCATTTGCGGCACCAGTCAGCCTTATCGCGTGCAGCGCTGATGGACCCGTGCCGCCTTGGACTCGTCAGCGCTCCTCAACGCCGATGGCTCGTTTCTTTGTGTTCTTTCTTTGTTATTCCTTCCTCTTTTATTCCAGAAAATGTGCAAAACGTGAGCTTGGTCGTCGTTCTAACTTTCCACCTCGTTTCGGAGGAGTAATGTGCTGCCTCGGGTGTCATGAACGAAAGAGACTTAGGCGATAGCCTCACGGATAATTCCGTCTCTTCAGGGGCTCAGTTTACGAAAGAAGCATGTATCAAGGACTATGCAATTATTTTAACTTTAGAAACGACCGTGGTGTAAAGTTCGTGCATACTGACCACGAAAAAAAAAGAAAGTCCTTTAAAGGACACTCCCGCCTCAGAAAAGTCTCGGCCTTACACCAAAATATGCGACAGCGCTCGCAGATTGCAACGCTGTACTACAAACCTCCGCTACTATTATCGCCGCAATACCGCTAAGTGCGCAATAAACAACCGGACTGTCAGATGCAAACAGCAGTGCGCAACTGCTGATAACACCTTCACGCAATTGTTCTTCTTGCGCTCTTCATGCAATGAAACGTGATTCTCCAGGAAAACAAAGCGACTGACATTTGTCCTCCAAACTCCCTGCGTTCTCTTGTTTGTGCTGTAATTCGCGTGCGCAATAATTTATGTTTAAAAACTTCACTTCGACTGTCCCGAATCGAGACCCACGAGCCCGGAAAGCTGTCAAGTTGAGCGCGCCCTCGAATATTTTTAGTCTTGTGTGGTAATGACGGGCAGGAGAAAACGGCCCGTATAGACAAAGCGCTTTGTGCGCTAAAAATGATGAACCGTTGTCGAACAAGGAATGTCGCCGGAGTCAACATTTCGACAAGGGAACTTGTGTACGTGAGGGCAGCAACTGCTTTCCTTAGCAGTGTTTTTTTTATACGCCTCGCTCACTCTCTCTCACCCGCAATGGGGGAGAAAGAGGAGAATAAGCTGGTGCATTGAGTCTACCGTCTACCGTCGGCCGTAGAGCCACCGCAGGTATGAAGGCTCTAGGCACCGGCTTATTTTCCTCGTCTTCCTTCCCCATCAAATGTGGGGGAAGCGGTGTGCATAACGCGAGCATAAAAACGCTGCTAGGGAAAGCAGTACACGCACTACGCGTACACCGCACTGCGCGTGCACAAAAACGGTGCTAAGGAAAGCAGTTGTTGCCCTGACGAACAACCGTCCCCTTGTCGAAACGTTGGCTCCAGCGACATGTACTACCACTGTCTATCATTTCAAGCGGGCATCTTGCTGTGAACTTCTGCCTTGATTGAATTTGTACGCCGAGAGAGAGAGAGAGAGAGAACAGGATCACGAACAGGTAACAGGAAAGGCGTTCCAATCACAGACATTCACACAGACTAGTCGATCTCAAGAAGCGCAGTAGCGCAGTAGCGCTTGCACGGCCTTCTGACGCGATGTTAAGTCGTGTCGATGTTGTAGAACGCCTTCTACCGACAGAGGCTGGTCGTCCAACTGGTTCAGCACGACGAAAAGCAATTGTCTCTGCACACTGTGCCGCGGGCACTGGAGAAGAAAATGCCGAAGTGTTTCCGCGTCGCCGCGATCGCCACATGCTGCGGTGTCGGCCATCCCTATTCGGAACGCGTGGGCATTGGCGAACGCGACGCCCAACCATGGCTTACACAAAAGGGTCGCGTCTCTTTGGGGAAGTCTTGGTGAAAGTCGGAGGCCTAAGGTTGGATCCAGGGTGTATAAACGGGCGTGCATAAACTATGGTTCATTCCACTCTGATGTAGTGCATTGGCGAGCAAGTAGAGCATGGCACGGGCCCGGGCCGTCCGAAGCGTTTTCCAGCGGACCCAGGCCGGGTCCGCGCATGAAGCCGCGGCCCAGGGCCGGGCTCGGTCATGAAGCCACGGTCCCGGGCCGGACTCGGGCCCGCTCATTAAAGGACCTAAGTAGTGTCTTCGAGCGCACGCGAACATTAGACATTGCATGGTCCGAGGCATTCTGTGCCAAGCTGAAGTGACACGTGCAAAGAGCTGGCTGTAGTACAGCTTAGCAAAGAAAATGAAAAACAAATGAAGTTCTAAATATTTTTGTTCCACAAGAACGAGCAATATATCCGCGTAAGGAAATATAAATTATACAGAAAACTGCTCTTCAAACCATTTCCCTGTTACTGCTTTTTCAATTGCACTATTACAATTCTCGATACTATTATATTAAGGCGAAAGCCTCAAGTGGCTCCTTGCAATGGCTCATACCCGAAAAAAGCAGCGTCTAGTCGAGTGGTTAAAAAAATATCATAATCAAACCGAGTGGTTTAAAAAAAATTGACGAGTGGTACAAAAATATCATCATTAGTAATTACCCATACCAGAAAAAAAATAACATAATCTGAAATTGCTTATACCACCGTAAGCAAGCAAATATGCAATGGCTGAGTATGAATGAAGACACGAAAGAAAAAAAGAACGAAGGAAAGGAAGAAAGGAAACATCAACATCAGGAATGGCTCATACCCCCGTAAGTAAGCAAATATGCAATGGCTGAATATGAAAGAAGAAGCGAAAAAAAGAACGAAAGAACAAAGAAAGGAAGAACAATAGAGTGAAATAAAGAAAGGGAAAAGGCGGAACGAAAGAAATAACGAAAGAAATAACGAAATAACGTTTAGATAGTACATTAGGTGCTCGCATGTGTCGTTGAGGAAACCGTCCTACAGCGCAATACGTTCACTTTGCACTGCAGCTCGTTATGTCTTGAAAAAATTCTGAGCCCTCCGATCAGATAAATTAATGCATTACCACTTTTGCAGCAGGCTTTCGCGTTCACGTGTTACAGTGGTGTAACATGGTGCCGATCTTTATTTTAGCGCTAACACAAGGAATGTCTCTTTCTACATGTACGTTTATTTTATGCTGTATGCTCGTAAATTCGCCTCTTTGTACATATATACATATATATTCGCCTGCTAAATGACCTCATAGGACCACATCGCACGATCAAAGTAAATGCATGCGAACCACCGGGAAAATAAGAGCACAAGCAATGGGCCAGATTGCTGACGTTCCAATGGGAGCAACAAAGATTCCGGTCTTTTATTGCATTATACACTGCAGCTGATAAACCCGGAGAAGTGTGGCTGAGACGTAGTGTACAGTCTGTAAGTGAAGATATTTCCTTACTTACAGGCAGGGCCTGGTCATGCACACGCGGGCCCTGGGTGAGCTTAGTAATGAACACCCGGGTCCGGGCAGGGGCCCGGGGTTCATATCATGGGCCCGGGCTGGGCTCGGGCTTCATAAAGCGGGCCCGTGCAGTGCTCTAGGCGGAGAGTCCTTGCAGCATCTGTCCTAGACAGCGGGATTGATAGGCGGTTGTCTTCTACATGAGCAGAACGAGCAGCTTTATCGGCACGTTCATTGCCGATGAGAATTGATAGCCACTAAAAATTGTCTCATTTCCTTTCTCTGTCAGGTGGTATACGGCCTTTGTGCTTTCGAATACCAACTGTTCTTGCGGACCGCGCCGTAAGGCTGACAGTAAACAATGCAGTGCCGGCTGCGATTCAGAGAAAATCGACCATTTGTGTGTTGGTTCGTCATTAATAAAGTGTAGTGCTACTCAAGGCGCTGCGATTTCTGCTGCCGTCGACGTTGCCAAGTGAGTCGTTTTCAGCGTAATAGTGGTGGCTTTTGCTGGAATGACAACAGCTACGGTAGAGCTGTTCGGCCGGATGAAGTCGTCGGTGTATATGTGGGTGTAATTCCGGTACTTCTCATATAATATTAGTAAGGTAAGCTATTTAAGAGTTGGCGGTGAGATATCTGCTTTTTTCCGGACGCCAGGTATTGTCAGCTTTATCTTTGGCTGAATGAGGCACCAAGGAGGAGTCAAAGGTCTCGCGGCCGGTGTGAAGCAAGATGGTATAGCCTCACGATGTGCGGATACCGTTCGGCAGAAAGGGACACGTGGTCTCTCCGCAGGTAGAGAGGCTAGATGGTGGCAAGGAGTGCGGGCAAAGTGCCGTACATGCACTCTTAGTGCTTCAACTGCGATGCGGGTCTTGCTGAGGTGGTCTCTGGCTATTGCAATAGTTGCCGTCGTTGACGCATTTCGAGGAAGACCTAGAGAAATCTGGAGCGCCTGTGCCTGAACACTTTGTATAGTACGTAGCATTGTTTTACTTGCGTTAGTCAATGCTGGCAAGCTGTACCACAAAAAGCCCAGAAAAAGTACCCTATATGGTTGCAGCATAGCACTTGTGGACATTCCCCAGGGCTTTCCGACGAGGAGCTTCAAAAGGTGACAGATGCCCGTCAACCGCTTTTCACGTACGATGCACGGGGGCTCCATGAGGTGCATCGTTCAATTAATACACCTAAGAATTTGTATGACCGTACAGATGGTACCATCTGCTCATAGAATAATATACTGTAGTGCGTCATGGGCTTACACGTAAATGCCACAAGTGCACATTTATCAGGTGAAATCTCCAGGCTTCGGTTGAGAAGGTATAGAGTGTACCATGGGTGGCAGCTTCTTCGAACCTTCCTCGCACCTGTAAGCGTGTCACTCAAGACGCCCAAACGCATATGCCGTCAATGTACATTGATAATGTAACTGTGCTTGGAAGGTGATCAAGGAAGCCAATCAGCGTGATGTTAAACAACGGAGGGCTCAGTACGCCGGCTTGGGGGACGCTACAGCAGGGGTAATGTAAGGAAGTGTGGGCGTCATCGGTGCTCACTAAGAAAGATTGCATAAGGAGATAGCTGTGTATCCATAGGAACTTCCGTCCACCGAGGCCTACTTCTTCGAGAGCGGTGAGGATGGCTTCATGTGTAACGTTGTCGTACGGCGTTTTGACGCCTGGCAACAAAGAAGCGCAGAGACGTTTACATCCTTTGTTGAACGTAGGTAACTAGGTCGACGACGTTATCCATCGGTGAGCGGCCACGTCGGAAGCCTACTGTGGCATCTGGGTAGGCGTTGTGGTGTTCCAAGTACCACCCCAGGCGTCCGAGGATCATCCTCTTCATCATTTGCCCACACAGCTCGCCAATGCAATTGGGTAACACGATGAAAGCTCCAACGGCGACTTGCCAGGCTTCAGTAACGGAACTACGTGACTGGTCTTCCAGCTTGTGGGAAGTGTGCCATCTCGCCAGGATTCATTATACATATCTAGCAGAACATATTTCGCCCGCTCACCTAGATGACACAGAGCGCTAAGAAATCCCGTCAGGTCCTGATGTAGACGTACGTCTGCACAAAGCTAGCGTCACCTTGAGTTCATGGATGGAAAATGGTAGATTCATGCGGAGGTCAAGTGGTGACGGGGAGCTAACGGAATGTGATAAGTTGTTAGAAGCTGTAAGTTGCCGGTTAATCTGGCGCAGAAGTCTTCTGCGACTGTAATATCTGGTTGCTGTTGGAAGAGGGCCAGAGCCTTGAATGGAGACCGCTGTCAGGTGGGGCCCTGAGCCCTCATGCCGTTCTCTATAAGTGCGATAGGGGCTTATGAGGGTCTAGTCTTACGAGTGTTTCGTGAGAACAGGCAGCTGCCAAGTGGAATAGCGAACATATTATTAAATGTGAATAAAACTGGCCAATGACGAAATGTTCTTACGAATGAAAAGCTTTGTGAATTCGACCGCCATGATATGGTTCTCATGCTGACCCAACGAAACGCAAGATACTGCCGTTATTACAGGCGGGGGATGACTTGCATCACTTGGGTAAATTTGGGTACGAATATTAGTTTCGATGACAAATTCCAGACATGAGCAGAAGGATGCAGCACATATAAATTGTTTTCGCGCATCCGGTCTAGGTTGCAGGTAGACCGCTACGGTCAAGACCAGGACTGGCTAGCACCATCGAAGTACCGAGGTGATGTGCGGACGTTCGCGAATTTTATTCCTCCACTTCCCTATTTGTTGGCAGAGTTTGTACCGAATTCTTAGGTTCCCACATGCTGTCCCTTGGGAATGTTCCCTCACATCGCCCGTGCGTCCTTTGCTAAATTATTGTTTTGTGCGGGGCTTGCGTGACACTCCTGGCGCTCGAAAGTCGTTGACAGTGAAAAGGACAAGAGCCATCATCTCTCACAACTTTACGATGTAATGCGAGCCCAACAACACCGAGCGGAGTCATCTGACTTGGCTTTCCAGATGCTACAGTCTGGCAGGTTTGTAAGAGGGGTGTGCACGCAATAATTGAGCCCAATATTCCCGCGTCTTCTCAAATGTGTCGCGGGCGCTAAATGTAACAATGTGCGTTAAGATATGCGCCAGCCTCGAGGCACACATCCTGTCGTCAGCGTTTATCGCGTACAGCTTATGCGTAATATACTTGCGACACTCCTCGCGAAGGCGGAATGGTGCGGGTTCTTACAGCGAACGCTCCTCGAATGCATCCTGGAGAAGGTCCTTATCGGAGCCTACCAAAAGGCACCGTCTCAACGCCACGCTTCTGGCTCTGAGCGCTGGACGCGGCGGTACCACTGAGCGCCAGCGGCCCTCGGATCAGATGCTACGTCACAGTGTCCTCGCACAGGGCATTCCCTTCATGCAATCATACAGACTCGTGCTGCGCCTGTACTACATATAAGTTGCACGGGGCCCAACAGCTATAACTGTTACGTGCCAGTTTTATTGAGCCTTAATCTGAACAATGTAGCAGATATTCGAACAGCACGACGTAAGCAAGTTTATTAAATGTACTATAAATTTGGGTCCTATAGGAAGAGTTGTATGATTGTGGAAGCGCCTTTAGCTTTTCCTTCGTTCGTCCGACGCAATTTCTTTCTCCGTTCTTTCTTGCCTTCTCTTGAATATGCCCCCTTACTTCGCTTTTTAGTTTTTATTTGTGTCTTTAACGTTGTTTTCTGTGGATCGATTTTCTTTTGCGTTCGCAACTTGAAAATTAGTTCGTTCTTTGTTCCGTGTAATTAGCAGTGAGCAGTCGCTTACGTGCGTTATGTAAATGAGACCATCTGCCAAGCTTAACTAGTTAACTTTTTTTTTTCAGCATTTGTGTGTGTACCATGCACAATGACAAAACCACCATCACACATTGGAAGATATGGTGCAGCCGCACGCAGTACCTCATATAACGAGGGAGAAAGATAAAAAGAAGGCAGGGATCTTAACGAAGAGAGCGAGAAACTATATAAAGCGAGGATGGCCTGGCGATGATTCAATACATTTCCAATAATATCATTTATGTATAGTGCATTCTGTATCATCCCGAAACAAAGAATTAATTAATGAGGCGGAGCGATTGCCGGCAGACTACGAGGCTAACCCTGCATGTCATACAACATACATCTATCCATCTATACGTCATTCGCTTAACCTTCCAGCCAGCCAGCCAGCCAGCCAGCCAAGAGGTAAAACAGCATTGGCGAAAACTACTTCGACTTACCTTTGTAGATTTTGTTGTTCTTTTTCTTTATTCAATTTTGACCGAATTACCAACTATCCGACTAGCCCAACAGCAAACTCTGCTAAAATGCAGAGCAAGAGCGTGGAGTTTACGGTGTTCGCTTCGACAATATTCGGCGGACGTTATTAGTGCTCATTAATCGTCAAAATTTCGGTGTCTGTCAGAATTTGTTCATCCTTAACTTCCTACGTATTTGCGGCTCAGCTTTATTTCTTTCTGTTGCGAATTGTCTCAGCTCATGTAGCCAGCGCATGCATCCTCGCGACGGTGTCTATGCTTCTGAGTGTGTTTATACTCCACCTAGCAGTGGTTCATGCAGGCTGGCATCTACAGTGCGCCAGTTGTGCGCATTCCCATTGTTGAATATGCAAAGTTCGCGTGCTGTGATGCATCGACCTGTTTGTCCCATGTCGCGCTCTTCACTAGGCCGTACATTATATCGTGCCTCCTCAACCATGCAGGGCGCATTCCACACGTCGCCTAGCATGATTATTGCATAGCACTCGCGTTTCGCGTAGTATGTATGATGTATTCGTGGAAAAAAGTAGAGGCAATTAGGCTACGTTGATCAGCAAAACAAGGATCCCGTCGCGTGTCTGTCTCTTGACCCCGCGTTCGCACATGTGCCGGGTGTGTCAGCGAACACTTTCAAATTTTATAAACAAAATTGCTTGTGGCGGATATCAATTTACAAATTCTAGCAGGGGAGTTCGCAAGGCGGATACCCTCGAATTAATTCTCAGGATGGCCCTAGTCTTGACGTATTCATTCCCGAACTTTGCGAAGAAATGCATTGGCGTTTCAATTGCTCTTGCGTGTTGATGTAGAAAAGGAAGTTTTGTTAAGAAAGTAAGTGGAACGGCAGTGCATTTTTAACACAAGTTTGACGGCGCATATCTCGTAAATGGTGTCATCCACACAATTAATTTCAAGTGGATATGACTTGCAGTCTCAACCGCTAGAATTTGTAAATTGCAATATGTGCCATAAGGTTTTTAGTTAAAAATAATTAGTACATTTTGTTAATTAGTCTATTATGCATTTCAATTTTTTGTGCAAGTAATAACCGCCTCTTGAGTAGACCAGCTTATCGACTGGAATTGCGCTATCTGCCGTAGGCAAGTAAACAAAATTTTTTTTTCAAAGTGTTAACTGAAACAAGCTGCATATCCCAACGGCCATGTACTCATACACTTCACAATACGCTAATATTTACACTAAAGAAACCTTGTACTCAATCTTCCTAGAGTTTGCTGAGGATGCCCTCAGTTTCAAAAGTACGTTAAGTTAAGGTAGTTGGTAATGATCCATTATCGATCGCAACGTAAAACAAACAACCGCACAAAGAAAGCACATGATGGCACGGCGCCTGTGCCATTTTTCATCCTCTTTGTGGTTGTTTGGTTTTGGTTGCGAAAGACAACGTCGCTAGTTATACGGCCGAAGGGGTCCATGGAACGGATGGATGCATGGATACAACTTTATTGAACGTCTGGCAATGTTTAACGCGACCGGGGCTCAGGTCTCCCACGGGGGAACGTCGAGGCCCCGCCTCAACGCCGCCTCACGGGCTTGCTGGACTGCCCACGTCTGGATTCCGAAGTCTGAGCTGCGCAGAGCGGCGGCCCACCACGACGACAGGGTCTCTGGAGCGACTGCCGTCCTTCCTCTAATTACATTGCACTCCCACAACGTGTGTTTGAGTGTTGCTGGTCCTTCCTGGCACAATTTGCACGTGTCGTCCGGATGCTTATCTGGGAAGATACGTTTCAGATGGAATGGGTTAGGGAAGATGTTCGTCCGCCATGGAGCTGTCTCCAGACGACGGCCTGCCTCCTGTTCAATTTGGGACTCGGGGGTGGGTATATCCTTCTGGCGTTCAGATGTGCACTGGTTATGTCATTGTATCTGGTGAGCCCGTCCCGTTCTGCGCGAGGAGTCTTCGCTATCGTGCGAGAGGCGTTGCCCTGTTCGGCGCGGCAGGTCACGTCTCGCGCCGTCCGGTACGCAGTCTAGTTTAGGTTCGGGAGCGTGTCGCTTTCCGTGTTGACGTGCGCGGGGAACTATACGATCCTCGAGCTCGCGGTTTCGGATCTGCCCGCTTTGGCCAAAATGGCCAGGGCTTCCTTGGAAATGCTACCTTTGGCGTAGTTCTATACTCCCGATACAGCTTTCTGTCGCTCGATACGTGCTACATAAGTGTGTTTTTCCGAACGCGAAAGGAGTCTGCGATTACACGCAAAGTGTCTCGAGCGGCCAGTCGCGGGGCAATTTTTCGTGTATTTGCGGGCTTCTTTCACGCTTGAAAAACACTTTGATGTAGCCCGTATTGAGCGACAGAAAGCTGTATCGGGAGTTCTTCATGATGCTCCACAATTTTATCATTGACACTTTTTATCTAACTATAATATTTGAGATGTTGATTAATTAATTAATACTAATTATGTAAACAGGCAGAATGCAAAAAAAAATAGTCTGGGTATCTCGAAGTGACAGAAAAGAACATTACCTTGGTTCTGTCTGGCTACGTGGCATTTGCATACTTTTAAATCTTGGTGCACAATAGTTGGGGCAAGCTGTATACAAACCAAGTGGATGGCCGCCAGAGGAGCGAAAATGTTGCTTGCTTCTTGCACGAAAAATACGACAGCACGTCCCCTGCTGCAGCCTCCGCACAGATGGCAAGGTTGCCATGCTTGTAGCTATTTTCGCCAAAAGTGACGAACCCTTGGCTTGAGTGGCTTTTCCACACAAGAGGTGCGGGTGGGCACGAACGCTATGCGAATTATGATTCACTCAAGAGTTCCTCGGCAGAAAGTGTTCGGAATACGAACCTTCCTTTTTTCTCATCGTATAAGTTTGGACACAAGGCGGCAAGTTTCTGAGCGGCCAGTAACTTGAATCTACTCCAGTATTTCTTCATTTGGGCCACCACCAAAGAGTTAATTGAAGCCATTGGATACCGGCCTAGACAACATTAAATTATTTAACTGACTTGTGTGTTACAATCGTCAGGAGCCAAATCCACGAAGTTTTTCGTTCGTAACTGCTCGTACGCATTCACCCGCCGCCTTCGCTAATAATATATTCAGCATCACGATTGGCTGCTATCTTCTCTTATGAGCAATTCTAGCGTGAGAACAGCTTGGTGAGTATGGGCTCAGAATTTTATGTGCCAGCAAAGGTGATTTTATGACTGGTCGATGCTGCTATATTGCATGTTATTTTGCGATCGATCACTAGCCATGCATTATCCGCACGGGTTTTAGTTGGATCGTATATATAGTCGACGACAGCAGAGCTCTTTGTGACGCTGTCAACCGCGATTTCTTATTTTTTCGCGAAAATGGATAGTTTTGCATAGGTTCTAAACGTGAAATCTGAACAGTCATCAGTATACGTATGCCAATGTAGATTCGCAATTATCTCATTAAGTATGCGCGTTATATTACGTAGCCATGCGCAGCACTCACGAGGTGGGGCAACTTTCAGGCGTCTGCTTGCATTGTGAAGATGTCGGAAGCAACGAACACGAGGTCAAAATGAAAACGCTCCAGCTTGTACTCGAGACATAGAGATATTTAGGCGTAAGGGGCTATGCGTTTCAGGACATATCCTCGAATTTCAAGAGACAACAGACCTACTATTCTTGCGACGTGCACTTCTTGATAGCGCGTGGGAGCACCTTGTGATGCTCCAGATTTACCTCGCAGGAAGATCTTCTGATGGCAGATAACGCCCAAATAAACGCACACTTATGCTGAAACACTGCTTCTGATAGAGACTTGGGGAAACGCATATTGTTCTTGATTGCAGTACGTGGTTAGACCATTTTTTTATGAAATTTTTATGTACCCTTTCTTTCTTTGTCGACGTTTATGCTTTCGTTGTTTTGTAGTGGCGATCATGCCGTCCTATCATTTTTGTCCTTTTGCAATCCCTTCCGACTACAGATTAACGAGCGCACAGACTAAACAGCTGTCGTGTACATTTTAATACTATAGCAGTTACAGTACCACCAGCAGGGAGCATTCTTATGTGGAAACACCGCGCGTCCACACGTACATATACCGCGTGCGAATACAAAGGTTACAAGCTTTACGAACTGCATCGCTTGAATTAATAACAAACTATTCCGAATAGCCTCCTTTCGATTTCAGGAACACGTAGCAAAAGAGCAACGTCATAAAAGGGCTATAGGAAGCAGCTACACAAATACTTCGTTAAACAGGACTTGACATATGTGACGAAAATTTTGGTGGTCGTTTCTTATCCATGAAGTCTGGACAACGGGGCGGATATAGCGATTCCAGAGCTGAATTCACAGAGTGACTAAGCTGTAGCTACAACACAAAACGATGTACATGGCTTGGAATTTGGCGAACCCGGCAGCGGCGTAGGCGGTAGAGGAACCCAGGAAGCTTCGGTGCTCGACACTCACTGCCTGCATGCTGACGAGAGAAGAAGCGCCGCTCAACTTCCTTCGCGCTGCTCATCAGCCGCACTTCTGGTCTCATTCGGTTGAATGAAAACTCATAAATGTGCGTTTTCGTAGTAACGATCGAAAAAAGCAAAGAAAAAAAGGAGAACGAGTGACCTGTACAAAAGTCAGAGAACGAGTGACCTGTACAAAAGTCAGATACATTTGAACTATAGACGCTTAGCCTGGAAGCGAGTGGGCGTTGAGGAGCCACAAGCTATGTTTAATGTAAATGCACGAGTGAGCTGGCAGACCAGCCGTTGCACTTTCTATTGCTATTTTGTTTGTTGAAAATACCATTTTCCATTTTTAACACAGAAAGAAAAACGTCATTTGCACGGCTCGGTCTGGCTTCCAGCCAAGCCTCGTTCCGGTGTACGTCGCACGCGCTGTCGCCGTTATCCGGTCGCCGGCAGCGAAAGCGTGGCCCGAGGCGACCAGCGGCCAGCAAGCAAGCAGGGGAAGCAGCGTCGGAAGAAAGCGGGGCGGCAACCCACTTCCTCTGCCACGGAGTCAAGGACGGGCAGGCCTGAAACCAGGCGCAGCCGAGGGGAGAGCAGCCAGCCAGCCCGATGACACATTTCTCGGCCGGGCCTCGCTTTGTTCCGCTTACCGGCGGCGTCTGTCTCAGCGTCCGCGTTTTGTCGGCGCCGAGGCGCAGAAACAAAAACTCGGACGCTCGTGCTGGCACGCCGCCGAGGAGGCCGGCCATTTGCCCGGCCCGAAACGTCGTCTCCCCCCCCTTCGCGCGCGCGATCCGCCGCATCAGCATCAGCAGCAGCAGCAGTGGCGCGCGCGCCTCTCGGGATGCGCGCCCGGGACGCTCGAAGGACGCGGCGCTTGCTTGCCTAACGAGCCACGCAGCGAGAAGTCGCCTCGACGGACAGCGGCGTCAAAGCACTCGCGGCGTGATGCGTGCATTCTGCGAGCCTGTGCTGTGCCTTCTCCGGCTGATGACCGGCCACGCGCGCGCGCGCAGTTCATGGACTGTCCGCGGGAGCTGCGGCCAGCGACAAACACATGCATTCTCCTATGCGAAGCGAACCGCGGAGGACGTGGTCGTGGTTCTTTCTTGCGCGCAGGGGGAGGGGGGGGGGGGGGGGCTTTGCGCAACGTGTACTTGGAAGGGTTAATGGCCGCCACTTTGGACTCCGCGTTCTAAAGGTTGATAATAGTGACAAGTGAAGGTAGCAAAAAGAGGGCACAAATACATTGCAACCAAATATAAACCCCTCGTGGCGTTATTCCTCCGTTTACGGCTATGTTAGTGTGACGAGCTTGATGAGAGTAATGAAAATCCGGGTGTGCAAAGTGTGACCAAGTAGTCTGCGGGGATCTCTCAAGCCAATGTTACAGTTATGACGGGAGTGTTTGGTCGTCGCCGAGTGCAAATGCATTTGTCGAAACGTCGGCAGTGAACTGAAGCTTCTCCCTCGTTGCCCAATGATTCTTTACCAGGCACGATTAGAATCCCGTTGCCAGCGCTCTCATGCTCGATTTTGCAGAGGAAGGGTTCATAACTAAGCTTGTTGGTACATTACGATATTAGAAACAGCGCGAGGCGACTGTCTGGCAACTTCGGCAAGACGAAGGGAAGGTCTGTGCCTGAAAGTTTCTTTTGTCATCTAGGAAGAAGGGACGCGGTAACATGCGATAGGTCGTTTCCTGCAGCGGTCGCTCTCCGAACTGCCGATTGATCACCCATTCCTCGAAGAAACTCAGCCGTGGTTTCAACTTTTTCGAAAATGCCCTGCGACAGTCTGTGCTTTTTCGATAGATGTAAAGGATTTGTACTGTTCCCTGCCAGTTCCCGTCACGTGTCTGACATGGTCGAAAAGGCACTCGTCGTGTTCGGAGGCGTCCGCTTCCAGAATTTCTGCAGCACAAGCGTTAGCGGGTTCATGGACTTGGAATTCTATCTGCACTCCATCTCCACCATACACCAGTGTCAGCTACATTTAGAACAGAAGGAAATCTGCATTGGATCTCGCCTCGCACCAATACTGAGCGACCTGGGGGGAGGGGGGGGGGTGTTATTCTGTAAGTGGTCCCTTTCGTCTGCTGCCGAAGTTCGATTGGCCGGGCAGGGGTACGCGTCAGAGCGCCCCCAGTCAATCTGCACTTCAGCAGCACATGAAATGGACGTGTTCATTAAGAGTACATTTACAGATTACGCCTACAGTGCTGGCTCTGTTTGACAGGGATCTACGTAAAACACTGGGCACCAATGTAATCAAGGTATTCCGCTTCGTAGATGACTTTCTCGTTGTCTATAGAGGGCGTCGACTGACGAGGCTGCGAAAGAGGCTGGGTGAAATTTTCATATCTGCACCACAATGCTAGGTGAGCTCGTGTTAACCGAAGAAATGGCAGATGACGGCGACCTCCGTGTTCCGGCATAGAAACTTTTCTTCGGTGAGCATCATGCGTGCTGGAGCTACGCCTCGCGCTCCAGGAAAGGGCTTTTGCCTTTCTCATCAGCGCACTAATGTGAACCGTAGTGTTGCCACGGGAACACTGAAGAGCGTCCTGAACAGGTCGTGCCACCACCAAATGGAAAGAAATTTTGAGGCCGAACTTCTACGTTTACTATCAACAGGTTATCCGCGCTGACGTTTATTGGGCATCGCTGACAAATTTTTAACGGAGCACTGTGCGCATGTTGCCTCAGGACTGATAACTTCAAGCAAGTCGAGGGCCACTGCCATCATCTCTCATGCAAACAGGGTCAGCTGTACGTTGCCTTAAGAAAATAGTTGGAAGAGTCAGAGTTCACGTGATTTTTTCGGTGCCGAGCAAGCTGGGGGCGTCGTGCAGAATGGTCAGCCGGACCGAGCCGAAACGCGAAGTGTGCCTCAAAGAGCATGTGCAGAAGTTTAGCCTCTGCGCTGTTGGTGTTGTGTACTAAATCGCTCTGTCCTGCGGCCAGAACTACGTAGAACAGAGGGGACGCTGCGTCCAAGGAACGCGTTAGGAAACATGCATTGTCTCTCGATACAGGACTCGGGAGCAACTTATAGAGCCATTTTCGTGCAGCGTCGTGCGGTTGTACTCCGGTTATTGATGAGTGCTAAATCCTTAGGCAGCACAAGGGCCAAAGAACGCGCGAAACCGTCGAACCCTACGTGATTCACTCAGTCTAACTAATAAAGAGTCAAAGTATCTAGACAGTTTAATCATATGGCCAGGTAACTGGGCTCCAAGGGCAGATTTGCACTCGAACCGCACGCCGCACCGCCTGCCTGGCGCACGCGTGCGGTCGAGCGAATAAACTGCACATTTCGCACACTTGCGCACAAAAATCGGTTTACACTCGGTCCGCAAATGCGGTGTAAACTGAAATTTTTGCGCCGGTGTGCGACATGTGCCATTTATTCGCACGATCACACGCGCGGGGCAGCCGGGCATTGCGGCGGGCGGCTCGAGCGTAAATCGGCCTGCACGCTCTTGCTGTTATGCTGGCTTCTTGGTGTCGTACCATACTGAGATTTAGCTGCTTGTGCACCTTCACCCAGCATATATGGTATTTCATGTAAAAATTATTAACCTCCGCCCTGTGTTGTCTATTGTCCAGACGTTCCCTAGCAGTATTCTTGTAGAGGTATACCTTGCGATGCAATTCCATTCGGGCCAGCTTCTATACCGCCCACGTCCGCATGTAGGATGCATCGTATGTGCCACAAGAACTTTTTAAAAGGAAGTAAAACTACCTTTGACCATCTGGCTTTTGTATGATAAGGGATAAAACAGTTATTTCTTCTACTTATTACGGGCACCGGACGAGGGTCAGAGATGGTTCTTGCTTGGAGACGCTATCAGCCTGCTCAAGCACTAGTAAACACCCCGGAAACACGGGACAGGCAGATTTATTATCATTTTCTCTCAACGCACAGCAGACAAAATAAAGTTATACGTACATACATATGTAATCATGACCATATAAAGCCAACAGACAATGAAGCCAAGGAAAGCATCGGGGAAGTTAGCTGGGGTTGAAATGGGAATGTAGAAAATAACAAAAGGAAAAGGAAACGAAAGTGGCCGAAAAGATAACTTGTCGCTGGTGGGAGCCGAACACACAACCTCCCCATTACGCGTTGCGTTGCACTATATATATCTATATATATGCAATGAGAAAAAGTACAGTGGGACTGTTTCTTGGGCCTTTGTCGTTTTGGTCTAAAACATTATGGCACTATAATTAGTGTAAGTATTAAAGCAAAATTATTTTAAAGAATATTGAATATCTCATTTTGCTCCGACTCCCGGGATAGATTAAGGCAGGTAGAGGGGGCAGAATGAGACAACCGCGAAAAGTAACAAAATTCATCGATTGCAAGCGAGGCACTTGTAGTTCATGGTTCCGTGGACCACCAGTCACCCTTCATGAGCTTACTCGCTCTGCATTAATTCCACACAGAGCCCTTGCTACGCCTATACCTATGCCTGTCTTCACCTACTGATCACGCGCACAAAGTAAGTGCCCCTTTCACCCGTACCAATTCATTCTATTATTCGTTTCTTGTGAAGACGTCTAAAGAATAGAATAACCTGCCGTCCTCCTTTGCAAATCTTGCCGCTAGTGCTGCTGTCAAGACCGCTGTCGAGCATTTCTTTGTATCGGATTAACCGTGTTTTTCTTTATTTTGTACAATATTGTGACGCTTTTGTGTGACGTGTTTTGGTTTCCATGACTGATTTTGTGCTTTTGCTGTAACCGTAACGGTCGATGTTCCATATATGTTGCCAGATTTTTTTTTCTGTAATATGTCCGGAAACAACCACTCCCTTCTATAACGCCCTGCGGGCCTTGAAGGTATTGAAATAAATAAATAAATAAATAAATAAATAAATAAATAAATAAATAAATAAATAAATAAATAAACCTATTGCAAACCAAGTCGTCTGGCTGGCAGAACGCTTTTTCTTGACCTGCTTGCACGCTGAATGGATGCTTTCACCTTCGTTTCCTTTCAGCCTTCCTGTATGGCTACTACTTTTTTATGTGGGCGATACTACAGATCTTCTGGCAGCTTTCACCAACAAGTTGACCGTTTGAGTGTAGATTAGCTGAGAATTGAGCTCAGCTGTGCATAAAAATATCACGCCACTCGGATAGCGAAGTTTGAAGATAGAAGGGATGTGTGAGGAGCAGTTTTCGAGACCGAATCGAGTACGTATCGAATAGTGCCAGAAGCGAATCTCCTAGAATATTTTTGAGTAGTTTTCGGATAATACACAGCCTGCTCATCGTTATTATTAAACGATTTTCACATATTGGTATTCACAGAATTAGAATGTTTCTGTCATTACACTGCACATTATAAAGCAGGTTAAAAGCACAAATGGAACATTAGGGAGAACTAAGCAGTTTGTTATATAGCTAACTCGGGGCTTTGCGGAGTAAGAGAGGTCATGCATTATCATTTAAACTGTAGAAATGTAGCCTTGTTGGCCAATTAACACCTATCGTATACATTCACGACCAAATCAGAAATGCGCGCCGTCTTCTGCGTTGGCAGAGCGAAAAGAAAAAAAAAACAGAAAAGAAAGGAAGCACTTTTTTTCTAGTTTGCATCGTCTTGACAGATGGTGCCACTATTATATAAAGTGTGTTGCAATGAAGCGTATTCAGATTAAATTCGATAAGAGAATACAGGTGCCGTATTTCTAAACAGTACCATACAATACCCACTGCCGAATGACGTGTCTAACATTTCACTGTGAGAAATCGTGTTTAGCGTGAAAAGTCTGGTGACCTCATCTGAGCCAGTCATTGGATTCTGTTATTCAGTTTCATGTTTGGTCACGTAGAGTCGGCTACGTAACGTATTCGAAAGCCATTGGAAAAATATTCGGATTTTCAGGTAGTGCCCATTTGATTCGAGGAGCCAATCGAATAGGACAATATTCGATTCATTATTCGAAAGTTTTAATATTCGTGGACCCCTGGAATATCGGTAAGCTCATAATGATGGTTTCGCCACGTGTCTGATCTCACCGCGTCTTGCCCTAACAGCTGCATAGAGATAGGAGTGTCGCAGTGTGTGGTTTTCCATGGGACAGAACGTGACAAGAAGTATTCAAAAAGACGGACCTCGCTTTTAGAGTACGCAAATCGTTGAGATGCGTGATGCCGGAAAACTCTGACGAGCAGTTTTACACGTTGCCCTCATAATGTGTGTCCATGCCTTCAAGCATAGTCGGGTGGCCCAAACCAACACGCGGGCTGCATGTACGGCGTACCCGGCTCTCCTCTGTTTCAGACTTTGGATAGATTGCATCCGATTGGCGGGCTACCTGCAGAGCCGCACTTCTGATGTAATTTTCGTTTTTATGTGTCAGTTCGATTTGGAGATTGCACGCATCGCTTACTCTTGTTGATACGTATAACGTATGGATGCGAAGAATAACGAAAACTTGAAAACAGTTTTCGCTATTCTGGGAATACGTACAGCAACAAACGACAACCGCCTGCTTTCGGAAGCATCTACTGTTTCCCTTCCTGTACGCTGACTGTTCTTGGTGCCATGAAGGGCCTTCACGCACTTGCAGTCAGTATGCTACTGCTTTTCGCCTGAAGGACCCCCCAAAGATTGTCGGAAATAAAGTTCCCATTCTAATATCTGATTCTGAATTGCTCTGTGACCTATATTTAGAGGTTACCGCACTATCCCTCAAGAGAAAAGTGTATAACAGCTGTGTCTTACCAGTACTCACGTATGGGGCAGAAACCTGGAGGCTTACGAAGAGGGTTCTGCTTAAATTGAGGACGAGGCAACGAGCTATGGAAAGAAGGATGATGGGTGTAACGTTAAGGGATAATAAAAGGGTAGATTGGGTGAGGGAACAAATGCGGGTTAATGACATTTTAGTTGAAATCAAGAAAAAGAAATGGGCATGGGCAGGACATGTAATGCGGAGGGAAGATAACCGATGGTCATTAAGGGTTACGGACTGGATTCCAAGGGAAGGGAAGCGTAGCAGGGGGCGGCAGAAAGTTAGGTGGGCGGATGACATTAAGAAGTTTGCAGGGACGGCATGGCCACAATTAGTACATGACCGGGGTAGTTGGAGAAGTATGGGAGAGGCCTTTGCCCTGCAGTGGGCGCAACCAGGCTGATGATGGCGATGACAATTTATAGAGGCTACCGTGACACGAGCAACGAGAGACACGAGTTTGGAAGGAGACGGTACATATAATGACTTCTTATAATGGTGTAATTAGGGCATGTAATACTCATCCACACGCACCATAAAGACTGTCGTGCTTTCCACTTTTTTTACCGTAGATACCTTAACGATATCGTAACCATATTAGAATTCGCTATTGCCATTACTATATGTTTAACGGGATGAACATAGAGCAACATATATTGGTTATTTTAGCTGGCCTCGCTCCCCAAGCAAATAGTACAAACTGCCTTGAAGAGCGCCTGCACACAAAAGCAAGGCCTATATCGTTGCACCTTCTGCAAGTCCTTCCAGCCTGTTTAGAAACGAGTATTTACCATTTAACCATAAAGTTTACGTTCAGTGAACGAACATGAATTCCTTGAGTCTGTTTCGAAACCAGGTTAAAAATTTACCCTAACGTATACGTTCAATGAATGGAATTTAGATTCCCGAATGAACGTAGCAGGCATCCAATTCAATCAATTATATCCGACCTTTTATTTTGACATCGTTTTGTCTGTAGAGATGGGAAAAACTAAGAAGAAAACCTTCAAGCCACAGCCTGCTGACAATATAGCTGTGGTAGTTTGCATAGTTACATGACATTTACTATTGACTCTAACATGAAGTTTGGCAAGTGTCTGTCACCGAGCTTTTCCTGCTCTTATAGACAGCCGGCGATATTTGTATCTGTAGCTCGGCTTGCCTGCGCTCGCGTTGAATTGGGTCATTGCCAGTGTCGCCTTTGCTGCCCCCCCCCCTTTCTTTTTACTTGTTGTTACTAATGTCCTCACATCAATGTCCATTCTGACCACTGACAACAGCGCGCTGTCTTTAGTTTCTTCACCTAGCCGTGCGGAATTAAGAAATCCTTACACCCAGTGCTAATGTTCACCCATTTCACATTTCCGTACGTTCTGGCATTATACGTGAAGAGCAAAAGAGCTTCTTCATGATTGGTTGCTATGTCGAGCTTTCGACATAGCTATCTCTCTTTCAATATGAAGAAAAGAAGAAAAGTAGAGGTGCTCGAATATTGAAGTTTCCGAATAGAATCGAAAACAATTTTTCTGGAAAAACGACATTTCTATGTTGAATCAAGGGCCAATATTTTCTCATTTTAGGAGGTTGTAAAGAATAAATACCTTTCAACAACACTGGGGCCGAGTTGCAACAAACGATTGAGGACCTTAACAGAAAAAGTGTAAGAGTGGGGTTGAAGACCAATATGCAGAAGACGAAGACAATGATCAATAGCCTGGCAAGGGAACAACAGTTCGCAATCACCAGTCAACCTCTAGAGTGTGTGAAGGAGTACATTTACCTGGGTCAATTACTAACAAAGGACACTGATCATGAGAAGGAAACTTGCAGAAGAATAAAAATAGGTTGGAGTGCATACGTCAGACATTGCCAGATCCTGACTGGAAGCTTACCACTACCGTTACAAAGAAAGGTGTACAATCAGCGCAGTTTGCCGGTGCTGACATCATCATCATCATCATCATCATCATCGTCGTTACGCCCACTACAGGGCAAAGGCCTCTCCCATACTTCTCGAACTACCCCGGTCATGTACTAATTGTGGCCATGTTGTCCCTGCAAACTTCTTAATCTCATCCGCCCACCTAACTTTCTGCCGCCCTATGTTACGCTTCCCTTCCCTTGGAAACCATTATGTAACTCTTAATGACCATCGGTTATCTTCCCTCCTCATTACGTGTCCTGCCCATGCCCATTTCTTTTTCTTGATTTCAACTAAGCTATCATTAACTCGCGTTTGTTCCCTCACCCAATCTACCCTTTTATTATCCCTTAACGTTACACCTATCATTCTTCTTTCCATGGCTCGTTGCGTCGTCCTCAATTTAAGTAGAACCATTTTCGTAAGCCTCCAGGTTTCTGCCCCGTACTTGAGTACTGGTAACACACAGCTGTTATAAGCTTTTCTCTTGAGGGATAATGGCAGCCTGCTGTTCATGATCTCAGAATTCCTGCCAAACGCACCCCAGCCCATTCTTATCCTTCTTATTATTTCAGTCTCATGATTAGGATCCGCAGTCACTACCTGTCCTAAGTAGATGTATTCCCTTACCACTTTCAGTGCCTCACTACCTATCGTAAACTGCTGTTCTCTTCCGTTACTTCCGTTACTGTTAAACATTACTTTAGTTTTCTGCAGATTAATTTTCAGACCCACCATTCTGCTTTGCCTCTCCAGGTCAGTGAGCATGCATTGCAATTGGTCTCCTGAGTTACTAAGCAAGGCAATATCATCAGCGAATCGCAAGTTACTAAGGTATTCTCCATTAACTCTTGGCTGACATATGGGGCAGAAACTTGGAGGTTGACAAATAAGCTCGAGAACAAGAGCGATGGAACGAAGAATGTTAGGCGTAACCTTAAGTGACAGGAAGAGAGCGGTGTGGATCAGAGAGCAAACGAGGGTAGCCGATATTCTAATTGACAACAATAGAACGAAATGGCGCTGGGCAGGTCATGTAATGCGTAGGTTAGATAACCGGTGGACCATTAGGGTAACAGAATGGGTGCCAAGAGAAGGGAAGCGCAGTCGAGGACGGCAGAAAACTAGGTGGGGTGATGAACTTGGGAAATTCGCAGGTGCTAGTTGGAATCGATTGGCGCAGGACAGGGGTAATTGTAAATCGCATGGTGTGTGTGTGTGTGTGTGTGTGTGTGTGTGTGTGTGTGTGTGTGTGTGCGTGTGCGTGTGCGTGTGTGTGTGTGTGTGTGTGTGTGTGTGTGTGTGTGTGAACTTTTCATCCACAAATACGTTTGTTTGTAAGTGATCTTTGTAATTGGTCGGCCACCTTCACTAATAATATGTCCGGTATCACTGCTCGCTGGTATTTGCTCTTACAAAAAATTCTAGCGTAAGACCTCTTTTGTCAATGCGGCCTCTCTGTATACAACATCTGCGACTCCACTGCAGCAGAATCATTTGGAATGAGTCCCTCTCGTGTCGGTATTCCTCCCAGAGGATCCAATAAGTATTGTTAACTCTTATGTGCGGGGCGTACAAACACGGGTTTCGAGGAACGTTCATCACATCGGCACGTGAACTGTCGTTGAGTTTGGGTAGCTGTAGTTTTCTTCAACATTTGTCCCCTCACAAACGTCACTGGCACTAAAGGATACGATCATCAGAACAGAAATGTCGTTTACCTAAACACATGCTCATAGCTACTCGTATGTCACTTACGTTGAAAAGTAGACGCAGCGATTTCGAGAACAGATTCGCGAGATAGCCCATAAATCGCGTGGAGTTCGCTATCAGCTGAAGTCAGAAAAAAAAAACAGAGAAGAAGATACTTTTGATTGTCCCTAACTACATGTCGCGGTTGCGCTTGTGTGCAAGAAGTTCCCTCCTCTAACTTACGCCCCGCTACTTCTCCTCATTTCATTAGTTTGAGGGATTCTATTGTTTCACTTTGGCATGTTTAATTATTTGATAAAGTGGGCAAGTCTCAATGTAACTAATAATAATAATAATAATAATAATAATAATAATAATAATAATAATAATAATAATAATAATAATAATAATAATAATAATGCTCTACGAAAGCACCACGATCGCCTCTGCAATTCGTTGCTTAATGCACATCTGTCATAAACAGGCAAATTTAAGTCGGGATGATGCTCAGCTGACAAATGTAGCGCATGTCGTTACTTCGGCACGTATGTGGCTCAGGATCATCCCACGGCGATGCAGCAGGCCTTTCGTCTAAAAGCCCCGTCGAATCGCTGCCGTGGTCCGCGTGCTTGCAGCAGAACGGGCGCAACACGCTGTGTCGCGACTCCAGCGCTCTGCGAGCCACGCGCACGGGTGAGCCGACCTTTCGGCGGTGCGACACCGCGGACGCAATTAGCGCTCGCCCGCCCGGCTGTGTGCGGAGGGACGGCGTGATTCACAGCGCGCGCGAGGGGGTGCCTGCACTCCGCGTGCCGCACAATGAGCCCACCTGAACAATATATATCGCCTCTCGGGCACTTTACGCGCTCGAGAGACGCGAGAAAGTGGCGCAACCTGCTGCGGGTCTTCGCGTCGCGCATTGACGGCGGCCCCTCGCTCGCTGGCGGTGGACGCGCGGCGCGCCCTTCTCCTTCGGGCCTTAAATACTTCCAGCTGTGTCCGCATCGGCAGAGCAATCTCGGCCCGAAGGTTCGAACCCCGTTCGAAGGAGGCCCGAGGAACCAGTCCTGCGGGAGCCGCTCCTCGTTGTGCTCGGGCGCCTTTCGAAATCGACACTTTTCGCGCACCTCGGGCGTCGTCGTTGGACGGGGCGCTCACGCCGGGCCCGCGGCGCCAGCTGCGGGGCCCCACGGCGCGTGGCCCGCAGGTGCTCGAGATTCGGCTCGCGTAGACACCTCGGCGAGGGTTCCTCGTGTGTGCGCTTGAGGCATTGGGGCACAGGCTATACGTAGCGCTGTGCTTTTACGTCAAATAGTTTTTTTTAGTCATATAGTGCGCCATACGGCATGGTATGGTTATTGCAGTCCTTCGTGAAGACGCCCACTGACTTCAGAATATACGGTCAAGATATACGGCGCAGTTTGGCTATGGCTAACTAACCGTACTGCAGTCTCTCATATATTTGACGTTGTGCAACTTGCCTCGCTCTGTTTTTGTTTCTTTATTGAAATGAAAATAAAGGAAAGATGTGTAGTCACCCTATAGTGGTGATGAATACTTCTTTTCGTATAGCAGAAACAACAATATAAAAAAAATATATGTAGTAAAAAAATGAAAAGAAGCCACGTCAGAGGACCAGAAATTCACAGCACACAGTCCTATACACCCACGAGCATACACTTTCAAAAATTATTTAAACTTGCCTATGGCAGATAGCACGATTCTAGCCCATGAGCTGGTCTGCTCGAAGAGGCGGCCATTACTGCACAAAAAATAGAAATGCAAAATCGCCTAATTAACAAAATTCCACTAATTATATGTTTAACTAATTACCGTATGGCGCATATTGCAATTTACAAATTCTAGCGGGTGAGACTGCAAGGTACATCCACTTGACAAGAATTGTGTGGACGACGCCATTTACGAGATATGCGCCGCCAAACTTGCGGTAAAAATGCGCTGTCCTTCCACTTACTTTCTTAACAAAACGTAGTTTTATGCATTGAAGCACAAACGTAACTGGAACGTCAATGCATTTCTCCGCAAAGTTCGAGAATTAATATCTCGAAAGTGGTGTCATCCTGAAAATTCATTCCAAGTGGATCCGCCTTGAGAACTCCCCGGCTAGAATTTGTATATTGCAATATGTGCCATGAGGTAATCAGTAAAAAAAAAACTTTAATTAGTTCATTTCTCTTAATTGGTCAATTATGCATTTCAATTACTTTTTCTTTTTGCAAGTAATATCCACCTCTTCGAGTAGACTAGCTCATGGACAAGAATTGTACTATCTGCTTCAGGACCCGCCGTGGTTGCTCAGTGGCTATGGTGTTAGGCTGCTGAGCACGAGGTCGCGGGATCGAATCCCGGCCATGGCGGCCGCATTTCGATGGGGGCGAAATGCGAAAACACCCGTGTACTTAGATTTAGGTGCACGTTAAAGAACCCTAGGTGGTCGAAATTTCCGGAGTCCCCCACTACGGCGTGCCTCATAATCAGAAAGTGGTTTTGGCACGTAAAACCCCATATATTATTATCTGCTTCAGGCAATTGTTTTAAAGAAACTGAATATTCTCGCTGAAACAACCGGTATAAATATAAAAGGCAAAGGCAAGTCGCACCGCGATGAGTTTGTAAACAAAGTATGGTTACTATCTTTACTAAAGATGCGAAATGTTGCTGCTAGTACTTTTTGGTATTCTGTAACTGGAAATGATTGCATAGCAGTAATGACTACTGCATTTCAGTAACTGTGGGACATGAATTCGTAATTGTGAAATAGATACTGCAGCTGTTACACCCAGAGTAACCAGGTTCCCTTCAGGAGGTTAATCACCTCCTTTTGTTCTGACCCGCGGGCATTTCTATGCATTATACAAAAAAAAAAGGAATAAATTAAATGAAATGACCAGATTTTTTTCGATGAATGCCAGCAGTTAGAGACGCGTTGACTGCTATGGGGTCCATGGTTTTGAACGCGCATACCTGTTTCCGCAGCGAGGTAAAAGAGCGTCGGCTACCTCGTGCCGTGGGCTGGCACCAGCCTAACTCGAACCATGTTTGCACTTGGTACGACTTAGGCCGGTGTCTAGATCGAGGCACACCTGAAAATATTATACCCATGCGGCTGGCTCTAGAGTAGAATCGCCATCTTTCAAACCCAATGAAAATTACGCGACGTTACTGTCGCGAATCATGCCACTGAACCTAAGCGTGCTCGAACCAACCGGGCATTCTTATGTTCGAATTGGTAAAAGGACTTAAGCGTCTCCCATTCCGCGTTGGTCAACGTTGAGCGCACTTTTCGGGCATATGAGTTTGGCATCCAGCGTCTCTTAATTTCTCTGCGTCGTAGGACAGAAAACTCGGTGCTTGCTTGACATTTGATAGGCTGTACAATGTTTTACTTTCTCGTACTTTTTTTAACGGTGACCGCTGTCACCTGTTTATCACTGTCATCCGGTTATCGTTTGGCGCTTGACGCGCTTGCCGCAATTTTGCTTCCGAATTATGCTTCCGAATTATGCCTCTGAAAACTTGTGGATAAATGCCCATTGGCGTTCCAGTTAATATTATTTTGCGAAAGATCTCCCTCGTGCATCGGCGGGAAGAAGCTAAATGGGGAACTCATGTGCTTTGTAACAGAGTTTAAGGATGCCTGATTCACGCGGCCGTGTCCTTAAAAATGTTGGCTCTTCTCATCTGAAGCATGCGGAATGTATGACATACATTATTTAGCGGCAATTGTAACATTAACAGAAAATAATTTGATCGTGATTTCAGACTTGCACTGTGTGGTCCATTCATGCGAGCCGACAAAATTGTCGTCGGTTTCATCTCGTGTTGCTGTTCACGTGGACTCCTCTTCGGGTGCTTGCCGTAACAGCATTCTTCAATAATCGAGAGCGCAACAGTTCAGCGCCATTGCTTATACTTACGTATAGTGTAAACCATCACACCAAAACTTTAAGAAATCCATTTGTCTCCTCCTACACAGTAACATTAAGAAACTATGATGGATGAGTATGTTGTAGTCATAATAATTCGAGTGCGAAAGGTAACCTATTACCTTCAAACGTTCTTTAAAGTGCACCTAAATCTAAGTACTGTAGTGTTATTGTATTCATACACTTATCGGAATGCCACCGCCGGGGCCGTAATTCGATTTCGCCACTTAGGGCCATACGACATATATGTATACATATATATGAACGACATATATGTATACACTAAGCCACTGTGCGGGTTTTCTAGCACTGAGCAGGATAAATTTAGGAGCTTGCAAGCTTTAGTGCCGTTTCTTTCGAAACATTCGTATCGTATACATCAGACTGACGTGCCGGAGCACCAAGTGCACGGATAAAATTTTCCTTTCGCTGACTTGGGTTGTAACACTCAAAAGTAAGGCGAAACACACTGTCTTACGCAACAAACGTGTGTATGTTTTATCGTGCTCCCTTCTGTGTTCTGTACAATAGCACCTGCTTTTGCATTTCCCGTGTCTTTTGTCCACGTTGTTTTCTACGCTGCCAAACAGCACCTGCTGCTTTGAATGAGAATGAAATATTTTTAATAAGTAAAGAATTAGGAACGATTGTCTGCCGCTTTGGAAGCAGATTATTATGTGTGTTTTACTTTCGCATCTCATATTCATATATTCGCCATTGTTTTCTTTTTTCTACTGTCCTCCGTGAAACACTCGATACACTGTAAAGCCTCCACTTCGCACTGTTACTTTTTGTAATACACCGGCTGCCGGCCTAGCACGTTAGCACTTAGGATAACTGCACACACTGGTATCTGCATTTTGCCATGCTTTCATGTTCACGTCCGGCCTGTTGACACGACTCATGTTTTACGTTATATGTTGGCTACAGTGCATAAGGTTCTCGGAAGATGCTCCTGCAGCAGGAGGCTTCTACAAGCCGTGAAAAGCCTTGTTGGTGGCACGGTCTTTTCCATGCCAAGGTGCCCTTTCTTTATATATTTATACATGTTTTTCGATCGCTATGCTACCGAGCACGCGCAGTACAACTCAGAACGTGGACCGGCGATCGTTTCGATGGACTTTTCGGCGCTCCAGTGCTCGTTCGGTCACTCCATCGCGTAAGCGCCTTGCTGCAGGTAGTGGTTGTCCGCAAAACAACTTTTTTCAGTTCGTCCCCCTTTCGACCCGAGTGGCTGCCGTCATTCCTTTTCTTCGGGACCAGATGTGCGGTCACGCTCTCACGTAGGTCCCAAACGCAAGCCCTTGTTCTGGCCCATTCAGCGCGTCGCGGGTCACCTGAAAGACCTCCCTTCGGAGCCCCTTTTGCGCGGGTATGCTCGCGGAACACGGAGGCTGGCGTTCGGACATGGGAACCGAGCTCTTGCTCAGAAACTCGTCTTTCGCACCGGGACCACGGTGTGAGCCCTCTCTCCGGACCTCGCAGCCGGGCGTCCGCGGGGCGCTTTTCGCCCCGAGTCCCCGTTTTCCAGTCCTTTTCTTCTTCCCTCGCTCCCTAGTTGTTTTTACGCAGCCGCGGGATCCCGGCCCATAGCCGCTGCTGCCCCTTCAATCAATTCGCCTCGCCATTGAGGCCCGCGGCGAACGGCTCCATTATCCGCTCCCTCGCTCTGTTGCTTGCGCGCACTATACGCTCGCCGCTGCTTCTTCGCTCGACCTCTCGATCAAAGAGAGAGAGAGGGAGAGAAAAAGAAGCTAAAGAAAGGAAGAAAGAAATAAAGCGAGAAAGAAAGGAAAATACATGTATACATAGCATGCGCGCGCGTAAAGGCAAATGTGATGCATTCAGAATTATAGAAGCAGGGGGGGGGGGGGGTGTACGGGAGGTACCAAACATGCTACGGGCATGTCCCCCACGCCATTTCTTTTACCCTTTCCTCTCCCCCGCCTTCTTTATCCGTGGCTTCCTTCTTTAGCCATGCAGTTAAAACGTCCTCCCTTCTCTTCTTACATCGCACAATCTAAGACGCGACTGAAGAACCCTTCTACCCACCGCTGCACCGGCGCAAGGAAAATGTCGCCCTTCTGAAGAAAAAGAAATATAAAAGAAAGAGGGCGATTATATACTGGAGGCAGAAAAGTTGCGAGGAGGGGGCGAGAGGCTAAACAGCGCTTACGGTGAGTTACCGTGTTTGCTGAGAGTATTCGCACGATCACATAAGGCTCGGGCAGAAAAAGAAAAGGGGGAGCAGTCCCTTTCATTCAGCGCCGGCGAGGAAAGGGTTTCACGCTTGCTTGGTGCGCTCGACGTCGCATCGGCTGGCTGGGACGCGCGCCTTTTGAAGTGTGCTTTCCCGGCTGCGCCACCAGCGAGCTCGGCCGCTGCTGTCCACTTAGGCCAAGACGGGGACAGGGGTGGCCCTAGCGAAATATTTCCCCTCCACGTCCCTCACCCCAACTCTTGGTGCGAGGAACAGCAGCGCCGTAGAAAAGGGAACAGTTAGGTAAGCAGCGCGAACAATGGCCTCGCTTAGCGGGGAGAAAAAGAGCCGCGGAGAAGTTTAAAACGCGCTTTTCTCACAGCTCCTATAGGTGGGGGTGTTTGATAAGCGCACACACGAGCATTCTCCGGATCTTCTAAACACCACGAACAATGAGGGCAAATTTTGTCTCTTAAATCACAAGAAGCCGGGGGGAAAAAAGAAACAAAAAAGAAGGGGGGATATGCGAAGCTAAAACTATCGCCGTACGTTCATGCTTCGCCGTACACGCAGGAAAACGCCGGCAAAATGCTCGCGAGCTTGCGGGCTATAGCGAGTGGCTCGAAACATGCCTGTTGGGATGTTAAATCCTCCACATAGGCGATTCTGTCGGGAACGCTGATAGCGTGAAATAAAACACCTGCTGTGTGCGACACAACAGGTGGCACGGCGTGTACAAGCCTGAATGCTTGGCTATCGTTGTCTGTGCGCACAGCAGGCAGGAAAAGAGAATGTGCTGGCATTGCGTTTGCGGGCTCCGCTGCGATGCTTTGCCTCGGAAAATGCACGAGACATTTCTCGGTACTGAACCGGCAGCCCAATTTGCACTATACCGTCATTCGAAGTCGCTGTTCACGCTAACATGTGCAGTGCCAAGTCTGAAAAGCGAACTGAGTGCATTTTTCTTACTTTGGTTTAAATTTTATTGCAGTAGCTAGAAGCCGAGTGGTAGACCTGATATTGCGCTTCCTCAAAGCGACGCAGAAAGTAAAATAAGGGAAAATATTCACACGTTACGCCACCGCCGACCCGTGTGTGCAGCTGCTAGTATTTTCACACGACCTTTTTTCGCTACGTTTCTTGTACGTAGAGCTGCCACCCAAGAGCGTCGCCTCTTCTGTTTCAGTAATTTTCCTCAGCTTTCGCTGGGCAGCGACCTAATGTCAAACTCAAGTATATGACGTCTTGAAGGGGCAGTGCAAGAAGACGAAAACAAAAAAACAAGAAACACGCAGGACTGTCCTGAAAGCGCTGTCCTGTGTGTACTTGGTATTACCGGCGAGATCTTTACCAGCAATGCTGGTTTGTCCAGGCAGCCACTGGAATATAATTTCATGCCCTTTAGCGATAGCTTGATGGTGGTCCTCTCTTATCTCACAAAGCAGCTGCTCGTGAGTCCTGTAATTAAGGGCAAACTGTAGATTCTGAAGTGTTGTCCTAGAGCCGCAAAAAATTACCAATTTCCGAGATGTCCCTTGCAGGAGGTATTTTGAGGCAGCACGCAGGGCAGCAAGCTCTGCCGCCGTTCATGTTGTCAGTTGTGACAGTTTGAATTTGATTGTAGTTTTCGTGGCCGGGATAACAAGGGGGGCACTTGAAGAGCTGGTAGGTGAGACCGAACCATCAGTACAGATGTGTATTCGGTCCCCGTAGGTCTCATTAATTAAAGGCAGCGTCACCTGCTTCAATGCTATTTTTGGGTAATTGGCCATCTTCTTCACAACTGGAATACATAGGCGCCCCTGAGGCTGTTGGAGACATCAAAAGGGAAATGTGTATGACCCCTGTGTATGGACCTTGAGACGCTGAATGAAAAAAAAAAAAATTGAGACTTCTATGTTCTACGGGGCTGTGTACGCACAGACAATATATACTCACGCGCGTATCTATATTTTTTTATTTATTGAATAATGCAGGCTAAAAATGCCCAAGTAGGAGTGGCAAGCAATACAGAACATACACAATAATGCTTGAACAATAACAGTTCAGTAGTTCTGAAAGTAGAACGTCGCAATCTTAGGTTTCAGGTGCTCAGGTGACATCCTTTCATAACAGCCTTCTTTGTGAAGTCAGCTTATGTTGCTCTCCAAATGTAATCTCGGACCAGCTAGCCAAGTTCATGACCCTGTGCGGACATACTGTATACGTTACACCTGTCTGCTTGAGCGGCTTCAGCGGTGCGAGCCAAACCAGGTAAGTGTGATACGTGAGCCGGAAGAGAGAGAGAGAGAGAGAAAAGGAAGTTTCCACCGAGCCACTGAACTCGGGTAAGCGCAACGCTGGGAAGTTTCACAATTTCAAGCAACCCGCCTTTATTATTAAAGACACTTTGGCTTGACGTGCTAGATTTGCCACTGCGATGAACGGGGGCTCCCCTTGATTTCTGTAAGTCGTGATTCTTTCGTTTTCTTTTTCATTCCTCCTTTCCCTATCCACAACTGCCGATCCATTTTTAGGTGCCAGCCTGCACAAAGCAGTTGAGGAGCGATTGGCAAGCCTTCCTTGGCAACCGACCGACGCCCAAGTAACCAACGAACGAATCAATCCTCCAGCCAGCTAGCTAGCCGGCGACCACCTGACCGGCCCACCAGCCAACCAGCACGCCAGTCAATTTACCAGCCGGCAGACTGACCGTCTGACCGACTGACCAGCGGATCAAGCGCACCGAGCTTCGGAGTTTCCAGATTGGGCTATTAATAGCCATATTGGGCTACTTTTTATTCCGGTTGGTGTCCAAAATTTCAAGTTGGCTACATGAATATATTTGGGCTATTTTTGTCCTAAATACTTCCTAGTCCAGAGGACCACGTCAACACTGACATAATTCAGGAATGCCGGTTTATGAAAACCCAAAGCTCAATGCTGTTAGAAGGATATGAAGGCAATCTCGAAGGCTGTGTTTTTAGGCAATGCTGGCGCTTGGAGGATTGCGTTATGTCATGGCTGCCATGTTTATACGTCATTCCAACACTAAGCTCTCTTCCTTTTGCTTTGGTTTCGACGCCCTCTGCTGCTGGTTCACGCGTGGTTCAGTAAGAAAAACGGGGGGGTTGACAGCTGTCGAGTACGTGTTCCGTGCCGGCTGCCATACAGCAAACTATTATGTGCACTTGTACAACAGCTCACGTATTCACATGCATGTCGTGGCGTGTCATTTTCGCCCGTGGTCCTCCAATGTTTATCCTGGGTTCCTCGAAACCTATTGCTTGGTTGTTCCGCAAATCACCGCATTATTTATTTACCCAGTAACTTCGCGAAAAAAAAAAAAATGCGCAAGTCGCTTTAAACGAGAAATGTTCGTCCTGCTGTCTGAGCTTGCTTTGTCCCTACTTGCACTGCCTCTTTCGAACGCAGCCGTAGAGCGCGTGTTCAGTCAAGTTTCGTTGACAAAGAATGATTTAGGAAAGCGCATGTCGAATGAAACACTGCAAACTCTCTTTCACGTTAAGTTTGGTCTGGCAGAGCGTGGGGACTGCTGCAAATATTTTGAGCCAGATGAACAGTTTCTGTCATGTTTCAACTCTGCGCTTCTGAATATGGTTCAAGTGGCAGTGGGAGTTAATTCAAATGGGGCTAGGTTGTGTATTTAATCCATTTGCGTAAATCCCCGGTGTGAGAAGTATCAACTGGTACTACACGCAATGTCTTTTTTTTCTTTCGTTCTTTGTCAATCAGCTTTGCATTATACGCGAAAGTTGCGATTCTTTCATGGTACTTCTTGAACGTTGCATATTGTTGCAATGATAAGCTCTGTATATATATGAAAAACGATGTTCGTCCACAGTGAAGGTGGCAAGACAATTGCTCACCAAAAGTCGGTGAGTGATTGCCTTGCCAAAGTCAGGGTGATAACTCGTCGGTTTTCATACTTTACTCTTGTAACAATTTTTTTCTCTTTAACCTATCTGTGTACGAGTAATTGCGATTATGGCTTACTTTTCATATGAACGTACTTTATGATCATTGTAATTCCTCTTTGTTGATCTTACTAGTCATTACATTGTATTTTCTCACGCGTATATTATAGATGTGATGAGCAAAAAAACTGCGTTCGATATACATAAGAGGTGCTTGTGGTACTGTTAATACGTCCATATTTCATTATTTTTGCACACATAGCAGTGGTGGTTCGGCAAAGAGTTCTTGATAGTTTATAAAGGTATACATATTGCTCTACAGACTTCCCATTCTTATGTATAGTTCTTGAATGTGTTAGACGAAGGGGTTTACATTGTACTTAGCTTCATGACATCCGTGCGTGGCCATATATATATATATATATATATATATATATATATATATATATATATATATATATATATATATATATATATATATATATATATATATATATATATATATATCAAGTAGCGCTGAAAGCAAGGTACACAGCCCTCCTCAGAAATATGGCAACAGATGCATTAGTGCCTGCCTGCATTCACAGAAACTTACGTACATGTTTTTCATATTGCACGAACCTTGACAGCAAATCCCTGTTTAAATATTGTGCAGTTCAACTCTTTCGAGTAAAAAAAATTAGAGAGAAAGAGAGGGAGCAGGATAAAAATAACACGTTTACTTTATGAATAAAGCTTAGGAAAGGCATCCCTATTGTAATGCCTTGAACTCGGGACGCCTCTTGGACTCTCGATCGCTGATCCTCAAGGTTGAAGCGGCTAATATTTTGCCCGACCCTTATAAAAACATGCCTCGGCTAAAGCGAGGTGTGAACTAAAGTTAGCTCAGAACGTGACTCGGTAAATAGCAGTAACACCATGGGTAAATCGGACAAGAGACCCTTCGGCTCATTGTAACAATAAGTGGTGTCCAAATCCACGTCTGAGTGGAAGTTCTCGCTAGACTTCTTTACGCAGATCTTGAGGCCAGGGTTATGCTGGTTGTACGCGCCGGAAGTAATTTTGGAGCTGGAAATAGGCGGTGAGATTTGGACGCAATCTGTAAGACACCTGCAGAACATCATCGAACGTATTGGCTGGTTTTGGCTACTTGTCCCTCACGAAAAACTTGGGTCTGGCTATTTTTGGGCTACGTTTTGAGATCATTTGGCTATTTTTTATTGGGGTCATATGGCAACCCTGCCGGCGAGATTCAGCCAGCCGGAGGTGTACTTATTTTATAGTAACTTGAAATCGCTTAAGAACCGTTCGTTCTTCTGTAAGTCGTTGATTCGTATCGAACGTGAAAGTGGCACGGATTTATAACTGTTGTTTCCAGCGATGTTTTCGACCAACTGGCATTCACTTATTGAAGGACCGCGAATCACAGAGTGAACAAAACGGGTTGACGTTAAATGCGTGCAGAAGGGCAACTAACAAACGGCGGCGTATCCACGGCGCGTCGTCGTCTGGAGGCCGGAAGAAGAGCGCCGGCGAAGGTCGACTTTCGCTCGCCGCATCCGGAGAAAGGGGCGCCTGCCGGTTCCGCGAGCGGCCGTGTTTCCTTCCGCGGATGTTGGCGGACGCGGGGTCCTCCGCGTGCGTGCTGCACCGTTCTTTTCGCCGCCGCAGACGCCCGCGAGTGCTGCACAGCTGAGAGGGTTTGCACCGACTGGACTACCTTGCGGCGCACCGAAAACCGGTTCTCGCCCGCTCTGTTTTCTTTGCAGCGCGGAAGTGCAATGCCGTCTACGCGTGCCTGATACCCAAAACGCGCACCCCGACGAGGTGCCAGAGTGACGTCAGCGCCGTGACGTCGTTACGGGGTGACGTCACGCGCATGCCACGCGAACGTGAGCTGCTGGGCGTCCGGCAATCCTGTTTACTGCGCGGCGAGGATCATCTGGTGCGCGCGTTCCGTTTCCAAGAACATAACTGCTGGCCGCTGTGCCGCGCGTTGCTGGCCGCGCGTTGGTCAGACGCAGTTCGGCAAGTGCCGCACGGTTCGCCTGGGCCGTGCACTCGCAAGCTTCCGGTTACCGTGTTTTTTTTTTTTAAGTTGCGATATGGAAACACGTGTTGTGTGAACATAGCCGTAGTTAGGATTATTGCGATGCTTTGTCCCGGCTACTCGATACGATGATGGTGCACCAAGTCATCATCGTCGTCGTATTTTCGGCCCGTTATACGAGTAATTCGTGATCTCGTACCTGTAATTAGCACACATGCTAGATTAGCATCTAGCATGTGTGCGTACCGTACTTGTGGGAATATACGTATTTAGAGGTATGCTTACTTGACAAAACATATCGCGTGTCCTTTTCACGATGATAGCAAATATAAGGACATTTAAATTGTATGCTGAAAACGTCCGAGAGCCTAATGAAAATTCAAAATCATCCATCGAGCTTGATGTGATAGTTGTTTGGTTTCAGCTATCACACCAAATCACACAAATTCGCCTGGTAGTTCAGTGAACCTGAGAGAGCATACTTAAGTTATGACTTCTTAATTTATGATGTTATGTTTAAGTTATGCCATGTAAGTTCTCCATCCTGTCATCCTGACCCCATGCACGGGCGTACTGGCTCAGCGGCGCTTTCTCAGCCCCACCTACTAGCAGTGACATGAGCTTATCTACCAAATTTTAACACGAAGCGCGCGGCCCGCTTTTGTCGGTCTCACGCAAACTAAAGAGCAAAAAGAGATATGAGCCAGTAGTCTAGCGATACCACTATAGGCGACACGACGGAGATCGCTGTCACACCTGTTCGTCGCAAGCCAGCGAAACATCACACGCGAGCGACGGCTACGCGACACGCTTAGTGTTGAAGCCTAACACCAAGTGTAAGGTAGCGTCTCTTTTAACTGCGAACTAGCAGTTTGCGTTCCGATTTCCCCATGAGTCAGCTAGCTAGGCTAACGTTTTTGTACCATAGTTCCAGTAGAGCGGTATTTGGTCCAGAGCGGCCACATACCGTGGAAAACACTATACCTCGCCTTTCAAAACACACAAGAAGTTTGGTGATCGTGATGCACGGAATAGGAAACGTTTTCGTAAATGTTAAAGCGTGCGTCCGATCCACACAAGGAGGACCAGCACTTTGGCTTCCGAATCTTAGTTCGGCTGTGCAAGCTTGCAGCGCCGATGAGCGCGCAAAACGCTCCAAGCGGCGCCCGTCATAGGAGACGCGCTCCACCGCAACACACGAAGGAGCAACAAATACGCACAGCAAGCGCGTACTCAATACTCGACTCTGCACACTAACCGCTCGAGTAGCTACCAGGCGGTGATTGACGCTTTCCGAATGGGCAGAATAGAGCGATTGAAGGGCCTCGACACTGCGCGCACGTCGCGAGACGGGCGATCCGTCGTTCGTCACGTTGTCGTGTCAAGCGCAAAATCGCTGAAACGGGATTCCCACTTGAGCAGGATCAATCGCCGCCCTCGCTCTATAGACCCCCTACATCTTTATGAGGACAGCATACGCACACAGGCGACCAAATAAGCGCATGCCCTGCGCCATGAAACTGTAGTTAACTGGGTACATATACACCCCGGCAGCCTGTTAGAACAGAGGTTGCGGAGTTGACGCACGCAGGTGAGTGGGTAACGTCAGCGCTGGTGAATGGCCAGTCATTAAAGCCAGTCATGTAAAGGATGACGTTGAACTCAACGGCTTTAGAACGTTCCGGGTGCGCGCGAGAACAAGTGGCACATGAACAGTGCTTTCAAAGCACTATAGTTTTTAGAGCATGCGGTGATCCCAGCTTAGCTGAAAGGGGGCGCACAAGGGCACATTCGAGGCGGGAATTGAAGCTACCACTTGAGGGAACGTTTGCATGGTAGGTCGCGAGAAATTCTTCAGGTAAAGCTCTTTGCGATACAAACACAAAATATTTTGCAAATCCAATGTCTACTATGTGCAGCGAAACATTGAGGACGCGGTTAATAAATGCAATGCAATTAATAGTGATGTGTACGAGTGTAATCTCGCGCAATATTTGTGTTTACCACCCCAAAGGTCGTAGCTTTAATCCCATACATTTTTTTACGTTTATGCACTATACCGCTCACAAGCAATACTGAAATCGAAACACCAATTTAACTGTGTGAGACGCCTGCGCAGCGACGTCGCGACGACGTATGCGATGTGTGATGCTTGTCGAGGGAAGCATGGTGACGACACGTAAGTGTATGCGCAAATAACTACGACTCATATCTTGCTACATTTAAGAATTATTTGCCTCTTGTGTCAGAGTGGCACATACTCATTCTGTAAGATTGGCCAAGAAGTGACGTGCACCCACCCAGTGGCACATGCAAATTCTCTAAATCAAATACAATCAAGTAAATCAAAGAGTCTGATTCAATATATTGCGCTATTTGATTAACAGATAGATGAACTTTTAAGATACATATGAGCCGACATTATATGTTAACGTTTATGTGAGATTTTTTTTTTTTTTTTTTACGCACAAGAGTTGCGCTTACTGGCTCTACAAAGCAGTGCCAGTAAGAATACATGGTTTATATAAGCTCGTTCACTGGTACTTTCATTCCGCCCACTTATAACCTTCGTATGCAAGTATATATCCACAAATGTATCTGGCGGCATACCGCCTCGAGATAAACGGACGCACATGTGATCTACGCTCTCCTACAGGAACTTACTCATGCTGCAAGGTCAAAACTACATGTGGTATACCAGTTGGTTCCAAGTCACTGGTATTTCAATGAAATGAAATGGCGGATGCGTTGGCAAAAGTGCCTCATTACAGTTCGGAAACTCACCTTACACCCTTGACTGTACCAGTCCGACAGAAGGCACATTTTAGGAGGCCTCAAGAGAGAACTGTGTGTGCGTGTCGAACTGGTTCATAGACAGCACAAAGGAATCAATCTTGTACGCAAGTGACCCACATCCTGAATACCATCCAGATTCTCAGCTTTCACGATGCCATTGACGCCCTCTTACGCGCCTCGGAACTGCTTAGACAAAGCACCTTTTATATCGAATCAAGCGTGTTTTCTCTCCAACATGTTCATGTGGTCACGGCGACGAGGAGGTGTGCTACCTACTCCTTGACACTCCCAAGCACTCTACACGCATAGACAGCGCCTCAAACAAGAACCCCGTTTACTAGACTAACACCGGCCTGCTTGACGGCTAATGGCGATATCAAAAGTAGTGTATCACATATCAACTAAAGCACTTCAACGCTTCTTTGAAGACGCTGACATATGTGAGGACTGTTGACTCCACAGCAGCGTGTGTCCTTGTGAGTGTCTGAATTGTCCGTTTAAAATAAGTGAAACTTTTCGAGAGAGACCTTTATCCTAAGTGTCGACACGTTTTCTTCATTTTTATTTAAGCATTATTTAATGGAAATATTTATGCATTTTTATCTTATCTAATTTAGCGGCTGCTAGCCAACGGCGACAACTCTTTTATTACTTTTAAGGCCAATAAAAAAAAAAGACAAGGAGATTGGTCTGTCAGTATGATTGACCAACGAGCCCATCAACGTGGGAATGTGTTTAACGCACGTTTGGTGTGCCCAATGTCATCTAGCAAAAACAACTAACTAACTAACTAACTAACTAACTAACTAACTAACTAACTAACTAACTAACTAACTAACTAACTAACTAACTAACTAACTAACTAACTAACTAACTGACTGACTGACTGACTGACTAACTAAACAATCAACCAACTAAGTATTAACTAACTGACTGACTGACTGAGTAACTAACTAACTAACTAACTAACTAAAAAATCCGAGGACACCTATGGCTTTTTATCAGTTGCGAATTCGAAAGCATTAATGTCCAATTGAACGCTGCTGAGCGGTCCTTGGAGTTATGAACTACTCGCGGGCAAGCCGGCGGGTTGAGACACTTGGTGCGTTTCGATTAGCCCTTCCCGAGGCGCAGTTAGAACGCAGGCGAGAGCCTGCGCGGCCGAGGAACGCTCGGATAATACAGGCTGCCGCGAGCGAGAGTGACGTGGCGTCGCGGCAGTACCAACAAGCCCAAATCACTGCTTTACAGTCGCGGCAGTGTTCTCTCACGCAACACTTGGCGCGCTACTGTGGCAGCAGGCGTTCCCCTTCACCCGCTCGGCTCCATCGAGGCACGCTCCTCACGTGGCGTCGCAGTTCACGGGAATTTACCGGCCGTTTCGCTGCTACAGGCACCGGCCTTTTTGCTCAATGGGTCATTTCACGTAAATAAATAAATAAATAAATAAATACAGATAAAACAAGGCGAAGATTATTTCGTTTTTCTAGTCATATAACGCCAAAAAAGAAAGGAAACGCACCCGAATCACTGAAAACTTTGGTACTGAACAACACGTCAACTGATTTAGCATACGTCCATTACGGTGTGCAGTGTTTTTATGTCCACGCTCTAAAGCCTGCAACGCCCACCAAAGAAATCCATAACGCCAGTTCAGCGAACGCGTTATCTTATTCCTTATGGCGACGAGCTCAGTCAGAGACATTCTATTTTCGTGACATTCTGCGTTCTTGATTTTGTTTACCGGCCTGAATCCTGACGCGTGCGTGGCTGACGCCATTTGAAATGTCGCGTTCACGCGAGTTCCCGGCACAGGAGCGAAGATTCCGCACACTTTTCAGCAGGGGGCGGGAAAGGGCGTTCGCACATGTGGGAACGCGTGTCACTTCTAGCGGAAAGTGCAGGCCGCCTCTGTTTACCAAGTTAGGTGCCTGACAGATCGTTGTTTTCAGGGTACACCAGTCCATTCTATGTTGCAGCTGTACAGGGTTTTGTTTCTCGGACTCCTACGTTACAGCCTACCAGTGTTGTCAAATAAATGCAAGACGAACTTTCGCGCCTTGGAGAGCATACAAGGTCAAGCCCTACGCACGTGTTTGGGGCTGCCTCGGTGCACGTCAACAGCAGCAACAATTGCCATCGCAGGAGACCATACAATCAAGACACATGTAGCTGTCGACTCTCTCAGAGCGCACATTCGCCATCTGTCAAGGATCCCCGACCACCATTTGGCCTCCCTACCAGCCGAGAGACCTCAAGCGACCTTTTCATGAGTGATTAACGCTCATCAAGAGTACATACCAGCAAGTTTTACACCGGCGGCGAAGCCTTCCTCCCCCCTGTGGTGCCTGCGACAGCCTCAAGTGAATTTTGCTATTCCTGGAATTACAAAAAAGTCCAATCATCCATCGCCGGCTCTGAAGTAACTTACCCTCCTATCACTGCACCAGACGTATCATGAACGCATACATATATATACCTATGGTTCGACCTCACCTACCAGCTCAACTGCCGCATTCGTCGTTCCAGCCAAGAACGTTACAGTTAAATTCAAATTGTCGCACACGACTACATCTACATCGGCAGAACTTGCAGCTCTCCATGCCGCTATGATGTACATCACCGAAGAGCCAACAGAGAAATGGGTTGTATTTTGTGCCTCTAAGGCAGCCCTTCATAGCATCAAGTCCGCATTACGTCACAGAACTTACGAGCAAATGACATCTGAAATGAGGGAACTGCACCACCATGCTCTGGAAAGAGGACACCACATTGTATTTCAGTGGATTCCTGCTAACTGTGGCATTGTCGGCAACAACCTAGCTGACAAGGCTGCCCGGTGTGCCCACGAAGATACCAAAACGCATCCAACACCTTTGGCGAGGTCGCACGCTGCCAGAGAACTTCGCCTACTTGCGCGCAAGAAGTCCCAAGATCTCTGGATTTCAAGTGGCTTCAATTGCAGATTACGTAAACTGGACCCCACGCTACGGCTACAACTGCCATCTAGCCTTTCCCGGGAGGAAGACGAAGTGCTTCTCTTGCGGAACACATCTCGCCCGTCTCTGTGCTTTTCTGGACTTCTCACTGCACCTGTGGGGTCTACCGCCCCCTCCATCGCGGTGATGGATGTGCAACACCCCGAGGATCCTCCCGGTTCCCGTTCACCCGCGGACATCGGTTCGAGGAAGCGAGGAAATACATCGAGTGGTAGCGAGGACACAGAGCTGTACTCCGCATCAGGTGACGAGTCCTCGGAAGACAGCTTTCGACTTGTCCAGTACCGCAAGGCCAAACGAAGAATTATCAACTCATCTTCGGCGTCCAGCTCGAACACTGTGAAAACAGCGCCTCAACGATGGCCTCACTCCATCCTGTTTGTGCCACAGAACGCTACCGACAACCTGCGCGTCCTCAACAGGCAAGCACTCTCCGTGTATCTCGAAAACACTGTGCCAAACGAGATTAAGGATGTCAGGATAAACACTAGGCGAAACATCCTGGCAATTGATGTGATGAACCCGAGCGCGCTGACCATACTACAACATGTAACGCAGCTGGGAAACATCAAGGTCCGATCCATCATGCCAACGAATGGTGCCACAATAACAGGAGTCATCTATGACATTGACAATGAAATTCCTAATGCAGACCTCCCAGTTCTTATAAAACCAGCAAGTGAACGCAACGTCATTGTACATGTTTGTCGCCTCGGCAACACACGTTGTGTGAGACTAACGTTCAAAGGCGACTGCCTTCCACCCTACGTGAAGGTCGGCCACTTTCGCCATCAGGTTCGGCCATTTATTCCAAGACCAATGCAATGCTACAATTGTCAGAAGATAGGCCATGTGAAGGGTGTCTGCAGAAATTCGGCCGTGTGCCCTCGATGTGCCGAACCCCACTCAGAAGACAACTGCAGCGCAATCAAGTTGAAGTGTCCTAACTGTCAGGGTGATCACTGCGCCTCCTCCAAAGACTGTCCTCAGATCAAGAAAGAGATCACCATTCTTAAACAAATGGTGAGAGACAACTCTACCCACAAAGAGGCTGCTGTGAAAGTACGGCGAAGACGACGTCACCGTCGAAGGTCTTCACGACGGAAAACATCAAGTTTTCAGGAACAGTCAACTCGTCAAGCAGCATCACCAGCGAAAGTTTCCAGCCCTCCGAACACCAATTTTGGAAGGGAGAAAACTGCCAGATCTCTCTCCACAAAGGAATGGCCGCCACTTCCACGTACACGACCGCCAGAGGAGCCGCAGCAGAAGCCGCCACCAGTGCAGCAAGGTGCTGTATCCGAGGAGTCGCGGAAAACAGATGAGCAAGTGATAGCACTTATTAGGCCTTTAATGAATGCCATTCGCGTGCTGCTAAGCAACATGCACACACCGTCTGCCAGAAGTGCGCTTCAAGTACTGGATGCTCTGAGTCCGGTGCTTGCAACCCTTGAGTAGATCATGGCTCCACAGCCACGGTCTTTTAGGGAAGAGGTCCGACAAGCAGCTATTTTCCAGTGGAATGCGCGCGGACTCAGAGCGCGCCTTTCGGATTTCCGTCGCTTCGTGTACGCCAATATGTTTCCCATTATCGTCATTTGCGAGCCGAACTTAACGAACACAATCAGGCTTTCTGGATATGAATTATTTATGTCGTCAACTGTTTGTGAAAACAGTAAGGTTTTGGTGTGTATTCGCCGTGACCTCACCTACACTCGTGAGCCTGTACCACCTAATGACAATAATCAATATATATGCCTAAACGTAAGGAAAAAGAATTTGGCCTTTACTTTTGTGGGCGCCTACCTATCTCCGTCAAGTCGATTTGATTACAAAAGACTGCAAGACATCCTTTCCTCAACCTCCAATCCCTGGGTCATCATTGGAGATTTCAACGCCCATCATACACTCTGGGGAAGTCCGATGATCAACGCAAGAGGCAGAGCTCTGGTATCTTTCGCCTCCAGTAATGAACTTTGGCTGCTGAATGATGGAAGTCCTACCTTCTTACGTGGCTCCACCTACAGCAGCTGTCTTGACTTGGCTTTCGTCTCACGAAGCCTTGTCAGACGTGCAGGGTGGTTTGCGGACATAGAGACGCACGGAAGTGACCATATACCCACGTACATCAAGATCAGAGGATTGTCCCCTTCCAAAATACGGGATACGATCCAAAGAGTGGACTGGCCTAAATTTCAGTCTATAATGGAAGAACACTGCGACGCCAATCCATCTTTCGACTTGGAAGAGGCAATTAAGAGCGCGGTGCAAGACACTATGCGCACTCTCACATGCTCTTCGAAACTGAACGATTTTGACGTGGAACTGGAAAGACTTCGAGCAATCCGACGACGTGCTGAACGAAGGTACCGACGTACGAAAACAATGGACGATCTACGGACCGCCAGGCGCACGCAAAAGAAGATACAGCGCCGGTTAGACAAGCTCGAATCGCAACGTTGGGCTGCCTTCTGTGAGTCGCTAGATCCACGCAAGCCTTTATCGCAACTATGGAGAACGGTGCGCGGACTGCGGACACTTCCCCTACAGCGATTCCCATTCAAGGCACTTGCCCTCTCTCAAAAGAGATCGGAGATTGACGTGGCAGAGGATTTCTGCGCCAGATTATCCGGCCAACTCACAGCTACCAACATTCCATCGCCTTCGATCAGCTGTCCGCCACCACGTGATCACCGGTTGGATCTACCATTCTCGATCCACGAACTTAAGGCAGCATTAGCTTTGTGTAGCCGCACATCAGCGCCAGGACCTGACGGAATTTCCTACCGAGCTCTGTGTCACCTGGGGGAGCGAGCGAGAGGTGTTCTTCTTGAGGTTTACAATGAATCTTGGAGAAATGGCACGCTACCAGCAACCTGGAAGACAAGTCGCCTTGTTCCACTGCTGAAGCCTGGCAAGTCGCCGTTGGAGCTCTCATCATATCGCCCGATCGCGTTGGCGAGCTGTGTGGGCAAAGTAATGGAGAGGATGGTCCTAGGACGCCTGGAGTGGTACTTGGAGTACCACAACACCTACCCAGATGCCATGGCGGGCTTCCGACGCGGTCGATCATCGATCGATAACGTCGTCGACCTGGTCACCTACATTCAACATGAGAAATGCCGTAAGCGTCTCTCCGCGTCTTTATTCCTCGACGTTAAAGGGGCGTATGACAACGTTACGCATGAGGCCATCCTCTCTGCTCTCGCAGAGGTAGGAGTGGGTGGTCAGATGTTTAAATGGATACGGAGTTATTTATCCATGCGATCCTTTTTTGTAAGTACCGAAGAAGGCCATACTTGTCTACATTATAGCTACCGTGGCGTTCCCCAGGGCGGTGTACTTAGCCCTGTGTTATTTAATCTAACACTAATTGCTCTCCTTGAGCACGTGCCAACTACAGTCAGGCTATCAATGTACGCGGATGACATCTGCATATGGACGTCTGCAGTAACACGCCTACATTTGCGAGCGAGAATTCAGAGAGCCGTCACACAAACTGTTCTCTACCTTCGTAATCGAGGCCTGGAAATTTCCTCAGAGAAATGCGCACTAGTGCCATTTACGCGCAAACCCATGGCAAACTACAGTGTAACGATAAATGGCCAAATTATACGACGGGTCCGATCGTACAAGTTCCTAGGTGTCATAATCGACAGGGACTTGTCATGGAGCCCACACGTATCATACATGAAAAAACGGTTGACAGGCATCTGCCACCTGTTCAAGTTTTTCGCTGGCAAGACCTGGGGAATGTCGCCAAATGCGATGTTGCAACTGTACAGGGTGCTTTTCCTAGGATTTCTGCGATACAGCTTGCCAGCAATAAACAACACTGGTAAAACAAATCTACGCACAATACAAAGCCTTCAGGGTCAAGTGCTCCGGATCTGTCTAGGCCTGCCTCAGAGTGCTTCAACAGTGGCTACGATAGCAATCGCTGGAGATCACCTTGTCAAGACCCACATTGAAATTGAAGTACTCAGGACCCATATAAGGCATCTGACCAGGACTCCTCGTCACCACTTGGCCTCCCTAACAGCGGACAGACCACACACATCTTTCAGCCGGACGATAACCGCATATGATGAATCATTGCCAGCTTGTTTTACCCCGGCTGCGAGACCTTCGATTCCTCCTTGGTGCCTCGCTCAGCCAAAAATCAACCTCACAATACCTGGTATCTCGAAAAAAGCTGATCTATCATCGCCAGCCCTTAGACAGCTCACGCTACTACATTTGTACGAGAACTACCGTGATTCTACGCATATTTACACTGATGGATCTGTCCTTCCAAGTAGCACCGCGGCGGCAATCGTCATACCAGCGAAAGCTACAACAATCAAGTTTAAGATGACCCACGCGACAACATCGACGGCAGCAGAGCTCGCAGCGCTCTTTACTGCCCTTCATCACATTGGTGATGAACCACCACATAAATGGACAATATTCTGCGATTCGAAGGCGGCACTGCAGTCTCTACTGTCACCTTTACGACGTGGACCACTCGAACAACTAATATTCCATATTACAGAGACTTTGCAACATATAAGTGAAGCAGGCCATGAGATAATCCTTCAGTGGCTTCCAAGTCACTGCGGGATTATCGGCAATGAATGGGCGGATCACGCTGCCCGCTCAGCCCATACTGAGGAGCGCCACGTCCCAATTCCTCTTTCTAGAACTGACGCAGCACGGAAGCTCCGCCTACTTGCTCGGCAGTGCACCGCGTCGCAATGGAATGAGCCACATTTAAGAAACACGCGACTGTACTCACTTGATCCAACATTAAGTCTTCGAGCGCCATCACAGCTTCGCCGTAGAGACGCCACGCTTTTATGTCGACTTTGGTTGGGCGTTGCCTTTACCAAAGCCTATGCATTCCGCATAGGGATGACCGACAGCCCAACCTGTGACCACTGCGGCCATGAAGAATCAATTGGCCATATTCTGTGTGTCTGCCGGCAGTACAGTACATAGAGGGCATGCCTTCGCCACGAACTTGACAAACTGGACGACCAAGCGCTATCCGAAAAAAGAATTCTACAACGTCGAAAGGACCTACCATCACAGAAGAAGGCCGTGCAAGCGCTATTGCGCTTTTTGCGATCTACCGGCCTGAGTGAACGACTTTAACTGGAACGCCTTTTGTGATTGTGCCTCCATGTGTGCGTTTTTTTTTTCCTTTTTTTTAGCGTTTTCCTCTCTCTCATCTTTCTAACCCCGATCCCCCATCCCCAGTGTAGGGTAGCAAACCGGAGACTCATATCTGGTTAACCTCCCTGCCTTTCCTCTTCATTCTCTCTCTCTCTCTAGCCTTTCCCGCGGCGAAGCAACCTTGTTGTGTCGCTTGTGGTTGGGAGTGGCGTTCACGAACGCATACTCCTACCGTATGGGAATGGCCGAGAGCCCGATGTGCGACTCCTGTGGGTGCGAGGAGACCATCGAGCACTTATTGTGTACCTGCTCGCTACGATGTCCAACGCCTCTCTCTGCGGGCAACTTTACGCAGACTAGACTCGAGACCGTTCACCGAGTCAAAGATACTCGGATCGTGGCCACAACCGTCACTGGCTCGAAAAGCGATTCGTGCACTAGTGCGGTACTTGAAGTGCACGGGCTTAACAGACCGCTTATAGTGTCATTGTGTACGTCGTCCCTCCAACACGTACTCAGTGCTTACTCTCTCCCTTTCTTACTCTTTCTATTCCCCTTTCCCCCACCTCCAGTGTAGGGTAGCAAACCGGATGCTGTTCTGGTTGACCTCCCTGCATTTCCTACCCTTGCTTTCTCTCTTTCTCTCTCTCGAGCATCGCGTAGTTTCTGTGCATCTTCTCGTTACAAATTGTTAATGTGGGCCTCTTCATCCCTTGGCAAGCCTATCATGACGGCGCAGCATCTGAAGACGGAGCTCTGGCTCGTGGTGATTTCTCTGTTCGAACAGGTGCGCGAGTCAACTGCTTTCGTCAGGCAGGTGCAGAAGAAATTGGAAGTAAATATGCTTTACGTAATGTGAAAAGGCGCGTTATAACAGCTGTTGGGTGGAGATATTGATGACCTCAAATGGTTCACGAAACATATTGAAAGTCCTGAAAACTGTGTATGTATATATATATATATATATATATATATATATATATATATATATATATATATATATATATATATATATATATATATATATATATATATATATATATATATATATATATATAACACCACAGTTCAGTCGCTATAATTTAACGTTTTCGTTAAAATGCGATAAATCGCGCAAATCGTTCAGTTGTTGATTAATGGGAGAAATTAGGCGCTTTGTGCACAATCGGACAGAGTGCGCTCTAGCTCAAGGTTTCTCTTCAGCTTCCATCATCTGTTTTCTTAGTGTTAGCTGCCGAAAAATAATGGTGACTTCACAGCGACTTCACAAAGCCCAAATGCAACAGCATTTCACTTTGAGTAAATTGGTTATCAATTAGTAGTGCGCAAGACTAAAGCAATCTTGACAGGGCTGCAGAGCTGGTGATTCTCTACTTTTCTCATTAGCAGTATTTTAATAGTATACCTTAGGTGGCGACGCGTGCACCTGGTAGTTCGCGGATACAGTGTTAGCCCCAGCAAGTCACCTCCGAGATTTTTCAGCGCACCGCGGCCAGCCATGGGCGGCACCTGATCTCGGAGGTTATGCGGACGAGGAGCGTATACCGAACAATGCGTCACTTCCGGCGCGCAATATTGGCGCTGTTATTATTATTTTTTTTCTACCCAGCCCCCCTCCCCCTTTGTGAAATATTTTTCAGGGTTTCACTTGTCAGCGAAATATCTTTCACGGTATGTACCGCCCTAGTGGTATTGTGTCGTCACCATGACTCGCAACGTTCGCCTCTTCATTAGTTTGAATATTTTTTTCTAAACGAGAATAAATACGCAAATAACTTCTTTAGAAGCGAGGTTGACCTCAGCTGGCGTGCTCTGAAAGTGAACAAAACAGCAGAAAAAGGAAAGGCGAGACGCTGAAGGCCCAAACGGGAAGGTTCAAAATTCACCAAGAGTCGATACCATTTTTTGCTCGGGACACTTGCTTCCATCTCAGACTAGTTTGGACATTCAAAGATGGTGCGGCATCTTTTATCGCCTGTAGTGGCCGTGATTCTTGTGCTTGCGTTGGGCAAAGTTGACTATGCGCCTTTCATATGATTTCGATAACCCGAATTTATTTATTTATTTATTTATTTATTTATTTATTTATTTATTTATTTATTTATTTATTTATTTATTTATTTATTTATTTATTATGGGGTGGAAATATTGGCAACAGGCACAGTATACTATATTACGTCGCCAGCTTCTCCGCAACGTTAACGTGTTGTATGAATGAAGGATGATGACAGGTGAAACCTTTCAGCTATTTAGAATTTCGCCTCCAAGAGTAGAGCAGTCACATGCGTTTCGCCTCCTCCTCGATGATTGAACGCGAAACCCTTCGGCACGGGGCACCTATACTGGTGCGTAACTCATACAGTGTACGCTTCTTATTTTTATTTGTGCATTTTGCATAAGCGTGACACAGAATTTTTAATTGTATCTTCAGAAAGGGGGTGGGATGAGGTCGGCCACCTCGCGGAGAAACTTATACTGCCCTTGCCTATGCCGCATTTGATGCAGGTCAACCGCGGAGCATTGCATAATGAGAAGCGCCGCTTCTAGCACGATTCAACAAGAGATATTGCACACGTTCACCAAGAAATACAAGTAATGCTTGCGTTCGTACGGGCGGGCACACGTGGCTGCTTTGCAATGCACTCGATGCTCTGTTGACCCCGCCATTGTTTGCGGAGTTGCGCTCTCTTATGTGCTCGGGCGGGGGAAAATAAACAGACGAAAGTGCGCCTCCTTTTTGAATGCTCTCTTCTTGGTGCACAAAGAACAGTGCTCTGCACCATACTCGATAAACTTGACAACCGGTCCCTTACAAAAATATTTGTTGCGCTTTAATTAGGCACTTTCTTAAATTTGTTCCATATAATGAATTGAGTTTATTTTGCCGCAATACGTACATGAGACGCGCAAGGTGTGGTGACGAAGACGGGTCAAAAGCTGCACTGAAGCAGCTTGACCAGCCCCAGCTCCCGTTTGAACTTTAATTCAACTTTGAGTATTTCTCTTGAGTTACCTTAACGAGCTGGCCGCTTACATTAAGTTAATATACATAATGTACTTTTAATTAAAGCTCTGTAATACACGCAATATGTTCTGTTCTGTTTTATTTAGGCGTCTCTTAAATTACACGTTGGGAAATAAAAAACAATATAACATAAAGTGTGCGGTAATTTTAGCGAGGAAACTTTTCTGTTTGCCACTAAAATATTCTGTTGACGCCTTTTTGTATTGCATATCCATATACCAATTCCTTCATTTACAACGAACTCAATAAGCAGAAGTTTCATTTTTTGGGCTTTCTTAGCACTTTGTGTACGCGAAACACAAGCGGTTATTAATTACTCCCGAGCAGCAGGGAACCTTATCCTTGAAATATGCAACCTTAAGCTTTGTGTTCATTGCGCCTTCTGCCCAGACAAGTCGCAGATAATGTCACAATTTCATTTAGCATTTACTTTAGGAGCATGTGGGTGGGCGTGAGCCTCGCTGTTCATAAATGCTCATGCCTCGCGCCTTCTTGTACTCGGGAAACGCCTGGCGACGTTGAGCCTTCCGTCAAGCGTGCCAAATGACAGACATCTGTAGATGGAGAAGCCGAGAGCCTGCAGAGTGCTAGAGGCAGAATGCATACACCAAGCACGCACTGGACAAGCACCTCCCATCTTTTTCGTTTTCCTAATTCAAGGAGCGATACTTCACATCGAACTCTGAGCGACTCTCTCAAGAAGTAAAAGAAAATGCGCCCTTCTTGGAGCGCCGCCACTAGCAGCGTGGTTTCAGGCATAGCGCGAGGTCATTTGTCACTGAGGTTCGCACCTAAAGCGGGTGGAATCACGAGGAGTGCCATTTCGTTAACCAGAAGGCAGAAATGGCCGGGTACACGCCGTCAGCTTCAGCATAACACCGAATAGTTATCGAGATCCTTGGGACGGGCAGCGGAAACGTCGTGGCGTGAACGAACGCCCGCGGGCATACACAGTGGAAGCACCACTGCGCTGGATGTCGCGTCAGGCGAAACTTGTGATGGACCGAGAATGTGGCGCCAGGTTCGAGTCGCGCGCCGTGGGCGCTGACCACACGGGGCCCCGGCGGCGCCCGGGTTCGACGGCCGCCGATCGAGGCCTGCTCAGCATTCAAGAGGAACGGGGCCCCGTTTCCTGGCGGCGGAACAGGAGGTCAAGCGACGGCGGCGGCGGCGAGCGGCCGAGTCATGACCGGGTCGTCCCGAAGCCATTGTCCTTTCCGGGCGCCGGAGCCTTGGCACACTTTTCCCTCGCGCGCGCTTTCTCCCGCCCAGCCACGTTCTCAATAGGAGGCCCCAGATACGGCCGAGATACCGGCACAGTGGGCCGCTGCCGGCTCGGCGCCCGGGCCCCCTCCGAAAGGCCCTCGGCTGTGGCGCCTGGCCCCGAAACACGGGCGGGGCTACCGTGGCGCAACGACTCGCACTTCTGGCCGCCCCTTTTCATTTGGCACCGGCGGCGCGGTAGCTGCGAAAGTGAAGAAGGCCTCTCTCGCTGATTCGCGACCTGCATGTGCCACCGACACTGAACTTGGCGGCAGCCGGCGACCTGCATCAACGCCGCGCTATCTGGCAGGCGTCCTCCTTTTCCTCCCGCTGTAGGCGAGAGCGGGCGCGAACAAGAAAAAAACACTTTCTCCGTGCGTTCCCGCCACTGCTGAGAACGAAGGTGGTTAATTGTGTTTTAATACCGTTCCGCGAAATGGTCGTGGCTTCTTAATTTGAACGCTAACCCACTCCAGAGAATACCTTGGACCTCTTCTCAGGAATTAAGTAATTCCCACCCCCGCGCGGGTTCCGCGTTTCGGGCGTGTGCCATTGCAAGGCGCTCCCGTTTCCCGAAAGTCACTTGCGCGCTTGCCAGATTGCCAGCGCACCAGAGCTTGTTCATCGTGCTTGCAACTCGCGGGCGTCACAGTGGCGATTTGTGGGCAACAGACTGCGTCCTCTCTCTGTCATTTTTTCCTCGCTCCGTTGGCGAACAACGGAAGCGGTGATGTTGCCAACAGTGGGGTACGTCTCTCTCTCTCTCTCTCTCTCTACTTCTTCTACTTCTTCTTCTTATGTTTTATTTTATTGAACATTCTGTTATCATTATTGCTCGGACGGGAGAACGCGCTGAACTAAAAATGAAAATGGGGAAAATGGTCCGCAGGAGCTTCGTTCACGTGAACTCAAGAATTGCGGGTCGGTTTAACCCGGATCGACTCGACCACATTGACATACATTTCGCCAAGCGGATCGAGCGAGTCAGCCCACTCCTTGCGGTCTGGTTGTCCCCACCTGCCCTAATGTTCCCTATAGGCCCCCAACGTGCTAGCGTTTACGTAAGACGGACGATATGATTTCAGCGTGACAATCCGACTCGAACCGCCTTTGTCGAGTTCACGTAGCTTGTGAGGGAACTAGCGCGAGTCTCGTGGGGGCGTGGCACTGGGAGAGGAAACACGAGAGGCAGATGGGTGAATTCGAGGGGGGCGCGAGCGGTACAACGGATCTGCGCTGCTATTATCGAAGGACGGGGGAGGACGGCGCTCGTTGTCGTTTAAACGTTTAAGCCACTGTTTTCACCCTGACAGGGCGACGGTGAATCAGTTTCGCGAAGAGGGAAGGGAGGGACGACTGTAGCAAAGAAGTATGTTGGTCAAAGTAAGGCGCGCAGTTTTGTCGCACCTGACGAGGTTGTGAAGGGTGTTCATCAACTCCAATGCACTGCCCTTCCAGTGAACGAAGGAGTGCTGGCATTTCACTTGTTTTCACTTTCTCACGAGTGGTCAGGCTTAAGCTATTTCTCATTCCTGGTGCGGCCAATGTGTTCTCCTTCCACTGCTTTCAAGCTGGAACACTCTCTCATGTTGTGAAACCTTCCTTTACATCAAGGAGATAACCATAATCTTGCAATTGTAGCTTGTCATCTTTCCCTCTCAGAAACGTGATATTAATAATGCATGATGAGTGAAAATGGTGGTGAACAGAGTAGAGAATGTCACAAGTCGCGGTTTCAGTATCTGCATGAAACGGGCGTCCAGGCTTACTTATAATTTCAGTTACAGGTAATACCGCGTGGCAACTCAAGTGAGAAAAAAATAATAATTGCAGTAACTTCGTGAATGAAACTTGTAAATTATGTGGTTTACGTTTTTCTTTTTTCTTTTTGTTCCAGTGTCAGGCCAAGATACTATATAGTCAGGCACAGAAGAACATGAAGCGACTAATAAGGCTTGCTGTAGTCTCCGTCTTCGCTGACATGGCAAATATGCAGAAGTTGACTACGCAATGCATCTGAATGTTACTAGTGACAACGAGTGCGTTATTGGCTGCCCATACTATAGGCAAATGCCGCAATATAACGAGGTGACATTGAGTACAAATGGCCTCACCTGCGAAGTAAGGGCTAGACTGAAAAAGAATCGAAGAATTGGATACTGAATGACACGTGAGTCTTTTTCATTAGACTCTATTTCGAGTCGTTCGTTCGAGTTAACTCATTGAGTCAGCACAGAAACGGGATATCTTTGTTGAATTTAAAAGCAGCTTCTTTGCAAATGTCAAGGACATCGCGTGCGGCATTACAGAGCGAGGTGGGCTGCTGAGTGCCGATCGGGGACTTTGCACTGTTATCTTTTTTTGGCAGGAAACGGTTCACCAGCCGTCAGAATTGCCGTTTAGGAAGAAAAAGTTCGTTGTGCCTTGTAAAATTTTGTGGTAGCCTTCCGATTGTAAGGTATTCATGACTCTATGATACGGGCTGGTTTATTAAGCAACAGCAGTGAAACAAGTATTTGGCTTGTCAGTCAAATGCACAATGCACAATACAGGCCTTCCAAATTTTTGTACCTTGGACGGCAGCAAGGACATCTGAAGTGTGTGTTTGGATGTATATCATGGTACATTTGTTTATACATGCCAAATAGCCAGGCAATTTGCGGGTAGGATGAAAGTTTAGAGAATTGAAATCGGACGTCTTACCGAGCAGTAATTCGCTGAGCGCCAGTGTCATTAGATGCTGTTCAAGATGTGTTTACTGAACTGGACACCTCTAAGCCATACCACGTTGCACACCTGGATGTCTGCAGTAAGCTATCAACTACAAAAGCTACTTACTCTATTTATTCGATTTCATCGTGCTATGCGCGCAGTCTCCGGACTTCCTACTTACGTAATATCCTTATATCAGTTGTGTTATGAATTCTCGATGTTGCTGGCACATTCATATGTTGCATCCTTATTTTTTTACTGTTTCATACTCGTTGTTTCTTTTCTTTCTTTTTTTTCTTTTTACTCCGACTAGAAAAGACCAAGCACGTTTAAAACAATGTTGTGATAATACTTGCGTTCTGAAAATTCGTAGCTCGAAAGTTCTCTCGCTGTTGAAAATTTAACGGTTCCTTAAAGTAATTCTATCGTATAGTTGTGGCATGAGAATGGTTCATCAGTCAAAGACATGGAGAGTGAGTGACAGTGAGGATAGGGCAAGGAGGCTAACCAGAAGCACGTCTGTTTCGCTACCCTGCACAGGAGAAAGGAGATGTATGGGCGAAAAGAGAGAACCAGGGAGGCAGGCGTCATTACCCTTAGAGCGCATTTGGTGTATACTAAGCAAAGTAATGCGCAGACAAAAACGTACCACAGCGCTCTGAAGAGCGAGGGCCGCCCGTCGGAATGACGGTAAACAGGAACGCGGGTTAAGGCGCGCGGCCGCAATAAAAGCGTAAACAAGCCGGCCTGATCCGGTGATGCTCACGGCGTCATCGCCGACGCCCTTGTCTCTAGGCGGGGAAAGCGCTCAACCAGGTGCAGGCTTGAAACTGAGCACTGTACTGGCCGCACAGCTGTTGATGCTGCCTGTGACTTACAGGCGCAAAGCTTGTATACTCGCGTTAATAGTGACGCTGTAGTGAATTGCTGAGGTCTCATCTTGACCAATTGGTGTTCTGTCTAACGTGTACCAAAGTTTCAACACACCATGCTCCTCTCTCTCTCTCTCTCTGTCTCTCTCTCTCTCTTTCATTTCGCCTCCATCAGAATGCCAGAAATTTGTTGTGCTCAGCCGTAGAACGTCATGGGTCAATGCGGAAATATTTCTCTCACGTTGAATCCACGATTTGTTAAAAGTCATTTGCAGCAAGCAGGAAAACAGAATCATGGGCAGTGTTTCGCCACTAGGTAAGAAAAAAGAGGCACAATCCTCCGTCTCACTACTCAGTAAAGCGGAACGCCCCTATATTTCACCTGTCTCTATCCATATTCAGGTCATGGCAATCCGGGAACAACTATAGTTAACAACTCTGTCTTCCTTCCTGTTTTCCTTCCTTCTTTACTTGCTTGCCATTCTTCTAATCACCTATTGTTAGTTTAGATACCCGTGCAAGCTCTTACGGTGAAGGAAGACAGTGAAGTGATATGCGCATCTGCATACTGGTGCGAGTTTGAAATGTTATGTTAATCTGTTCGATTCAGTGAGCGTCCAGCGAACGCCAGAGAAAAAAGAAATGCTTTGAGAACTCATATGAATGTCGCGTCTATCACCAAATTATGTGCGTTCCCTCAGAAACTCACGCTGAAATTCGGCATGGACGGCGTCCTTCGATTCGTCGTGCAAGTATGATGCTTTTCTATATTATACGTTCCGGCAGCGACATCATAAAAATACGTTCCTGCGGAACAATAAGCCTCAACGGCAAGTCTACTGTGGCCAGAAAAAGATACTCAAACGAAGCGAAAAGGCGAGAGTGATCTCTTAACTGAAAAGACATAGAATTATGGCTATTCTAACAAAAACTGATTGATACGTAGACATTAAAACACACACACACACACACACACACACACACACACACACACACACACACACACACACACACACACACACACACACACACACACACACACACACACACACACACACACACACACACACACACTGAAAACTGAAAAGACATAGAGTTATGGCTATTCTAACAAAAACTGATCTCACGCACGCACACACACACACACACACACGCACGCACGCACACACACACACACACACACACACGCACGCACGCACGCACACACACACACGCGCGCACGCACACGCACACGCACACGCACACACACACACACACACAAACACACACACACACACACACATACACCCGCTGAAGAGTTACCTGAATACAGCGATTTCCTATTGCAAGGGACCTTCACAACACAGAAGTCCATTGATCTTGACTGGCAATTTTCAACTTGAGGCACTAGCACTAACTGCCACACTTCAAGCATTACCACATAAAAGCCTCTCATCAAAAAAACCTTTCAAACTTAAGAAAGTTTTCTCAAAAACAAACACATAACAGGCTACGCTTTACGAGGAACTAGGGGAAATATATCTGTTCTTTTTTCGGTCCTAACGACGCTTAAAAGAAGAATTATTCGGTAGCAAGCTTTCTTTGTAGATTGCTGCACACATTTCTTAAATAAAACCAAATCACGGCCACTGACCGAGTCGAAATTAGTTTCGACGTTCTGGAACCCGTACGCGTTCCCTTTAACAAATATACTTACCATTTAAAATTGCTCTTTGCATTCTTTTTTTTCCTGCTATGCACAAGCATGCGGGATTTGGGCAGCCTTGCTCCCATATCTTAGTCCAGCATTAGAAATAAATGACGCAGGTGCCCTATTTTTTTTCTTCCACGTGTAACTTCTCAGCGTGTACCTCTCTACAGGTCATATTTCCAATATTTCTACAAGCACGACAACTTTCCTATAGCCCTCGTCATTTGGTTACGCAACGCACTGCACAAATTGCACTACGTAGGAGCCCCCGACCTCAAGAGGCGAACGGAAAACACTTGTAAGATGAGAGGACATAACCTAAATCGCGCACGTCGCTAGAGGTTGACCCTGTCGCGCTGGGCTGACTGCCATGGTTGCCGATCGCGGATTATTATTGTTTGTTTCGCTGATTCCACGCTGTGGAGCAGCTTAGTGAAAAGAGAGTCGCAAAAATAGCGCCCACGCTGCTCGAACACCGAAGGGGAGCCTGAAGAGCTTCGACGTTACTTGTGGCGGTTTGTTGTCTGCGCAGTAATGTTTCTTCATAATTGGATCAAACTGAAACCGTAGCAGAAGACGGCGTACATTTGTAAAAATGTAATGGTAGGAAGGTACATATATATATATATATATATATATATATATATATATATATATATATATATATATATATATATATATATATATATATATATATATATATATAGGCCTAGCGACACTGGGTTGAGTATGAACGAAGCTTATGTTGATGTACAAATTTATGATGAAATAAATAATGTCTAATGTCTAACACCTTTCGAGTACTTTTTTGAATAAGCGCACCTTCCCGCACGGTAGGCTGATTCTAGCAAGTCGCCGAGAATTTTCAGATATTTGGACCCGCGATCTTATCGCGATATACATCCGGGCTTTCGTATATACATCTGGGGCTTTCGTAGCCAGCGAATTATTCCTATTCCCTCGATGACAGAGTTCTTACGCTGAGTGTTCCCACCTTCCTAGCGCTACTACATATTTATAAATGTGAGCCGTCTTCTGCTACGGTTTCAATTTGATCCAATTATCAAGAAGAAACAACACTGTGCAGTCAAGGATCCGCAACAAGTAACGCCGAAGGAAGTACTTCCGGCTCCCCTTCGGGGTTCGAACATTGCCGCTATTTTCTGCGATGTTCTTTTTGGAGCCGCCGCTTGGAGAAGGCCGGGGCGCGAGTCGGATATGAGCGCATCCTTTTCAGAGGGTTGTTCGAAGCTCCAGCAGCAAACCCAAGCCCGTCTTCAGCGCCACGAGCTCGGCTGTAGCAGAGGAAGAGCGCCGGTAGAGGCGGCAGATGTGGCTGGCATCGTGGCCGTGGCACTGAAGCGGTTGCGCCCTTGCAGGCCGTCCGTGTATACATGGAGGTGGCCACTAAGCTCCTCGAATGACAAAGCACTAAAATTATGTAAGACACTTGCTTTTTATTCTCTTTCGTTAGGTGTCAACGCACCGAGGTCGTCCTGAATGTAAAACTCTGTACTGCCAGTTCATACTACAAACTAGCAAGAAAGAGGAAGAACTTGATAATTGACATGTAGAGGGAACGCTCTGGAAATATTTTTCACGAATTCCTTACGTGCGTAAACTGTCGCTCAGACTAACGAATGCCACTAACGGATTCAGTGCTGCTACTTCGTTTTCAACTCCAAGAAAAAAGGAAAAGGAAAAAGAAACTGACAAAGGCCAGGGAACAACGTGACGACTGCGATGTTGGACATTAGTCGACAAAAGCACGCTGCAAGGTGGGTATCCCGTATCAGTTGCCACTGCGGCAAGTTCCTCGTTATGTTCGACATGTATGTCTTGCGCCATTGTGTATCGTTACACATAGTGCTTCCGCGCGTACGGATGCGATGCTTGAAAGAGACTTTATCTAGGCACGGTGGCCATGAAACTCGGGAAATAATTGAGCCATTTCATATAAAAAAGAGGGGGGGGGGACTGAGAACCACCTGCTCAAGTTCGTAATTATGTCGCGTTCTTAGATAAAATCTTAATATTGATTGAACAGGCTTGAATTAATTAAGGTTTCTTTCCTAATTTTTATTGGAAAGCATTCTACGCCGAGTCAACCCAGCTTTTGGCCTGTATCTCGGCGTTCTTGTGGTTCGATCCTGAAGATCATGCAGTCTATGAAAAACAGCCAGTAAAAAGAAAGAAGCCGCGGTTTGAGTAGTCATCGTACATACATGACTTTTGCCCAAATTAAAATAAAAGCTTTGTGCCCGGAGAGAAAGTTCGTAGAACTGCATAATGAACCATGACATCATTGTACCTTTTGAGAAGCTGTTTTTAATCAAAGTCCGGATATCTCTTGTCCTTTATTTGGGGTCGCACTTGTAACAGTGCGAAGGTCCGCTCGACTTCGGTCACGCTCTGCTCGGGCTTAAAGGCACTCATTGCGCTTGATCCACCCTAGGTGCCTGCAGATTTGCAGAGAGCCGACCGTACGTCAGAACGTCTGTTTTACTCCGACTTCCGCCTCTGCCCTTCAGCGTCCCCACACTCAGCCACACTGCGTTCGCTCAGATAAAGCGAAGCAAGCACAGCGATATCAGTTCTGACGGCGAGATACGTGGACGGCAAGTTTCTTTTTTCGGCGTCTGTCTGAGCCGCTTTCACAAGTCGTACAACTCACACGCCAAGTATGTCTCTCTTGCCACAGAGTGTCCAGCATTTACGGGCGTGTCTACGTTGAGTAATCCAACCAATTTCGGCAGTTGTCCGTACACAGTTGTGTATGGCGTCGTCCCAGCAGAACTCTTAAATGAAGTGTTGACGGCACACGCAGCTGCTTGCAGGCGCTGGTCCCAGTCAGCTTCACTCGGTTTATTGGTTTTGCGGTATGGGGACAACCGAGCTTGGATGGTCTGAGTTGACCTTTCGCTTTGACCATTGGCTTGCCTGTAGTAGACGGCGCAAAGCCCAGGCTGGCACCGTGTTATTCGTTAGTGATGCAGGTACACTTCACAGCTCACCATGTATGAGCGAACACTCTTTTCCATTCTTTGCCACCAGAAGAATTCTTGAGCCTTCCTCAGAGTGGCTCTTCGGCCGGCGTGTCCTCCTTCCGGTGTGTCATGAATAACGCGTAATATCTGGGAGCGCAAAGGGGCGGGAAAGACCAGGAGGTCCTTCCCGATTCTTCCCGATTCTTCGCCGATTCTTTTCCTCCAGTAGCGACGGTATAGAGTGCCCGCCCGCATCACAAACTTGGAGTTAACCGGAGGGACCGCCAGCCAAGTGATGATTTAGTTCAGGTCTCTGTGTTCGCATTGGGCCTTGGAGATGTCTTGCTGGGAAAATAATATCCAGCCATCTTCCTTTCTGTGCGAGCGATTGACGCCCAGGTTGCGGGAAAGAACGTCAGCGACGTGGTTCAGAACACCGGCGTGATGTCGCACGTAGTAGGTGCACTTTTGAAGGCGAATGATCCGCCATGCGAATTTCTGCTTTAGGCGCTGCTTGGAAAACATCCAGGCAATTCCAGAATTATCTGCCACAATTGTGAACTTCTGTCACAACCGTCTAAACTTGTCATCGACATGTCCAGACCACCGCTAGACACTAGAGCTCGTTAGAATGGTAAGGACGCTCAGTGTCTGGTAGCTTTCGCCTAGCCTAAGCGAGGATGTGTTCCGTTCCATGTCAGTGGCGCTGCAGGAGCGGGGCCCGAAGGCCGACCTTGCTGGCGTCGGTATGGACCTCTGTTGTCCATTATTCGTTGAAATGACTTAACACCGGGCAGTGAGTCAGCTGGTGCTTCAAGATTTGAAATGCGTTTTCCTGGCGCTGCTCCCATTCAAGAACTGCTCCTTTCTTAAGGAGGTCTGTTAAGGCAGCTGCCGTTGATGCGAAATTTTATGCAAACTTTCGTAAGTAAGAAGCGATCCCAAGTAACGACTGGAGTTGTTTCACGCATGTCGGTGTCGGATAGTTCGCTACGGCTTCTACTCTCCTGGATAGCGGTTGGACGCCATGCTCGGAAATGTTGTAACCCAAGTAACAGATAGAAGTCCGTCCAAATTCACATTTCTCGAGGTTTAGTCTGAAGCCAGAATCATACAGCCTTTCTAGAACAGCGTCTAGGTTCCGCAGGTGTTCTTCGTCTGTTGTGCCTAAGACTAGAATATCGTCAATGTATACGACGCAGGCTCGATCCTTCAGCGGACCTAGCACAGTGTTCATTGCGCGTTGAAAAATACTTGAAGCCGTGCGCAACCAGAAAGGCCTGCGATCAAATTTGTACAGTCCCGAAGGAGTACTGGAGGCTGTTTTGAACTTGCGTTCATCGGCGACATTTATCTGCTAATATCCAGCACGCACATCGAGAGATGAAAAATATCTAGGTTTTCGTACTGTGTCGATTGCGTCATCGATGCGGGGCAGCGCGTAAGAGTAGGATATCGTATGCTTGTTCACCTCTCGATAGTCGACACAAAACCGGAGAGTGCCGTTTTGTTTTCCGAATGGGTACAACAGGTGCGGCCCAAAGGCAACGATATGGCCTGATAATTCCCGCTGCTTGCATTTCAAGCACTGGTTCGTTTATAATTGTATATACGTTCACATTCTGCGTAGTGCCTTAACGGTAAGCATACTGGTGAGCGACTGTCCGTCGGAATGTGATGGAGAAGCAAGTGAGTTCCGGGCAATTCAGCGGCAGAGTTAGCTAAGAGCTCATGGTGCCATTCTGAACGGAAGAGGCTGCCCGCACAGAAGGCTCACCTTCACAGCGCTGAATCGGTCAGGCTGATTGTGTAGTTGAGGGGGGCTGGTCCTCAGCACGGCTCATGGTAGGAGGCTCACCAGCAGGTTCCCTAGTCGATGCAGGGTAGACGGTAGGTGAGCAGAGCTTGACTTAACCATCTTGAGCAGTTACCTGCACGTACCCTGAAAACAAGTAGTCAGCGCCTAAAATAAGGTCGACTGGCAAGTCCTCGAGGACTGGGACTGCGTTCATAAGCTTGCTTCCTGCAGCAGTAAGGATTTGGATGTCCACTGCCCCAAATGGTAGTACGCTGCCCCCAAGGCAATGCAGATGAGGATCGGTCCATGGATCAATAGTGAAAGGTGCGTGCCGTCGAAGCAGCGACGTAAGTTCAGCTCCGGCGTCCACCAGCGCCTTTAAGTCTCTGATGCCATCGACGTGGACGAGCAGCATTGGAAGCGGCCGTGTCTGGTAGTGCATGCATTACCGTGAAGCTTTCGGAGAGTCGTCGGAACAGTGGCCAGATGTTGCAAGGAGAAATTTGCACATTGCCGCCCGGAAGCCTCGTGAACATCAAGCTCGAGCACAGCAGCTGTCAGACGGCGAGTTCTGGTATCTACCAAGTGCGCTGCCGTGCGAACGAAAGTATGCGGTGCAGTTTCCGGTGGTAACATTGACAAGATGGCGGCATGAATGGGGTCATGGTGTGTGTGTGTGTGTGTGTGTGTGTGTGTGTGTGTATGTGTGCGCGTGCGTGCGTGCGTGTGTGTGTGTGTGTGTGCGTGCGTGCGTGCGTGTGTGTGTGTGTTTGTGTGTGTGTGTGCGCGCGTGCGTGCGCGTGTGTGTGTGTGTGTGTGTGTGTGTGTGTGTGTGTGTGTGCATGCGTGTGTGTGTGTGTCTGTAAATAAATATCACCATGTCATAGCTCCCAGAATCCACTATTGTTTCGGTTATAAATAGTTTCGCACCAGAGAACCGCTTTGAAGACAGAAGAGAAAAAAAAATGAAAACGAAATAAAGCCGAAAGAAACAATCGTGTTGGACAATGCCCGGCACACCGGCGCTTTAGCACGGAACATGATCATTCCTCCGCAAGAAATGAATCACAATGACGCAGTAATCAATGGTGACATTGAAGGCGCTTTCTTCGCAGCCAGGGGGAAGCATCGGCAAATACCTGCAGGTGGCAGACATCGCGGCCCCAGCTGAAGACAGCCATCACTTATTTGACTTAATTCCAAGCATGGATGAAGGGCGGAAAGTGCTCACAACCTTTGACCTGTATATCTCCCAGATAACAGGAGGTTTTCACGCTCTGATTGTGATGTCTTCTATAGGAAGGCCAACGCTCAAATTTTATGATTTGAATACGGATGATCACGCTAAGCGAAGTTCGCCCTCGTTTCATACAGAAATTTGTTAGACTTTCGGCCACCTTGCGTGACGTCATTGCTCAAGGCGCGTAGGCCTCCTGTTATCCGAGCGCTTGTTTCACATATTGGTTTCACGTGCGCTAGCTGAGCGACCATTGGTCATGGTGAACAGTGCGCTTCGTTCTCCCACTCTATACTTTGTCGTTCATCCATTCTGACGTTCGGGCTGGATCAGTATTATGATGGTGATGACTGAATTTTAGAAAATTTATTTTTTCATACAGCAAAAGCGGAAAAGACCGCAGCCTAAAGCTAGCTGTAGTACGCCTAAAAAACTTGTTGCAGTACGCCTGAGGGCTAACATAATGACATCAAGAAATGTGCACACGGTGGAGGATCGGCCGAGAATCGGGAAGCGCGAGGGAAGTAACATTAAAGCATCCTTAAATCTGCTACTCCTTCAGAGAAAGTTGCACTCAAGCTGCGAAATGACAGGCATGTACACATGATCGCGCATTATTACGACGTGTCCTTGTCCAAGCGTACAGTAACCGTCTTACTTAACACAAACACACAATCAGCGTCTTTTTGCTTCCCCTGCGGAGAGTGCTGTATATTTCTGGTTGGGATGCCTTGATTGTGCTGGCTTAATGCGTCTGCCTTGCAAAGCATTCAAGGTTTTCTCCTAACAGTGTGTGTTTGTTGAAGTCAAGCCACTATCGGTATATGTGTCTTCTGTTCGGGTTAAATCTCACGGTCGGGGTACGTGTGCCTTTTTGTGCACCTGTCCTACAATAAGCACGGCAAACCGGCCGGTCGCAATCATCGTTCTGATAAAGCGGCGGTTAACAGTCGACCACTGCAGACATGCGTCCCGAGCGCAGTGGCTTGACCTTGGAAATGCGCTGACGTGTACGTAATGAGGACCATTATCATCGCCTTAAAGGCAGTGATGTATACTCATTAAAGGGGATTGAGACTTGGTTCAAGTCTCGCTCTCATCTTCTGACTTCTTCATCTTCATAAGCCCCCCCCCCCCTGCCCTCTCTCTGCCGCATTAAATGTGAGATCGTCTGAAGCGGGCAAGTTTTGTTCCGAAGCGTTTATTTTATTATTATTTTTTGAACGTAGTTTCTGCCGCAGATTAAAGCTTCGTGGGAACGGACAGCTTTCTTTTTTCTTTTAGCGCTCAGACCCTCGCGCTCACCTTTTTCGCTCGCTTCTTCGTCCGCCTCGCCGGCTGCGACGCGTGCGGCGGCAGACCGCGCAGTGCACGACGAGCGCCGCGTGACCGTGCGCGGGGGCAGCGACGGGACACGCGCGCTGTTGCGCCACGGCCGACGCGGCCGACCGGCGGCGAGTCGTCGGACGGGGAGCGGAAGGGGGGGGGGGGGTCCGCACCGTGCATCGGATGGGGGGGAAGATGTCGAAAAATGAATCGGAAGCCCCCAAGGCATTTCCCAACGGCTCCTGCGCCGCGGCAACCTGGGCTGGTCAGCCATCCATCTCGAATCCATTAGGCGGGCAAATCAAGCGGCCGCAGGAGAACGCGCTGAAAAGCAGGGCCCGCCATCTGCCAGCGCTTCCTTCGCCCCGTTGCGACACTGGAACAAAGGCCGTCCGCCGGGCACCAATTAGGGGTCGGGAGGGAAGAGCAAGAGAGGCCGCGAGTCGGACGTCGCCCGGGCCGTAGCGCCAGAGCGCGGCTACCTGGCGCATATCGGCCGGCGGTGGACAGGGGGCCCGGATGCGATGGGCCTTAGGGGATACCTGTCGACGTCGCTGCACACAGTATGGGCCCGCTGACTGTCCTCACCCCAGAGATGACGGGCACATCCTCTACACCGAGGGTTTCAGCGAACTTTTTCAAAAATGTTTGAAGGTTGCCGGCGGCAGACAGTAAAATTCTACTCCATGAGCTGGTCTATACTCGAAGCGGCGGATACTACCTGCACAAAAAATTGAAATGCATAATGTTCTAATTAACAAAAATGATAATTACGTTTTAACTAATTACCTTATGTCCCATATTGCAATTTACAAGTTCTAGCTGTGCAGTCCGCAAGGCGGATCCACTTGGAACGAATTCTCCGGCAGACGTCGGTTTCGAGATATTTATTCACGAACTTCGTGGTTGAATGCATTGGCGTTCCAGCTACTTTTGTGCTTCAATGCACATCAAGACGTTTCGTTATTAAAGTAAGTGGAAGGACAGTGCATTTCTCCGCAAAGTTCGGGAATTAATATCTTGAAACTGGTGCCATCCTCAGAACTCGTTCCAAGTGGATCCGCCTTGCGAACTCCACAGCTAGGAGAAGGAGGAGGAGAAAAGAAAGAGAGAATGCAAGGATAATAACAAGAAATGCGTCTGGTTGGCTACCCTATTCTGGGGGACGGAAAAGAGGGAATAGAAAGATGAGATAGAGAGAGGGAGGCGGAGGGGGGAAAGCGCGGTGAGCTCGCGCACGCACGCGGAGGGCCTGAGCAAAGTCAAACGCATTCAATTAGGCCAGTCGCCCTCAAGAAAGAGAAAAGTGCATTCACAGCTTTGTGGGCCGGCGAGCGATGGAGACGGTCTTCCAGTAGCACCTGCATAGACAACGGCCGATCGTCCAGTTGTCACAATGCGATAGGTAATGTTCGTCTTTCCGACTGAAATCGATGACAGTGGCACAATAAATGTTCGATGTTGTCTTAGCGGCCGCAGAATTTGTAAACTGTAATATAGGCCGTAAAGTAATTTGAGAAAACTTAATTAGCGATTTTTGTTAATTAGTCGATTATACATTTCAATTTCTTGTGCGAGTAGTGTCCACCGCTTCGCGTAGGCGACTTCATGAGCTAGAATTGTGCTATGTGCCACAGGCAGCCTTTAAGAATTTTTGAATGTGTTCGCTGAAACACCCTGTATATGCACCGGCTTTGTAGACTTTCAGCAGCACTCGTATACAGTGTTCGCATCCTTGCTGATAACAAGCAGGAAAAAGTAACAGATATAGGCCGGTGTTTCTACGCGTATCACAGCATCTGCACTGTGGTTTCACCTTCGTGAGCGCTCAATGCCGTTCTTTTGTACGACCGGATACCGGCTAGGCCGCAGCTCGACACATCTGCCAAAGTGGCTGTCCGGGAAATGAAGCGTACGAAAAGCGTGGCATCTGCTGTCTCGCCCTTGCGACCCTCCTGCGACGTCTTTACCGGCACCACTCCATGTTACAGAAGAGCCGAGACGGGAAGCAAGATAGTGAGTACGAATGTTAATAATGATGCAACAAAGAGGCATTTCGTGTTCGTGCAACTGTTTCCGGATGCGACACACAGGCCACTTTTTTTTTTTCATCTCTGCGTGAGTCCTTGCTTCCTTTGCAGTATCGCTTTATCTGGTGTTTGCTTATTCGCGAACGAATATTCCACTCGCTACCGGCATAGTTGCAGGGAAGTCCGGGTGTTCTATACTTCCTGAGTGAATCAATATCTTCGCAAGCAGATAATGCACATCTCCTAAAGTGCGAGTGCCTCGGTCATGTCCGATTCAGGTCGCGTTTTAAAATTCAGTGTTTGAACTCTAGCTGATGACATATGGATGCGTGCAGTTCATCACGATCATTTATTTATTTAATTTCCCCTTAAAGACCCCACTGGAGCATTACATAAAGGTGTGTGTGTGTGGGGGGGGGGGAGGTGAAGCGCTTAAAATGCGTGACAGAACAGGAAAAAAAATGTCGTTAGTGTAAGAACAATAGCGCACAAAGTACTGCAAAGAGATAAACATGGTTAAGGTTAGCATGACACGTCATGATCATATTACGCGCGACTGTGTGCATTCCGTGCAAGAGCGCAAAAGAAATCAAATTTCGACACATTCTCCTTATTATAGTTCTAATGAGCCTCTTTACTCATCCGCACTAAGGAAGAGAGGAGCACGTCCCGGACACGGTATTTTTGCCAAAAGTTTAGGCTCCTTGTCGAAAATTTTGTTGGAGAGAAGAAGAGGCAGTTGGCAATTCAGTGTAAATAAAAGCGAGCTCTGAGTACACAGTTGAACTGCCGCGCGTGGTTGTGAACTACGTAGATTTAGAGAGTGTGTTCGCTCAGCTTTGAGAAGACGACGTGCTGCATACGAGGGGGGGGGGGGGGGGGGGGCGCCCCGCGCCTGGACTCTGGTGTTCCACTTTCCCTGAGGAGGATGATACCGCCTGAGCGTGCAGGCCTCAGCAGCAGCCGGATCACCGTGCAGTGCTTGGCTCCGAATGGGGTTAGGCGCTGGGCGAGCAACGCTGCAGCGGCTGCAAGTCGGCCGCCGGCACACTGAGCCGCCCGATGGCCCGGACGGCCTTGACTCGGCCCGCTCCTCGCCGAGCGTCACAGTTCCCCGGCGTCGCCACTTCCTTCCTCCGATCACGACCAGATACTTGATCGCTCCAGGCAGCGGAAAAACGCGCTGCCTTTCGCCGGGTGCCTGCCGGCGACAGGCGATTCCTACACCTCCGCCCCCCCCCCCCTTCTCTGTACATGGCGGCGCAGCCACTGCCCGAACGTGCGCAGACCTGTGCGCACCTCTTTGACGCGCCGTAACGTGCCCTAACTACAGAGGGCCGCCCGTTACAGCGAAGAACCTAACATATGAGCAGGCGATGACGCGCGAGGGGGTCGCTTCGTCTCTTCGGCGGTTTCCGATCTTCGGAAGGCCAAGCAAAACAACGTGGAAACAATGCTCCGACGAACGGCGGATAAGGGTTTCACGAGCATTCACTCGTGGGAAAACCGCGTTTAACATCCGACAGCTGAAGGCATGAAAAATGGACGTGCCGTTACTCCGCGTGGAAAAAAAGCTTTTATGCAAAGTGTTTGAAAAGTATTCGAGTTTTGCAGGCCTGTAGGAAATTGGACGTACTAGGCGCTTCAAGTCCAGATGTGCCCAGAGCATAGGTAAGGTAAGGTACTTGTTGAATAAGACTTCTGTATTGTCCAGTTAGCCACCAATCAGCATACTTAGGCTTGTTTAGGTGTACTCAAAGAGGGGGACAATCAAGTGGAAACATACAATCGCTAACTTCACCAAAGGCTTTATTAGAGAGAGGTGCACATATCTTGCGCACGCATATCACACTCGCGCGAAAGCAAATATGCCAGGCGCGAACCGTATCACATTAAGCAATGATATATAGTTCCTTTCTTGACGAAGCTTTCTGAACAAGGCTGAACCTCGACGCTCATCAATCAACTATATGCAATTATAACGCCAACTTGTCTCTTGTCTGTATGAAAAGGTAATGTGTTTGCGATATTAGCCAGATGTGTCGTGCTTCGGTCAAATACTTTGAAATGTACGGAAGATAATGTATTTGAATGTTGATAAGCTCGATAGTGTGACAATAAGGGACAGGAGGAGGAGACGGCGCAGGCCTGATGATGCTGCTTCAGTTGCAATCAGCTGGAACATCGTCACTGGCTGTGCCGGTTATTCTAACCATTCATTTTTTCGGGACAAAATCGAAAACTGGACGACGACTTGCCTTGCCGGAAAGTAGGTAATTGGACTCATATTACGTAGATTCAGCTTACGGGGAAGTAAAACGTAATTCCGACCAAAAATATATGGTTAAATACCACGTGATACTCTTTCTGACCATACTGTCACTGACTTGGTAAACGCGAACCTTAAAATATGAAATAAAGAAAGAGAAAAAAATCACCGCACAGGCACCCCGTACAGATGGTTAACCAGTGAAGCTGAAACGTGCGGCTCCGGTGTTTATCACTGGGTTAACCCCGCCACATCATTGAAGTCTTGCTCAATTATTGGTTACGTCTTTGTGTTTCTTAATGAGGTTACACACACGTTCGGCTACGACAGAGAGAACGACGTCAGTGACGGTATGCCCGCAGTCCACCATTGTTTGATGTCTCGAGTTTGCTCGGCGGCGTGGTTAGCAGCATACGCCCGCCATTGACGCTTGCGATTCTTCAAAATTAAATCTGGCCGTCACGTAAGACAATGAATGACTCATACCCCCTTAAGCAATAGCTCATACCTCGGTAAACGCCGTCGCCCCATTACGACGACAGAAGTGAAATGTTACGCTGGAAGGGTGAGCGGAAACGGAGCCAACTGTGTGGTTGCGCCGAGGCGCGCCAACGAGCTAGCTGTGGAAGAAGACGACGATGCTCCAGCCATTGCTGATGATGATAGTTTTCTGCACACAGATGGGTCAGACGCATTTTCGTTTCGCCTAGCCATATAAAGCTTCGCTTTAAAAAAAAGAAGGGGTTCGACCTCCGCACGGAAGTCTTGTTCAGAAACAAAATAGCACTAAACACCAAGCATATGCTCGCTCCAGCAATCTTGTCAGACACCTTGCTTACAGGCATATGCTATATTACCGTCGTTCCAATTTGACGTTGCGTCCGTTGTCTGTGTTTGTGATTCGAGATATCGTCAATATTGACATCGCATCCGGCTCCTTTCCGCAGCAATAACGCTGTCAATCTCGTGATTCGTCCTTCCAACGCGTTCGGCGTGGGCATCACAACATAACTCTTTTTTTTTTCTTGCTCGCTCTCTCTTTCTCTATGTGGTTCATGAGCTACTTTATGTGTCTTTCGAAAGTGCCGCTTTCACAGTCGTGTACTTATAATCGTGGTTCGCTCAGGGGATATTCTACACCACGCCCTGGAACCTTTCGTTTTTTAACTTGTCCTTTATGTTTACAAGTTGATGCCACAACTTACGGGGACGAACCTGCGTCACATGTATACGTTGCAACTGCGTATAGGACACGCGCCAAAGCCTCAGTATACGCCAGGCACATACGAGGAAGTGGTGCGCAGACAGCAAAGGGAACTGTACGTTGTTGTGGGGAAGGCGACAAATGTTGTTTCACGGAAGATACGGACCTTTTTGGGTATAGTCGCAGGCTGTACACTTTAAGTAAACCACATGCTTGGTCTTCTGTGAAAGATGCCGCGCAGAATTGCTGAAGCGAACATCTGGTGTTTCGTGCTCCTTCCGCTGTCTTTCTATTTTCAGCCCTACCTCTTCACCCATTGCAAAATAACCTGTTGAAACTGCCTCTGGTTAAGCTCACTGACTTTCTATGCATCCTTTCCCTTTCTCTGCTTAGTGAACAAGGCTTCTATGTCAAGGCCGAAACGTCTTTTTCATCCTTTAACCACATATTTCTGGTAGGCGTTCAGTTTTATTGTCGTGTAACGTGAATGTTATGGGACTTTCTAATTTAGTTATTAGCGCTTCGATCGTTTGCACACCGCTGTTAGCCATTAAGAAAAGAAGGAAAGGCAATGCTGTTTGCCCAAGGCCTTACCGTGTGAAGTAAAACGTAAGCTAAATGCATTGTTGCCTACAATGCTTTGAATTGGCAAAGATGGCACCTACAACTCCCTGCGACCAGTGAGGCGCGCAATATGTCTAGGTACTTCTGTCAGATTGTCATAGCTGACGCCCGCGTAGCTATATTTTAGAGTTCGCATTGCGATAGCAATTATATGGATACTCCAGGCGCATTTCTTCCGTCGCCGTCACCGTGAGGTCCCGTATAAAGTCCAAGGACGATGAAATATTTGCCGCGCGCCGTATGCTGTGCGTGCGAGCGAAAGCGTACGAAGGTGAGCCGGCGATCGCGGCTGAATCCCGCGCGCGCAAGGGATGGAAGCGGGTCGGAAGCGTGCCGTCTTTCGTCGCGCGTTCTACTCCGGGCGGCCCGGGCGGACACGCGCGCCCGCCCGGGCCGCTGTATCGTGAAAGCCATCTACGACGGGGACACAGTCCGCCGCACGTGTTGATTTCCGCGGCTTAGCTCACGTTGATGCGAAACGCAGCACGAAGGGTCAATTCGCTTGCTCCTGCTGCCACGTTTCCTCGCTCCAGCGTTTTGACAGCGAGTTTCCATGGTCACTGAGTGAGATGGGTTCATCTTTTCCTGTGCGAGCGTGACACCATGCTTGTTAATTTAGTTAGTATGCCTATGTTTCCAAGTTTATGCGGCCGATAAAACTGCTATCCTTACTTCGTATAGCTGTCCTAATTTGCTATCGCAATCGATGCTTCACCTTTCAAGCGAAACTGCGACTCTTTTGACTGCATGACTCATACAGCTGCAGTAGTCCAAGCCAGAACACAGCAAGCTTCGAGCTCATGTCATTTCACTTCTTCCGTGCGCCTATTTTGAAGCGCCGTAATTGGTAGGGCATTGACAACTCGTCCAGCATTCAGTTGTTCCGAAAGCCATCCGAGGCGTAGAGGCGTCACACGAGTGGCGCAGCACCTGTTTAAAAACGTAGGCCTTGCTTTCCGGCAATCCCTCGACAGGGGAAAAAAGGTACCTATGGTCTTCGCGTTGGGTCAGATGCACTTGTGCAGCGTGCGCAGCCCGCCATCCGCTCGGTGCGCGCACGACGTCGCGTTCGTGGCACACAGCATCCTCGCGCTGCTTGCTGCAGGCCGAGATGGGGCCCCGCGAAAGGGGCTGCGCAGAAGAGCATAGAGCGGTGTTTCGGCGAAATACTTTTCTTTCTTGAAACCAGCGCGAGCGGCATCGAAAAACAAGCAAGAGCCACAGCAGCAACAGCATGCGGCGACGGCTGCGGCAATGAGAGGAGTAGGATAGACAACGATGCCGGAACCGCACAAAATACCCGAAGCCGCGCTTTAAGAACGCGGGGAGAAGCGATGCGTCCCCTTCCTGGAAACAAGAGCAGTTTGGCGCGAGCGGCGTCGTCCGAGGCGGAAGACACCACGGGTAGCGAAGCGGTCCCGCACGCGTGCGCGCTCAAGGCGCGGCCTTTATTCACCGCCACCCGGGGCCTCGGCGCGTTTTTCATCGGCCCCCGGCTTTTTCGGGCGCATCTTCGTTAGGGCCGCGCGCGCACCAATCCAGGAAGAGCGACCATGACTCTCCGCGCAGTCGCTAACGGGCGCTCGTGGTGGGCCGCGTTTCCATCCGGGAACGGGGGCGGAGGCATGCGCCATCATCCAAACAATTTTGCGCAAACGGATCGCCAAGGAATCACCAGTAATCACGCAGTCTCTGCTTCTCTGTTGAGAGCACCAAGTGGCGCTGATGACAGTTCGGTTGCCCTGTGTGCCGGTCAACTTCCTAAGATGTAGCAGTTATAGTGCCATCAGTTCGCTATGCTAGCAATCACTTCAGAGAGTGGGGCTTTCACAACCAGACTCTGTTTTCAGCTGGAGGAACTAGCGCTCACTATATGTTATTCTATAAAGTTTTTTTTTTTCATTCCAAGTACCCCTCTGCGCTGAAGTGTTCGCAAACAGGTGCGGCGAAGGGACTTTGTTTGCACGTACAGATATACTTCTAGATTTGTGCAATCGCTTTAAATAGCAAGCAGCATCTGTTGCTGTTGTACAGTGGCCCCTATATATTGTTAGATGGGAAGATGACAACGAAGGGGGAGGCAGGGCAGAGTAGACTAACATCTAGGCTCTACATCGGCATAAAAGAAATGCAGAAGAGCCGACAACCTGTCTAAAAAGCAATTTTTTACTCCACCCGTCACGTCGTCTTCCTTCGCCTTCTCCCTATAGCTACCCGTTCAATTTCTCATTCTCCCGTAAAAGTAAATATTCGGCATCGTTGTGTATACAATAAGTATATTTTTGAATGTCCGAGGGTCGGTGGCAATGTGGAGGTGTTGGTTGTACAGTTTGTTTTACATCATGCAGTTGACTATCGAACACGTCAAAAATATGCATGAAAGAAATACAAAGAATAAATATTATGCAGATTCCATGCCCTCTGAGAATCGACGTTATGCGGAGCACTTTGCAGATAACTGGCTATCTATAAAGCGAAACCAGATATACAAAACGTGTCTGTGTATAAGGCGAGAAATTGTGTGTGTGTGCGTGTGTGACGACAGCAGTAAAAGGGGGGTGGGGGGTGGAGGCGGCTGATAGTATAAAATGGCGATGACGATGACATGGCGACAGATTTTATTTTTATTCCGCAAAAAGAAAGTTACAATTGGTTCCGTTTCGACCTGGGTCGATGCCGAAGGCGGTAATATATTGCACCGCATGTACCAGCTGCTATACGAGGGAAGGACTGTACAATGTCGACCAATTCCGAAGCCGGTGCAGTCTAACACAGCGTTTCAAAGTCATCATCATCATCAGCCTGGTTACGCCCACTGCAGGGCAAAGGCCTCTCCCATACTTCTCCAACAACCCCGGTCATGTACTAATTGTGGCCATGCCGTGCCTGCAAACTTCTTAATCTTATCCGCCCACCTAACTTTCTGCCGACCCCTGCTACGCTTCCCTTCCCTTGGGTTCCAGTCCGTAACCCTTAATGACCATCGGTTATCCTCCCTCCTCATTACATGTCCTGCCCATGCCCATTTCTTTTTCTTGATTTCAACTAAGGTGTCATTAACTTGCGTTTGTTCCCTCACCCAATCTGCTCTTTTCTTATCCCTTAACGTTACACCTATCATTCTTCTTTCCATAGCTCGTTGCGTCGTCCTCAAAGTGCCAGTTGCCATCAGGGGAAAATGGGAGAAACTGACACGTTCTCACTTTATTATGCATCTTGTTGCTATGCGATGTCACGCACGCGAAAGATAGCGGTTAGGTCAACTAATATTCCCGCGTTTCATTCCTGCACATACATCTCCCAGCGTTGCGCGGGAGAAATATGCGTGCCATTGTAACCTAACGGAATTGGACAAGCGGCTGTGACAGTGATATCACGTACCATGCCAGATTGATGGACTCTAACGGACGATGTGTGTGTGCTGTGCTATGTGCTCTCTCTCTCTCTCTCTCTCTCCCTTCCCCATCTTTCATCGCCCCTATTCCTCTCCCATGTGTAGGGTAGCAAACAGGTTAAGCTAAACTGGTTAACCTCCTTGCCTTTCCTTCTCCACTTTTTCCTTCCTTCCTTCCTAATGGTTAGCAAATTATGCTGGTTGATCGAGGTTCACCCCCCCGCCATTGCACACTTTCTTTTTTTAAAATTTTTGACCTGAAACGATGCGAGACAGGAACCTACCTTAACGGGCCTGGAATGAGCCAAGGAATGCTTCGAAATAAAGATGAATTTCGCGAAGCACTCCAGTTCTCAACATGTGGTCAAGTCGGTGGAAATCTTGTTACTTTTTTCTTCACCCTTTTTAGCCAGTTCGCAGCGTCTGGTACTACTTAGAACGAGTAAAAAACTATAAGGTACCAAATTTATACGGCAGCACAACTTTTTGTGTTTGTCACCGCCGAATGCCGCACACATTATGCGCAATGAGACTACACACTTCACTCAAGGAAATGTGCTGCCAGGGCCTCGGACGCATAATATTAAATACAGCTCCCCGTGCCGCACTACGCACGTACAGTAACAGACAGAAATGACCCTTATCGCGAATTCGTAGATGACAATGCTTCGGTGTAGCACTCACACGTACGCGACGGAAAATAAACAAAGAGCTCGTCTACGTCATGTCGAAGCTCAAGCAATGCGCACCACCTTGCAAAAGGACGTTAATGTGACGCTCACTGGGGATCTCGTGGTGTATGTATACAGCAAACAGGCGGCCACTGCACATGGCGACATGTGCGACGAAGAGTAAGTAAATAATGTGTTCGAAAGCACTGAAATGCTACAAAGTCGTCTCTTGTTTTGCGTTAGGTCTGGCACGGCTCCTAGATTAGTGGCCTTCGCCGTGCTGATGCAGCCGCAAGCTGGACCATGTTTCTTTCCGCGCCATTTTCCGGAGACCTCCGGGACCCCGAATGAACTGGTGCCGGACGCAGGAGCGGTAGACGAGCCAGGCGGGCTGCGACGCGGGCCTGGAAACGGAACCCAAGCGCTCGCCCGTTGCTTTCTTTTCTCTTTCTTCGCTCGATCCCGTAGCGGCCGCTCACGTGTGGCGGGCGACCGTAAGCAGCTAATTAACCAACACTACCAACACCCATCTGCTGTGGGCGCACGCCGGCGGATGAGTGCGTCGTGCGCTCAGCCACCCCTCGCTGAAAAGATGCGTCGGCGCGGTAATTAAACCGGGGCCGGCGATGGGTGCTAGCGGAAGTTTTTCAATGGGCCGAAGCCGAGGAGACAAAACGCGAGGTCCTGTGCCGAGATGTTATCACGTACTCGAGGAGGCGGGCAATTCGATTAGCTCCGGTTAGAGGTGCGAAGCCGGCGGCTTCCCATCGACGGGGTGGTCCCCGCTGCGGGCCGCGTTGCTGCTGCCGCCGGTCGCTGCGGTTCGCGGCCCATGTGGCGGTCAGGGGGGACCAGCCGAACAGCACGCCGAGACGCCCGGCTGGTCCAACGAGGCGCTGACAGCGTTCAGCGCTGGCATGCATCTCAAACGCACTCGAGCAGCTAGAAAGTGGCGTTGGGAATCCGTCCGTCCCTGGTGGGACGTTTAGCTCCGGGCCCGCACTCACAGTGTTCGCGAGTCGTGTGCTGTAGCAATTGGTAAGAGCAGGCGCCGGTCCATCACGATCGCGAACATATTAGAAATGGCGGCCAACCAATGGCAGGCAGTTTTTACAACGGTAAAAGCTTCGTGCACATCCCCCCCCCCCCCTCCCCAGTAATACCCGCCGTGGTCGCTTTGTGGCTATGGTGTTGGGCTGCTGAACACGAGGTCGTGGGATCGAATCCCGGCCACGGTGGCTGCATTTCGATGGGCGCGAAAACACACGTTCACCTAGATTTAGGCGCACGTTGAAGCACCCCAGGTGGTACGAAATTTTCCGGAGTCCCCCGTTACGACGTGCCTCATAATCACATTATAGTTTTGGCACGTAAACACCCCTAATTTAATTTTTTTGTCCTCAATGATAGCGTGGCACGCACTATTCGGTGTTAAGGTGTTTTCAAAGAAGGACAGTGCGAAAAGTGCCCAGATATCAGTTGCATTGTTGTACTTGCCAAACTTGCACTAATGCTTGCAACCAGCTTTCCATACCAATACCCTGCATGGAAAGGTGGTTGCATCTGAGAATACAAAGAAAGCAGAAAGCTGCAATGGGGGCGATTCAGTTGAGCTGTTGGTGGCAGTGGTCAAGCTCTCAGCCTCTTTTTGTTTCTGTATATAACTATTTAGTTTAGAGGGACGAATATGCTTGTCGCGTCGCTATCGCCTATCATCAGCGATTAAAGGTGCGTGTGACCCCCCCGAGCGATGGGAGACCTTGTTGTCCAGCCCCGACCTACCGACCCAGCTCGCGCTGGCGGCTAGGGGCCAGGAACTGCTGGACACATATGGGACCTGAGAATAAGGTTCCACCCCATCTGGTGCAAGCGCGCACCACCCGTCACTAAGGGCTCAGCACAAAAGTTGATTCTCTCTCTCTCTCTCTCCAAATATTTTCTTGAAGTCAACGATGATCACCCATAGACAGGATGTACTGTACACGTAAACTGCGCGTAAATGCTACCCGTGTAGGGGACTACCTGTACAGGCCAGCCAACCAAACATATGTCTAGTTAACCTCCTCGTCTTTCGCCATCGTTATCTTACACGCGTTAGCAAGTTTTCATTCTTTTCTTGATTTTTGTCCCTTTTTTCATTCCTATGAAAAACGCGTCAAAAGTGCCGACAGCTTTCGTTCTGCTGCAGAGGTTTATGGAGACAGAAAACATTGAAGCTCGTTGCTGTTCCGAATAGAATAGACGAGAAGAACTGCTTGCGCCTATACGGTGAAGACCGACAGGAGTGACGGGCCATTTTTTACCCACTGTTTCGTGCCCTGGTCACGATCACATCCCGGCTATGCACATGCTTGCTATACTTATATTGTAGAGCTTCCAGAGTAAGGAAGTTTGGAATGTTTCGAATGTTCACGTGTCGCATCTCTCTTCACGATGTCCACTCCTTTTTTATCGACTGAAGGTGTGGCGTCCTGACGCATATTACAGGAAGCGTTCACGGCTTAAACTGCAGTCTCGAAAGCTTTTATGCGAAACATACTAGCCGCACAACCATGCTCTTCCTTGCTGCGCCGCGCGCGGCCGCGTAGCTACGACATGACGTCATAGCAGCTGCAAAAGCGGAGGCTCAACTCGTGCGCTCGCTTGCGGCCGCTTAGCTACATAGCCGGGTCTCAGCTCGTGCGCTCGCCTGCATGAGTTGTTTCTTCGTCTAGCCGAACCACATATAGCCAAGTAACAGCAGTTCACCAGGCTAAACAGTGGTTCAACAACTAAAATAAAGGCTAGTATGCTTCGCATCCTGGGCTTAACCTTAGCTAAGCCACAGCCATTTTTTTTTTGGAGTATCACTTCGGACCTAACCTCCCATAATTCTTTTTTTTTGTCCCAGTAACAACTTCGCTTTATCTAATTTGGAAGCACATGCGCACCTTGCTCCTAGTTTTACAATTTTGTGTTCTTTACCGCGAAGGCATTCACTAAATGACTTCGCCTTCAGCCGAGTCTGTGCAATGTCTCAACCACCACATCTCATGGATGGTACGGATTTGTAGGAAGGCGCTTTCACACGAAACTCCGACGGCGAGCTGCTCGGCCTGTCGCGTCTCGACGCGCCAGCGCACGGTTCGCCGCTCCTCTCGGCGCGCGATGACGAACGCGCGCTGCGACTCGGCGCTCCATCGGAGCGGCCCACCGCCTTTCGCCGCGCTGCGTGCCGCCCGCCGACAGGTGGCTGCGCGGCGCCGCAGCGAGGAAGCAGTGCGTGACTCTTCGGCGGCCCCGCGATGTTATCGCATCGAGCGCGCTTTCAGGAAGGGGGGGAAAAGGCATTTTTTGGGGGTTCCGTTTCGTCGAAAGCGAAGGAAAAAAGAAAACGAGTGGGGGTGGCGTCTGAAATTCGATTATGCAAGACGCGCGTTGTCACGGTTGGAGCAAGCGCGCTGGAGTGGATAGCAGCGAAAGCTTAATGAATCCGGTAACGCCGCTGCTCCCTTCTCTCCGGCAAAGGCGGTTTTATTACGCGATTTCGTGGCCCAAGTGGCATACTCGCTACGCATCGAGCGCACGCACTCTAAGGGCCTGCAAGTATGGCCGGCGGTGATGGCGGGGCGCCTTTTTTCGGGCAACCCTCCACCCACGGTCTCCACCTTGCTTTTCTTTCCCCACCCCATAAGGTGTTAATTTTTGTGCCCTGCTGAAGCGGGAATCACGACGTCGTGCGAAAATGGTCCGCTTCGACCGCGCTTTCCGCTGCAACGTATGTTTTCGCTTCGCGGAGTAATCCCTGCTCGCTGAATTTGGCCGATGCCCGCCACCTCTAGCTGTACGTCGCCCGCTATCATCTCAATCTGAGCTGGGATATAGCATAGGCGAATGAAGCCTCATCGTCTGGTGATCATCTTGTATGCGGCTTTTCTTTTAACACTACACTTTTTTGAGGTTCAAAGTACAAAAATCTGAAAGCGTGAAATAAATAAAAGCTACAAAGTTGTTGCCGATAAACAGAACCGACTGTTCCCAAGCTTCAGAACGACAGAACAGAAGGTTAGAAAAGCGGCATTTATCCTGCATTCCTCTTCGTTTCTTTCCTTTTACCGATGATTGCCGTAAATGGACAGAATTACCTTAGCTCCAAGATCAAGCCTGAGCCTCAATGGGCAGTAGTGTTTCCTTGCTGGCATGTAACTAGACGGGTCGCTCTGCGCTGAGCGCTGAAAACGGATGCGCCTAATCTAAATAGGTCAGAGCTTGGAAAAATTTGTGGTTTGCGGCAACGGACGTGGCTTAAAAGCAGCTGCGGTACACGGTGGAACTATATCACAGAGCTCTATCATCAACCTCTTATGTATTTGTGGTGCTTTTATCTTTTCAACGCACCTTGTCAGCGCATGTACCCACGAGCAGATTAACACATCTTCAAGCTTATCAGGCTAGCTTTTATCCATTAAACGCAGGCATCTCATGTCCGCTTGCACAAGAATCTCCGAGACTCGTAATAGCCAGCGCGCGCGATTGAGCCGGCACAGTGAGGCGGATACCGCGCGCTCGGAGTCTCCCACGTGTCGACGAAATAAACAAAGCACACTCACAAAACTCATCTGCGCATGCTCAGGAATGGTAACACCACGTGTCAATAGCATGCGCAGACGAGTTTTGTGTCTTCTTTTTTCACCTCAGTGCTCCCTTCAGTTGATAGTCAGCGTTCGTGTTGTCCACTTCTCTAATCTTGTGTGCTGTCTGCATGCCTCAATTCTATTTTGCATAATGAAAGCACACTCAGACTCTCTCACAAAAATATCTCGTTAGGGCGCGCTCAGACTCGGCCGGGCTCAAGCTCTCCATAAATCAGACGTCGCCGAACACACTGGGCACCATGCTCAGGAACTCATAAGCAACCGGTATCACACGTGATTCATACTGATTTGAGCTCACTCAGCTCACATTATACTCAGGGTCACTTCGAGTTTCTCACACCCGCACTCCCTAGGTTCGCTAAGACTCGCACCCATTCGGACTCACTGAGCCCATGCACTGGCCGCGAGTGTTTTAGCTTCTCAATTCAGTGCAAGTCCGGGCGTGTAGAGCGGCGATTTTGTCATGCGACTTGAAGCTTGCGTTAATTTTCTCGTAGGGTAAATAACGTCTTCAATCAAAACATTGGATTTGCCTATTAAGCCCAACGTTTTCGTGTTCCCTCCCCAAGAAAAAAGACGAATTTGCTCCTTAACGTTGGGGGTAGTAAATCCCCGTTTCTTGGTTGAAAGCGTTGTTCATTTGAAAACGCTCAACAGTACTCACACGCACGCACACACACGCACACAAACGCATTGCGCGACCTACCAACTTATTTATTGATTAGAGGGACGGATGCATCGTGCAGCCACAATTTTTCGCGCACACGCACACAAGCCAAAAATGTCGGGGCAGTAGAAGCTTACTAAAGCAACAAGTTGGCCTCAAACAAGTCTATCTCTGCGGAATATGAGGTCATGGAAGTGTCGCTATACAAACGCACGCAGAACGACGTTTCTTGTAAAATATGCCTCCCTAAAATCAGGCGCGGTTTTTGTTGCCGCTCTTGCCGAGAATCTTAACCCGCGAAAAATACAGTTCGCATGAACAGGCGTTCGCCGGTTGACATCGCTACTCCGTGGACGGCCCGCTCGCCTATTGGCCGCTCCAACACGGAAAGATGAGGCGTTTGTAAGAGCCCTGTATCTATCTGCGCTACAGCAATGTTGCATCATAGCGGAAGAGGCTGCGCGAAGCTTCGACGCGCATGAAGCTGAGGACAGAGTGGGTGATTGATAGAACCGTGGGGACAATACACCATGAAAATCGATTCCTATATAGGACTCTGGCCACTATTTTGTAGCGATGCCTTATGCCTTATTCTATGCTATTCTTATCATCCACCACACACGGCCGTCCGATCCCGTTGATAATGCGGGCAGACCGTCGCTCTGACCACTGGCCAAGCGCGAAAAGCGCGAAAAAGCATAGAATCGGAAAAGTCATCGCTACAAAATACCGGCCCTGCTTTATACCTGATGGAATAAGAAAAAAAAATTCAGAGAACCGACGTGGTTAAGAAGAAGACGGTGTCAGGTACCCTCAATTACGACTCGATCCTCAATCATGTTGATGCTTCGTGTACTTCACATTCCGTACACGCACAGAGTATTCAGAGGTGTAACAATCAACTAATGCAGACGCGAGTTCATCTTCAGCATAAGGAGGAATCTATGAGTTGCATGTTGTCCATATTTATTTATTTATTTATTTATTTATTTATTTATTTATTAAAACGCACCTGCCTTGTATTTAAGAAGTTTGAGCATGAGAGACATGGTACACGATGTGTCATCCAATATACGATGTGCGACGGGACCGAAAGATGGCTGCTCTGACTAATGTTGGAACAGCTGGAACCTGGTGGACACATGTCGCAAGTCGGATTGCACGCAGGATCCTATCGCGAGTCTTCTGCCTCGTCACTTCTCATATTTAGGCAAAACAGAGCCCCGACTCCCCTTGTTCCTTAGTCGCAATTAGACTCGCTCCCGGTGTTAGAGTGTCAACCAACCGCTAACGCACAACCACCGACGGGCGCCGTGCACACCGCCATGAGCGAAGACATATACGCAGCGCGCGCGTGCATCCGGCGCGGGGCATCCTTCGCTCGGTAGCCATGTTCGCCGCGGGCCGCAAGGTTTCCCGCGCACGTCGAAACCGGAGCCGGCCGGTTGGATGCTCGCTCCTGTGCAGCAGGCCCGCGCGTTGCAGAGGCCGCCAGCGAACGGAGGAATTATTTCCGCGTCCCAGAGCCGAGCCGGAGCTGCAGGAAATCCGCCATTAAGTCAGCAGCTCCGACGGTGCGCGAGCAGGCGCGCAGCGTTGCGCGGCCGCGGTCGGGCGCCAAGGCCGGGCCCGAACGCCGCCGGCGAGCGGGCGCGACCGCGGCTCGCGCAGCACCCACCCGCCGTGGCAGCGCGCACGGGGTCAGACCAGCGAAGCTGGACGGCTGAGGTGCAACGAGCCGCGGGACTTCGCCGTGGTACCAGGGGGTCCCTCTGACATCCTGGAGGCCGCGCTACTGCCGGAGAACGCCCCTGCTATTTTTATGCCGCACGGGCGGTGGATGAATGAATCAGAGGAGCTTCGTCGGTGGAACTGGCAGTGTGCGTGCGCTCTGTATACTTTTGAAGATCCATCAACGTTAAATGTCGGCGTTTATCTTGAGGTACCGGGGTACTCCAGTCGTTTTAAGCACAACCACTGTAAAAACGATACGAGTATCCCTGAATCACTTTGAACGCAGTGATGGTCGGCACAAGGAGAGGACATTGAGAGGTAAAGGTACAGTAAGAAATACGTGCACGAACTTAAAAAAATAAAAAAGATACGTTTCGGGTCATTATCAATGGCCAATCCATATTTTTTAATGGCTGCGATTTCTGTGATGGATCTGTAACGAAGGCGTGACGTCGCTCTTTCTAGAGTCACGCGTTAGATCTCACTCACCGTCGCAGCTGGTCTGGAGCAGCAATGAAATGCGAAGGTATACTAGGAAGCCGCTGTAACTGGTGACCGCTGAAAAACTTCGGGCCGTTTAAATGGATCAATACATCAAGTTTGCGTTTGCGTAGCCTCTCATTATTTATCTTGACGTGCACCCGCAAGGAAAAGTAAGCGCGGCATGCTCTGCCGTTTGAACTGCAGTTGCACCCTCCTAAACCGAAACACGACGACATAACTTCTCGTGCACCACCTTGTATGCGCCTGTGGCTCACGAATGCGAAAATACCCGCTTTTCCTAAAATTATATTCCAGAGTGGGATATCGCACCGGGGCTTTCTGTTTGTTGTTGTTTGGATGATGTATATGTCCCTAAATAAGGCAAACAGTGAAGACTTCCTACGTTCTTCAGCAGCACTGCGAACGCGGGAGGATATTTAACCTCGTTGTTGTTAAGTATCACAAGGAATATGGACCCTACACTTTAGAGGAGGAAAAAGTAAACCGTCAGCGCCTGCTGTATATTAAGCGCTCTTAACAAGCAGCTGTTTATAAAATCAGCTCCGCGACAGCGTTTTCTGAGCTAGCCGCCGCGGTACTACACCATCCTGCTCTCTGAAACGCGGCGGCGTTATTTTCGAGAATTGACGCATCTCCGGACCAGTTTCGCTGGTTTCCTTAATGCAATAACCCACAGATGCTGAATGACTCGTTTCTCATCAGAACGGGAAATGAGATCTCAAATTTGCACAAGCATTTCGGAATTGCGATTGCGTGTATACTATATTTACTCGTGAGGGATGCGCTCGTGTGAGACCACGCGTGTATGTACACTCGTGAGCAAAAGTATGCGGACCATGGATTGCGCGTTAAAACTGATTTTCTCCTTTGCCTGTGAGTGTAACTTGAAATTAGTCCAGACTCGGAATGGCTGATTTTCTAGTGCACTCGTCGGTTTCCGTTTATACCTGTTAATTACGAAGAAATTCTGTTTTTTCGGTGACCCTGTAGTCCGTATACGTTTGCTCACGGGTGTACGTATGTGCGGATCTGCTAGAGCTACCCACCGCGGTAGGCCCGTGGCTATGGCGTTGCGCTGCTTAACTCGAGGTCGTGGGCTCGATACAGGTCGCGGCGGCCGCGTTTCGATGGGGGCGAAATGCAAGAACGCTTGTGTTCTTGTAAATTCAGGAGCACGTTGACCCCAGGTGGCTCAGAATTGATCTGGAGTCTTCCACTACGACGTGCCTCATAATCAGATGATGGTTATGGCACGTAAGAACACCAGGATGGACAGTGAATTCAATCTGCTACAGCATGCCTCCGTCAATAAGATATACCGGGGTCGCTCATGCGCTTTAATCTGCTGCGCTCTTTTGTGCGCCCGTGGCTAACCGCCCAGTGGTAGAGATACAAGCACGCCAGAGTCGTGATCAAGTGTATTCACAGAGATACGGTGAGCTAGCAGAAGTGCATCGCGCTTCCTGACGAGAGAGCCTGATTCGCAGCTGGGCGTTCGCCGCCCGAAGCTACATGTTGGCGACTCCGTGCGGGTTGCGTGACTCTGGAAATATCGGCGCCACCTGCGCAAGCAGGCAGTAAAGGGGAACCGGCGGCCGAGGTCTTTTTTTCAGACGCCTTTTTGTTTTGCTTCCATGCCCTGAGTGCGCGTTGTGTTTTCGTGCTTATAGAAATTGCTTGCGGTTGCGCGCGGTATTAGCTTAATGTTTCGAGCAAGAAATAAATGTATTTAATCAGACAATCGGACTTCCTTTCCACTTCTTGTGAAGGACGATGTTTTGAGGCCTCAAATGTACGACGAAGAATACAGCTCACCGCGATTAAGCTAAAGGTCATCACCTCGCATATCTGCCTGCGTGCGACTTCGCGCAACATTTCTCGTCCACGGAAGCATGCACGTGGATTATTTATGTCGGTAGCTTTCATAAGTAAAAGACGACCGCAACCTTTGGCTCGGCCCTCACCAGGCTTGTCACCAATTGCTTTTCCGTATGAAAAAAATCCCTGAAGTATGTCTGAAGATTAATATTTTTTTTTAATATAGGCTTCTCGGAGTGAATGTGTGCATTACATGATCATAATGACATGAAGATGGACAATTTAGCTGTATCCCTTCCTTATGTAAGAGAAGCGTCATATTGAAACACTGAACTAGACGACACGGCTACCACCTGGCATTTCCTGTCTCCGCGAGCGTCGCATATTCACGTGTTACGTAGAGCAGGCATGCACCTGCTTTAGAAACGTATCATCTCATATGACGCAGTGATAGTTGATATATATTCTCGTTTAGAAAAACCGGTCGGCTTATTTAGGTGCGGCGTCGAGGCGACAGACCAGACTCTCTTTCGTGGAGAACAACGGAGACGTTTGCGGTTTTAAATCGACCAGCTAATTTTGCGTTGCGGGGAGCTGGATATTGACTAGCCACTTGGGTCAAATGCTGTTACGTCAGCGTCCGGTCCCCGCCTGAATATGGTAGGGAGGAAGGAGGGGGGGGGGGGGGAGGCGAGATGCAACTTGAGGCGCCGCGCGCTGTGGGCATTTCCCGCTTCAGGCGAGAGGCACAGCTCTTCGGGCGGGACACCAGGAGGAAGACCCATGGAGAGGAGCCGGCAGCAGAAGCGGGCATGGACGACGAAGGTCAACGAAACGCGGTTTCACAAGCGCTCCGAAGAACTGCCCTGGGCTACGCCGCCCCGATCAATGGCCACCGTTGCGAAGCAGGCACGTGCAGAACCCAACCGCTGCTGCTCCCAATTTCGATGCACGGAACGCTGCCATTAAAGCGACGGAAGCAGGTGGTGGCTCGCTGCCCTGCTTCTGCTGTCATCCATAGGAAGAGGGGCACTTGTCAGGGATGCCTTCTGCCCGCGCAGCCATTAGTAAGGGCGCGGACGAATCTCGGCCATCGCGAGAAATCACGCGATATTCCAAGCTTCCTTCCGCCTCGCTTGCGTACGGGGTAGGTAGCCTTGCCTCCCCCACGCCGCGGCTGGGGCGAATGGCCGCCGGGGACCGCGTGCGCACCGCACACTATTTCGCCTGCCCTTGCGCTCGGCGTCGATATACACTGGAGAACCATTGACCGAGCAGGTGCACAACGACACCAATACTAAAGAAAGCACGAACGGGTCTCCTACAGTATACTGCCGCTTTCCTTCCGGCCGCACGCGGTTGCGTTAGTGGCGGAAGCCAGAAGGTGCGTCACGTGGTTCGTAGTTTCGTTTTCCTTCCTCCAGTTTGTTTTGCAGAGGATGAGTTACTGAATAGGTGACGGTATGTGTGCTCGTTTTCTAGCTTCAAATAAACATTTGGTGTTCGAAATTACAGAGGCCATACGCCACCTGACTGAGAAAAGACATAAAATCAGTTTTCAGGGGCTAACAAGTCACTGTGGTATTATCGGCAATGAACCTACCGATCAAGCTGCTCGTTTAGCTCACGTAGAAGACAAGCGCCGATCGATCCCGCTGTCTAGGACAGATGCTGCAAGGATGCTCCACCTATACTCTCACGCCAATGCACCACATCAGAGCGGAATGAACCACATTTTACACATGCCCGTTTATGCACCGTGCATCCAACCTTAAGCATTCGACTTCCTCCTAGACTTCACCGAATAGAACCGACCCTATTGTGAAGGCTACGATTGGGCGTCGCGTTCACCAATGCCTATGCGTTGCACATAGGGATGGCCGACATCGCAGCATGTGGTGATCACGGCGACGGGGAAACAATTCGTCATGTTCTATTCCAATGCCCGCAGTACAGTGTGCAGAGACAATCGCTTTCCGTCGCGCGGAACCTGAAAAGAAAGAATTCTGAAACATCAACGCGAACTTAACATCGCATCAGAAGGCCGTGCAAGTGCTACTGTGCTTGTTGAGATCGACCGACCTGTGTGAACGATTGGCATTGAAACGCCCCTCCTGTTACTTGTTCCTGTTCTTCTTCTTTTTTTTTCTTTTTTTCTCTATCTCTCCTTGCCCTCTTTCCAACCCCTGTATCCCCCACCCCAGTGCAGGGTAGCAAACCGTAAACGTGCCTCTGGTTGACCTCCCTCCCTTTCCTTGCCCCCTCTCTCTATCTCTCCTCGTTTCGAACAACCCATGTTGAGGTTAGCGACGGTGAAGTGAACAATATGTGCACCTCGTACATCGCCGTGGCTTCGTTATTATACTACAGTCCTCCGCGGCGGCGTCCCTCATAGCCAATGTTGTGGTCTCAAGGCTTCAGAGCGTATTGTAATACTATTCGAAGACAGCTTCCTAGCTAGGCGTCTGGTGTGGCATCTCACGACCCACTGTGGTTTTGAATCACTGCAAGTTCCGTTGCGCGCTCTCCCATTGGTCAAGCTACTACCCTGCGTTCGGCTAAGAAAATTGTTCTCGCATCCTCTCCACTCTGTCTGCACGCAGGAGTGATTTTCGCGCAGGACGCGCGCTTAAAGGCCCAATATTAAGAGCAAGCGCTCCAAACTATATGTGACACTGGCCCAGCGTTCGAACGCTGTGCCCATGCACAGATTCTGCGATTCCGGTCCAAGAGCGCGCTGAGTTTCTTCAGCCCCAACGTTCTGTCTTGTTAATCTTCGCTTCTGCGAACCATCCTGGAGCATTTTCGCGTCGTAAAGGAAGAGAAGCTGCAACCACGAGCACGCACGGACCCCGTATGTCGCAGAGGCAGTACCGTTTATTCGGTCAAATTTGACGCTTTGTAATTCCAAAACAAAAGAAATCGTGAAACACGTTTTTTCAGATTACATTAGTTCAAGTCAATAGACTTATATTCGGAAGTTTTTAAAGAAAATCAAGGATGACCATTAAAAGAAACGTTTTTGAAGTACAGATACTTACTAACATGCCTAAACTTGAGCGATTCTAGTAAACTTTTAGTGGTGACTAGTGCAGAGATATTTGCCTCAAGTTTTATCAATTTTAATGGCAACAGATAGCTAAAATGTGAAAATTGTGCTCTTCACAGATGCCGAAAGAAGGAAGAATCTGGATTTTGGTAAATATTGTGTGATGTTTCATATTCGCGATTTTTTTTTCACATCATCGGGGTCATACTTCGTGGTAAACAGCTCCATTTTAATTTAAAGTACATAATTTCACCTTAGTTGCTAATCGTATGTTCTACATTTTTATGCGAAGCATATTACGAGAGCTCAACCCAGCTCCTCAGGCGCGGCGGTGTCGCCTTCAATACCACGTGACACCTTGACGTCACGACAGAGGAGAAACGGGGCTCCAACTCGCGCTGTCGAGCGCGGCGTCGCGGTGGTATATAAGCAGCTGCGCTTGCCTCTGCTAGACCCTCACGAGGTGAGATGCCTCCTGGAGACAGAGCTGCTCGTTGGAATGAGAAGCGAAGGTTGCGGCGTGCTACAGAGACTGATTTCTATAGGTGGCTTTGGCTCAACTCTTGCAAGATGGGCTGGGTGGGAATCGAACCAGGGTCTCCGGAGTGTGAGACGGAGACGCTACCACTGAGCCACGAGTACGATGCTTCAAAGCGGTACAAAAGCGGCTCTAGTGAATGCGGTGTTGCCTTAGAAACGAGCTGTTTCTAAGGCGTGCGTCGCTTGCTCAGGCGCACATTTCGTTGCCGCGCCGAACGCGGCGTTGCTCGACGCTCACTGCGTCCAATGCGGGGCGCGTAGTCGCTGCGCCGTAGCCCATTGTCTTACACCCCTTGGCGGGTCGACGGGAACGCTGTCGCGTTCCACTCTTGAAGGCGAAGCAGAGTAACGCATGAGTTGTTTCTTCGTCTAGCCGAACCAAATATAGCCAAGCAACAGCAGTTCACCAGGCTAAACAGTGGTTCAACAACTAAAATAAAGGCTAGTATGCTTCGCATCCTGGGCTTAACCTTAGATAAGCCACAGCCATTTTTTATACATGCACAACAGGAGGTCCCTCTGACAGTTTTTAATTTGGGACCTCCTTCTGTATTACATTTTCTTTGTAATTGTATTAATGTCTAATAATAATCTTAAATAATAATTGGCAAGAATATCAGTACTATTGACCCGAAGTCTATCTCTAAATAATTTTAGAGCTGTAGCCACTACAGTGTGTTTTTGGGAGCTAATCAAATTTCGGATTCCGCAAAATTCGAAAGAGGTGCTTTTGACCGACCTGACACTTCTACATTCTTTTTTTTTTCCGGGAGGACAATTTTTTTTTCTCGCGCGAAACGTAGATTGAATTTGTCTCCCTGGGCGCTCGAGCAACAAGATATATTTCTTTAATCAAATTGTAAAATGGTCACCGAACACGCCCGGTTGAGCTTATCTGAAAACGCCTTGCCCTTCATTTTGCTTTTACTACTCGCTTAAAAACATTAATTGAAAAAAGAAATAATGTAGCATTCAAGTCAATATCCGAGGCCGGTTCGTCGTTCATAATATAAGCATTCGACGCGTAATCTGCGATATTGACGCGCCTCAGCCATTGCGTAGAAGAATTTTCTGCATGACCGCTCTGCGAAGGCGGCAAGAAAGCTGGCGCTGCCTCGCATCTACCGACGTGACGTGGTAGCAGAGCGGCAGCCACCAGAGACCACGCAAACAATGGGAGTAAAACACCTGAGTGCGCTCACAAGCTGAACAAGTGCGCTTGGCATTCGGAACTCGGGTGCACCTACGACAGAGAGCGCGTGAAAAGAAAAGGCCAAATGAAAGAGAAGCAGGAGGTGAAGGTCACAACCTGCTACTATGTGCGCACATTTTTGACGGTGCACCTGTCCTGTTGGAGTGAGGATGGCATTTTGGTAATGCTAAGGTTCGGTTCAACACAAGCAAGCGAGTGTTACTCACGCGGTCTGCTCGTAACAGTAAATGTAGCCGAATTTACCAGCACTGTTCGTTATGATCAGCAGATGCACCAGTTCGTAGATCGGACGGCTTGCCACATTGATTCGAAGAGAGCGTGAATGCTATGTATCACGCTAAAACGTGCTCGCGCATATGGCATTGATTAGATTTTATAAATGTGCTTACGAACCGCGGCATTTGCTCCTCCAGAGTGTCTTGTGTGCTAGCACTTCTGTGTCGTGGTATAACTTGTGATACTTTCTTGTAGCTGACGTTAAGGTCTCATGTGTGGCTCTTCTTCGTAATCTTGCTGCGTTTCTCTCACTCTTATAACCTGCCTTTGTTTTTTTCCAATATACCCGTAGGCTACATAAAATAGAAACATCCTTAAAGTACACAGAAATGCGTTCATAGTCCCGTTCTTTAATGCATGTTTACCAAACCTAGCGGAAATATAGGTCTAAACCTGTCCACGTCAGGCAACACCCACCCACACGATCGGCGAGCTATTGCGCGGTCGCAGATGGCACTGTTGCGATAAGGCGAGTGTGAGTGCTGCATTGGTTCCAGCAACTGTCCGCTATTTTTTCCACCGTTTGTTGTCTGATTCAATTCCTTGATGGTTCGAACGCAGTGACGTAGTACGTCACTGTTGAAGTATCGCGGAAATCTTGAATTCAGGAATCTCAGTTCAGTTATGGTTATGCTAGCCCTTAAGGTGTGGAAATTATCAAGCCTCGCAGCCTGTGAATGACAGCGAGATCGCGGTGCGCCGTGTCACTGAGGAGCGGCAGTGAAACGGAGCTAAACGTCCAGAATTTCTGCGTTCGTCCTAAGTGTTACGTGAGCTGTGATTCGAGCAGCAATATTCAGTCAGTCTCGTGGGCAACCGCTCAATAATACATTATACGGATCCTTTCTGAATTTGAAGGGATATGAGGCACCAGACGGCGCTGGTTTAAAAAAGAAAGAATTGCAATTCATCGGTAATATACAGGCCAGCGATGTAGACAATCAAATTAAAGCTGCAAGCATGGACAGAGAATAATGGTATTTTGGGAGAACTTCAGAATGCGTCAGAACAGGTAGGTGTTTTGATGATAACTTATTTATTCTTACTCAATGTACTCAAATATCAAGAGTAGAAAGCAGACCGTTATATGTGGCCTTTTTAGACATTACAGGAGCGTATGACAACGTAGACCGCAACATTTTGTGGAATATTGTGGAAGGGGAAGGCTTAGGTGACGATTCTCTACAGCTTTTGAGAGATATTTACCTAGGAAATACCGTTTGTGTTGAATGGGAAGGGATGAGGAGCGAGGAGAAAGTTGATATCAACAAGGGACTGAGGCATGGGTGCCCTTTATCCCCACTGCTGTTTATGATGTACATGGTGACGATGGAGAGGGCGCTAGAAGGAAGTAATATCGGGTTTACTCTCTCATACAAACAGGCGGGTACAGTAGTAGAGCGGCAGCTTCCAGGTGCATTTTATGCGGACGACGTTGTGTTGCTAGCTAACAAGCAAAGTGATTTGCAACATCTGGCTATTATCTGTGGACAGGAAGGCAACAATTTAGGTTTGAAATTTAGTGTTAGAAAATCAGGTGTTACGGTGTTCAATGAAAACAGCGAACAGACAGTGGCAATACAGGGCCAGGAAATACCTCGGGTAAGAGAATATAAATACCTTGGTATATGGATAAACCAAGGCAATAGATATACGGAAATACAGGGAAAGAACAATAATAGTAAAGGGGAAGAGAAATGCAGCCATAATGAAGCACAGAGCGCTATGGGGATACAATAGGTACGAGGTGCTCCGGGGTATGTGGAAAGGTGTAATGGTTCCAGGACTTACTTTTGGAAATGCGGTTGTTTGTTTGAAATCGGGGGTTCAATCAGGACTCGATGGGAACCAAAGGTCAGTGGGACGCCTCGCATTGGGCGCTCACGGGAAGACTACAAGTGAAGCTGTGCAGGGTGATATGGGCTGGACTAGTTTTCAAGTGAGGGAAGCTCACATTAAAATTGATTATGAAGAACGACTGAGAAATATGAAAGAAAGTAAATGGGCTCGGAGAGCGTTGCGGTATTTGTACAGGAAGAACATTGAATCACAGTGGAGGAAAACAACTAGGAAGCTTACCAGCAAGTATGCGGCCTGTAGGGTGGGCAACACAGCAACAAAGAACGTCAAGCGGAAAGTCAGAGAGGCTGAAATAATATCATGGGTGGCGGCAATGGAGAGAGACCTGCCATGAGTAACTACTTAAGAGGATAAAACGAAATCAGGAAAGAAACAATTTATGATAACTCAAAGGGAGGCTCATTGCTATTCGAAGAGAGATCAGGATGCCTTAGAACACGCACCTATAAAGTGAGATATAAAAAGGAAGAAGAAGCATGTTCAAGTAAAACTCTTGCTTGGGTTAGTTGGTTCATGCTTGAAGTAGTAAAGGCAAGGCGCACAGGACTCCCAAGTCCTTCTCCCTAAGTCCTGGTCTTTTGCGCCTTGCCTTTACTACTTCAAGAAGCATGTGCTTGCTGCGGTAAAGCTAGGGAAACGATGGAGCACGTTTTATTAGAATGTAAGGACATCTTCCCAGCGGTCGATGTAGGCACCACTGGCCTCCTTGAAGCTCTTGGGTTCAGCGAGAGCAGGGGAAAAGTAAACATGTCCGCAGTGGAGATTATTAAGGGGTGATTGGAAGATTGGTGGAAGAAAAGTAGGGAAACGACAAAAAACGTGGACCTACAAAAGAAAAGTTCGCAATAGGGGATCAGAAAATTTGGTTGTGGGAGTTCATAGTGTTTTCTTTTTTTCTTTTTGTAGCCTAGGTAGAACATTAGGCAGTATAATAGCAAGAGCTTGGTGGCGCAACCCACCGCCCCGTTCCAAAGGCGACGCTCATAACATCCATCTTTTCTGACCAAACATGCTTGTTTTCGAAGCAGCGCTTATTATTCGAGTTTTATATTCTGCGTTCGAGTCCTGGAACAGGACGAAGTTTCCTTCAGTTGCGAGGCTTTTCTTTCTAGGAATCCGCATGGGTTTCCTTTGTAGCAACTGCTGCGATTGGGCGGATGTCTCATTTTCCCCTTATTAATTATTTCTTTCGACCTTGCGGGTTTCAGCTAAACTACTATGTTGTTACACCCCTAGGGCATTTATTCTTTGCAGTTGCCTTTCATACGCATACAGTAGCAGCATGCTAACCCATATGTGTATCCCTCTCCTTTGGTATTCAGCGACTTGCCTGCATTATAGGTACGTGCGATAGGCACGTGCACATATTCGCGTATCACCTCTGTTATTAAATGTGTCCATTACGTAAGACAATGAATGGCTCATACTCCCGTAAACGCGGCCTCCCCGTTACGACGACAAAAGAGAAGTGAAGTTCTACGCTGGAATGATGAGCGGCAGCGGCGCCAGCTGTGGAAGACGATGACGACGGCTAACGCGCAAGCAGTGGCACTAGCGGGCTTGCGCTATTGGCGCCGATAATTTTTAACGGTCCTTTTTGAAAAAGTTGTAGAAAACATTTTTTTCAAAACCACCTGTTCTTACCCGTGTGTCTGGGACCTCTTTGGGTCCCACGCGTGACAAGGGTATTTCAAGGGCGCGTTACAGGTCCCCGGACCCGCGGGTGTATGTGCCATTGAGCTTGGATCCTTTCCGCACTATCGGCCCACATTATTTGTTTTTGTAAACATCTCGGGCACATTTTTGTCCAGATCCTAGCCAAGGACAGCTTCGCTGTAAAATGGTGGATCTTTTTTTTTTTTATTCGGCTCTCTGTCAATCCCTCTCATCTCCACTTGTTCGGTACTGCTCGTTGTATCTTATGAAGCTAAGTCACTGCTTGCAAGTATACCGATTGGAGTGGGTCACAGCGGATCACCCTATTCTCTACGTCATATCGAGTCACCGAGCTTGCAATAAAAATGCAACCACGCGTACGATATAAATACAGGTGCTATCAATATTCACTCGTAAGTGCCTCTCGCGCCGTCCACATGCGGCATACAACATTGTTTACCGGCACCGTTTGAATATTGTTGTCAGAGCAGGTCACTAGCGCACAGCTGGGCAAGATCCATCGTGTGCGTGAAACAATACCGGCCTGATCGTGCGCTGCGTGGAATCACGCCGCATATGTCACCGCACGTCCGTGTATATATTCGGTACTCTTAATGAACATATATATATTACAAAAGGCCCCGTTTTTTTTTTCTCATATGAGTGATGCACAACAGATATTGCGGGTTTGCTTCGAAGCTGAGTTTCGCATTCTAACTGGAACAACTTCCGATGCTATTGGGACGCTTAATGTACATTTCGAAGCCAATGCGCATGCGCCGTCGAGTTTCAAAGAGATTTAGCAGTGGCGATACAACGCTTGCCTACCAAAGCGTGCCCACATTCTCGCAAAACATACATAGGAACATGATCAGAACGCACGGGTTGCCGGCACCGAATGTGAAACATGCGAGCTTGACTACGGTTCCTTCATACCGCGTCTTACCGACGTTCCTTCATACCGTCGTTCCTTCATACCCCGAAGCTAATGGATGTGCTTGGCGCATTATAGTCTGCACGGCTGCTGCGCCATAAAAATCCCAAATCATCATCGAAGCCAATGTCTTCGGCACATTCTATTGCGCCAAAGAGCGCTTCGGCGTTTTAAAGAAGTACTAAAGACAAAGGTCAGTGGTCTCAGACGGAAAGCAACCGCTGACGGATCGTATGACGGACCAGCTACAGCGAGTCTCCCTCTCGAAAGCATCATGCCAGATTGTCTGTAATCCCAGTTCAGCTTTCAAGGTTGATCACAGAACGCAGGTGGCCAATAATTTCTGGGGAGTAGGGTGACCGTGGGTAGAAAACTGAGCCCCGCGTTAGAGGTAGAGGAAGGTGGCTACATTTCTAAAGTTAAGGGACACCAGAACGCTGTGGACGGCCTGATGCGCACGCCGCTTCTTCTTCTTTTCCCTTGTACACTGAGTGTGGCCCATCACACCACATGAGCTGTAGGACGAGGCTGTCGGCCATTGTGCTGAGCTGAAATTCGGGGGAAGCGGCGCAAGGGGCGGGCTCAGTGAACTAGACCAGGCAGACGTGAGGAGGGTAATATATTAGTACTAACTCAGTACACAGATATTTCAAAAGCTCAGAATAGACCTTTATTGACAGCATTTCTAGATATTAAGGGAGCCTGCTACAGCGTTGATAGGAAATTGCTATGGCATATTCTCGAACACGAGAGAATAGCTGGCGATTTCGTGATGCCACTGAGGGAGATATATTTATGGACAGCCTAATAAAATTCATATGGGAGGGCCGAAAATGCAATATATATATATATATATATATATATATATATATATATATATATATATATATATATATATATATATATATATATATATATATATATATATATATATATATATACATATATATATAGTGGGAATTCACCAAGGACTGAAGCAAGGATGGCCTCTGTCTCCGTTGTTTATGCTTTATGTTCAGGGCGTAGAAATACGACTGTAAAACAGTGAATTCTGGTTCGATTTATCCTACATCCGTGATGGGAACAGGTTGCAACAGAGAGCGCCTGGGCTGATTTATGCGGTCAACATAGTGCTACTAGCTGACAACGCAACAGATTTACGGAGGCTTGTAATTACGTGCGGCAATGAAGCGACATATCTAGGCCTTAATTTTCGCACGGAGAAATCGGGAATTATAAAGTTTATTGAAGAGACGAGTAATTACGTGGTATAATTTCAACAGCAAGCCATACCTATACTCAAGGAACATAAATACCGGGGTGTATCCAAAACGAAAGAAAAACGTGCTCAAACATCCACCAAAATAATCTGAAAAAAAAAAAGGTGAAGTGGAATGAATGCAGAAATAGTGAAACATAGAGCACCTTGAGGTAACAATAAATGTGAGGTGGTGCGTGGAATCAGGAAGGGAGTAATGAATCCAGCGTTAACATTCGCAAATGCTATTCTGTGCTCAATATGTTGTATCTTGTGGGGCTTGGAAGTTAACCAAAGATCGGTAGGCCCGCTGGCTTTGGGAGCCCACGGCAAAACTACAAACGAGGCAGTGCAGAGTGACACGGGTTGGGCCTCTTTTGAAGTCAAAGAAGCTCAGAAAAAAGTTAGCTTTGAAGAAAGACTCAGGCACATGGATGAAAATAAATGGGCAGCTAACGTGCACAAGTATGTGCGCCTGAAAAACGTGGACCGAAAATCGAGGAAGAGGCCAAGAAAGTTGGCACCCAAGTACAAGATAATTGAAAGTGATTGAAAGTGTAAATGGACAACCAGGAGTCATCAATAGGAAAGTGAGTGGAACAGATACAGTGAACTGAATGCAAAGAATAATAATAAAAAAAAACACCATGTAGATTTACAAATACGGCAAGAAAGAAATCGGGAGGGAAAAGTCTCTCGACTAACGCCAAGGGCCTTGCTATTTGAGGCCGAGCTGGCTGCCTGAGGAAAAAACATACCGGAGCAAATATTCGCAACCTGATGAGGTATGCGTCGGCTGCAGCAAAAGCCCGGAAACAACTCAGCACATCTCGACGGAATTCCAAGATATTCACAGAGTGAGACCCACAGAAGGCGTCCACCTTCCAGAAGCGCTGGGATTCAATATAGATGGAAGCATCAACCAGTCAGCAGTCGAGATAAGAGGCGTTTAGAGTACTGGTGAAAAATAAGCGGAGAAATCATTTGTAGAACCGGAGTCTCTACAGTCATCAGTAGAGAGAGACAAAAGGGAAGGAAAGACAGGGAGGTTAGCCAGTGTAAATACCGGCTGGCTACCCTGTGCTGGGGAAAGGGGTAAAGGGAATAAAAGGAGAAGGAAGAGACAGTCATCAGTAACCATACAATGTAGAGATAGGGGTTTTAATGAAGTTGCAAAAGATCAAGGAGAGATAGGCAAAATAGGTGCAACCACAACACATAAACGCACGGATCATACACATCTAAGATGAATGAATCCCCGATGGAAAATAGTAAAATAAGATAGTCAGATAAAACCGTATTCAACTAGATAGAACCGTATCCAGTCAGATAAACAGGTATTCGTGACGTAGAGGTAGGGAACACAATTAATGAAAAGAGATTACGTTCTGTGACAATAACGCCCAAACGATGGGCGTTAGGAACCGATAAGAAAGTATAAATAAATAAATAAATAAATAAATAAATAAATAAATAAGTAAATTTCGGCCATCACGCGTTTCAAAGGTGACGCTCATAAAGATTAATCTATCCATTATTACCAGGTTCACTTAGAAGAGCTGAAACACCCTGCTCTGGTTACTGAGGGGCTCCTAGTGCACGCACGCAGTAAGAAATTATTAAATTAAATTCTGCGGTTTTACGCGCCAAAACCACGATCTCATTATGATGCACGCCGTAGTGCGGGACTCCGGTTATATTTAATTTTGGCCACCTGGCGTTCTTTAATACGCAGCTAAATCAAAGAACACGAGCGTTCTTGTATTCCGCGTCCATCGGAATGCGGCCGCCGCGACAGGCATCGAACCCGCAACGTTGCCTCTGGCTCAGCAGCGCAAAATGGATGAATAAAAGGTCTGGCATTGGCGGCTTACGTGCGCGCTGACAGTGGGCGATAGCGAATGCGGCGTACGCCGGATCTGGAGATAGCTCGTCTGGAGCACGCGTTGCACCGTTTCCGTGCAAAGCGGATAAAAACAGCTCACTGGCGGCGGCGGCGGCAGCCAGCGCGACGGTCCCCTGCGTCGGCGGCTCGGTGCAGGGCCGAGCCCGAAATGCTCCGAACGGACGCTCGAAGGCCAGGCTGCGTCGAGCGCTAATCAGCGGGACGAAGAAAGGGTGGCCATTGTCTGTGTACGTCTGCGTTGCAGTTCCAATATTTGCCACTCGGCACTCTGTCCTTTTAGCCTCCGCTGATAATGCTGCTGGTTGGCACGGACACTCGGCCACGCCCTCTCCTCCTTGTAGAGTTTTCACGTAACAAACAAAAAAAAAACAGCTGCAAAAGTACATTTATTTTAGTGCATCTTCACCCGCATTTGTAACACTACGGAAAAAAAGAAAGAGAAAGAAGAAATGCATTCAAACGCTATGCTACCGATAAACTCGATTTTCTGTTCTCCTCAGCAACGTGGGAAAAAATTTGCTTGTGTCAGCAACCGTAAGCTGAATTTGGGACTTCGAAATTAAATAGTCGGCCATCATCTCTTTTTTTTTTCTCGCGATGAAGGTAGCGAAAGCGCAAAATACGATAGAAAACTGTGCTTACCTAAGTGGTATGTAACTGTGGTATCTCATGCATTCGTTTCTCACTGGATTTCACAAGTGAATGCGACGAAGTCTGTTCTGGCAACTGCTCAGAAAGATGTCCGATGCTGTGGCAAAAGTTATTTTTTTGTAAGTTAGTCTCTTTTGTGATATGGCATCTTTATTGCACGCGTACCTGACGCGTGCTTTCTCTCTATCGACGCGAGGCCGCATGCAGCCGAACATTCCGAGGTTTAATCGCGTGACACAATCGGAGTTTTGCGGGCCTTCATTCGAAGTTAACTGTCTCCTGAATAAACGCGAAGCAGTGGTTTACGTGTTCAAATATTTGTGATGTAATGTGACGCCTTGTGTATTTCGCACACGGGGGTGGAAAACCCCCTCATAGGGAAGTAATATCAAATCGAACACCGTCAAATTTTGAATGAATACGAGTTATAGAATGAAGAGAGCATCAAAATAAGCTGCCTGAGAACGTGACATCAACATTGAGAATAGCTGCATTAATCATATTAGCTTTATAAACCAAGACACTTAGGTGAAATGAAACAGAAACAAGAAAATGCTTCGTTACCCGCGCGAAACTTGACCCCTGCTATGACGAACTTTCTAGGCGATCACTCCAGTTTTCACCCTCTTCCTTTTTTTTATTTAATCTGCCCGCACATTATTTAGCTACAGCCAATTATTCCTCTTAGAAAATATTAATTAGAGTGCCCTGAAAGGTCTGTTGCAAGGTAATTTCGCATTTACTGTAGACCAATGTTATTCTTTAATCTTTAACCGGTTTAATACGAAGGTAGTCATAGTGTGTAATGTAAGCGGTCAAAGTGATATACAGTTGTAATATCTTGTTTCCTCACAGCGCAAACAAATGTTTACGTGTTCGCAGTGCCCTTTTCCGTTCAGAGAAAATTTAAGAACGCTTCGCTTTCATTCATCACTTTCGTTGTGGTGTAATCACTCGTCTTTAGCCACGCCGAATTAGTTTGGAATCGCCACGGGAGCCGTCGTCAGCAACTCCTGTGCCGATGGTGACTAAACCTGGATGTTTACTTATTCATTAAGAGGAAGCTTTAGCTAGGTCCAAACTCCAACGCGGCCTATTCAAATACATGTAAAACGCAAAAAAAACGTTTTTCTAAGATAACCCCTAGACCGATTTTAATGACATTTGTTGCATTTAAGAGAGAAAGTTAAATTCTAGTGACTGTTGGAAGCGGAATTTCCATTTCGGACTTGAACTTTGTTAAAAATATTTTCAAACATTCAACCGTTTGAAAAAAGAATAGAAGAAATAGAAAAAATATAGAAGCACGAATTTTACAAATTCATAGCTCTGCATCAAGAACAGTTATCGCGGTTCCGTAAACGGCATCCATTAGATCATTCAAAGCGGACAAATTTGATATGTCATTTTACATCTTACGTAAATTTGTTACGTTGCCTACATGAGTTCTGCAAAAGCTGTATTTACATATTACTAAAGTTTTTGAGCTTCATACGTAGCATACTAATTTTGTCCGCTTTCGATGTACTATTAGATGCATTTCACAGAATTGTATTATCATTTTTCGTTGATGAGTTACAGAGTTGTAAACTTGATAGTTTCGTTTTTTGAGATTTTTTTATTTTTGCCAACATTTACTAAAAAATTGACAAACTAACTCAAAAATTCGAAACCAACAGTCACTATATTTTAAGTTTATCTTTTAAATGCAACAAACCTCGTCAAATTTGGCGCAGTGGTTGCCGAGAAAAACAAATTCTTCTTTTAGATGTATTTAGGTATGAGCACCCGAGCTAAAGCTTCCTCTTAATTCTTATCATTTGCACTCAGTTCTGTCGCATAATTTTGTACAAGCGTGCAACAAAAATGTGAAACGTTAATGCGAACTGACGCCCTGACAGCCCTAATCTGCACGCAGTCAGCGCGTTTGTTCGGTAACATGCCGGATTCTCTATCGAACACTGGAACGGATCCATCAGCGGAAACTGTATACTTTGATACGCAGACAGACCCCCTCTTTGGAGGAGTGGTCGGGTAGTATTACACGGTGGTGACTCTGACCGAAATGAACCACAGCTATAATGCTTTACTAATAGACTTCGCAATATTCAGAACAGCCTACAGTAGAAAAAAAAGTTAAATTAATAACAAGCAGAAGGTAGAGATATATGGGGGGAGAGAAAGATGTATGCGTGATCATTTCAAATAACTCGCACATGAAGAACTTGTCCTGTGCGCATTGCGCGCTTTAAGAGGTGCTACTGTTTAGCCCGTGTACCGGCTCCGACCTCAACAGGCATGACAGTAAATTACAATCAGTAGCATAGCACCTAGAAAATGAAAATGTAGCCAGAGTAGCCGGATGAAAGTGATCCTCGACTACTTCCGGTACGCTGTTTTCAGGTTTTTGACTTACGCTGTCAGTCGATTGCAGTGATCCATCGGGTCAGCTGCCGTCAAGAGAAAATACGAAACGCCTGCACGTACGTATACCACGGAGACGCTTCGTGAGTCGTAGGCTGTTGTGAACTGCAACGAATTCGCGACAATATATTTACTCATATTCTTACTTAAATCGTGGCCGGTGTTCTAACGTATTGATTCTTTTCTTTCTTTTCTTTTTTTGTTTCTTGTTTGGTTGGGATATTTTGGCATCGGCACTCTGAAGATTTCATTTCTGGGCTTCAAGTTCTCTTTTATTTAGTGGTCGCGACGTCAAAATGCTAATTTATCCAGCGAATTCGCTAAGCGTTGAAGTATAGTCTTTTTAATGGCGAAGCAAAGTTCCGTGTTTCGAAGCAACTGATTTCGCAACGTTTCATTCTCGTTCACGTGCGGCTCTGTGCGATCGCCGTTCCGTTTGTATTCGGAGTCGGTATGGAAAGGGTGACGCACGTATGACTGCGATGGTGACGTCGCTGCCGCCATTCGAGCTTTCGTGTTCTCGCTGTTGCTCACACGGTCGAACACGCACCTGTGGCTCAGCGACGGTCATCCCGAGCCAGAGAGTATCGCGTGGAAAGGTGGCGCAGCGCAGAAATACGGCGCACGTGGTGTAGGCTTTCTCGTCCGTCTTTGTCACCGGCTCCAGACTCCATGACGCCTGTGGCACCGTGAGAACCGTGGTCGGCGCAAGGTTTTTAGTTACCGTTCCGGTACGACCGCTCAGTAGGTGCCTTGCCGACGAGTTCTCGCAATAAACAAAAGGCGCCCGGCCAATGAAATCAAAGACAGAAAGCTTGCTTTACCTTTCCTGCACTGAACGCCCATGCATCCACTGAACGCCTCCATGCATTCATTCAGTGCAGCAGCCATTCTAAACTTCTTCTCACAAGGACGGCTCTTTAAAAAAAATGTGGGGTTTTACGTTCCAAAACCACGATCTGATTATGAGTCATGCGATAGTGGGGGACTCCGGATTAATTGTGACCACCCGGGGTTCTTTAACGCGCACCTAAATCCAAGCACACGGGTGTTTTTGCATTTCGCCCCCGTCGTAATGCGGCCGCCGTGGCCGGGATCTGATTCCCCAACCTCGTGCTTAACAGCTCAACACCAAAGCCACTAAGCACAAAGACAGTTCTTCACTGTCTTGGATGTCGGTCGACGAAGTGTTATCGTATTGCCATCATTATTATGTTGACGTGTAGTTAACTTCTCTGCGCTATAACTGACTTTAGAATGCCAGGGCTGTCTAAGTATTCACATATGTTGCACATGTGTTGTTGCAGACATCCAAATTCGTATATATATGTATATCTGCCGGGAATTTACATTTATCTTATAAGAAAGCATTTCAGTCAAATTGCCGCGGCAGTTGCCCATTGAGAGCACTTCTGCTTCGCAGGTAGATGTAAGTTTCATAATTCTTGGCGCTTCAAAATTTCGATATTCGAGCACTTTCGGTAGCTGCATGTTTAGTACTCCTTGATAAGGCGGACGTGATCATGCAACATTTAAGACACGGGGTGCACTTGTACGCGAACCAATGTTGCTGTTGCAAGTGAGCACAATCTGCACGATAAGGCTCGTTAAGTCGCCTTCCAATGCAGTTAAATCACGACGTCATCTTTGCTTCGAATTTGTTTCTGCTGGTGCGTACTGACCTGCAAACTCTGGCAGGAACAAGGCGTATACCGCATTCTGCATTAAGCTGAAGCGTTTCTCCTTTCTTTCGACCGTGCATCTTATATTTCTTGATTTTCGCGGCTTGCTAGCGTGCTGCAGACGTGGAATTTTATCCTAAAGATACTAGAGCTAAATCTGGCATTAGTGCCTGCATGCTTCGCCAGTGTGGCCAGCACATGGATAGGATGTACATGGATTTGCCTTAATGTTGCCCTTGTAGATTCTAACGACCTTCTGAATTCTTGCATCAGGATTCTAGCAGCAAGCTTTTAAATCGAAGGTTTGTTGCACAGCAACCGTTGATACTCCTATGTCGCATCTAACTTCAAAAAATTATTTGGTTTTCAGAACACAGCAAAAAACAATAATAGCAATAGCTTAGGATATAAAAAAGTAATTATGTATGACGAGTCCTAATTATCAAACATCATCTAGATTTCGTGTCACGCATAGTGTCGAGGTTTATTTAGACGCAGGAAACTAGGCAACATACGTGTTATTTTTTGTTTAATTCGAAAGCATGCCCTTAGGCATAATACAAAAGATGTTAAAAATACACGAACAGATTCGACTCGTGCAAAAAATCTAGGAGTGAACGATGATTGGGTCCATGAATCCAACGTTCAAGGTCGGGTGGACGGCCAGGCCGAAGGCCTGTTGCCCGGAGTTGGCGGAGACGGCTTAGATGAAGTCTTGGGCACGTCCATAATAGGTGTGTCACTAACATATGTGTTACCGCACGCGTGAAATACATTCTGAAGGGAAGCGCCGGGTTTGTATTTAGAGCGTGAAACTCTAAGAGTGGGCAGTCTTACAATCCGAAGGCTTGATTCCCCGAAACTGCAGCTAAAATTCAATAAAAAGTTTAAAAAAAGACAAGAAAAGGAAAAGAAAGATCGTTACACCAGGAAAGCTTGCAGATCACAATCATACTTAAAGAAGGTAAGAAAAAAATACTCTCTGAATAAGGAGAAAAAATTCACACTAATTAGAAATCGCGCATACGGCAGTAGCGCATCGCGCGCTTTACTGTCCCAGATGCCGTAAGCATTTTCAGTCCCACAGTGAAGCCTCCTTCTCGGTCACCGAGTGCCGTCGTTGGCCGACGTGAGAGCCTAGCCCCACGCACTTGCTACGGGCGATCTTCGCCGACGTACGGGGCGCAACTACACGAAGAATCTGACAGAACGGCACCCTCGCCTTTGACGTCGCTGAGGGCTGCGAAGTGGCACTGCCAGCTGAGCGGAATCGAAGGTGCGGACAGCGGCATTAGAACGCGAGTGAAGCCTCTCGCGCACTCTTCGCCGTGCAGGGGTCACTTCGCCGGCGTCCGTTGGGAGTGGCTGCGCGGTGGTGGGGCAGTAGCGGCGCCCTTCCCCTGCAGTGCGAGGACGCGGGTTCCGGTCGCTGAAGTTTGAAGACGCATTACGTAAAGGCAGACGACCTGCGGAAAGGGCGTCTGTTTGATTGTTCCCGCTGATGCGTTGTGTCGCGTTACTGAGCCTCTTACAAAACCTGTCATTGCCATCAGATTATAAAGTCTGGTTCGGAATATATTTTTGCTTGATGAAAAAAGCTGTATCATGAACGGTATAATGACATTTTGGCGAGCACATCCATGTGTGTTTGTGTTTCTACCAACTTCGAGAAAACAGAGGCACCAAACAGGCACCAGTCCGGGCTCTTATGTTTCAAGCGAGCACAGTGAAAACAGAAGGCAGCCAAAAAAAGAAAAAGAACATAAACGGAAAATTGCTGAAAGAAACAGAGCTAGCAAAAGAAGAAAGAAAAGCCACGGGTTGGTAAAAAGAGCGCGCTGCTTGTCCTTCGGGCTCCACATGGGTACCTCAAGCAGGCGTAAGAAGCTTTTTGCCGAAAGGAGGCTAAGCGGGGCAGTGGGCATCTCCGTGGCTGCGATTAGCAGGATTACGCTGCAGCTGCTCGCTGCATGTCAACACGATAGCTAACCGGTGCGTTGAAGGCAGAGCGAAAAGAGAGGCGGCACGAGCTCAGCCTCGCGATTGCGCGTCGCGAGCGCCGCAGAAACGAGCCGCGCGATCGCGTGAGAAGTAATCAGCAAACAGCGCGCTTAACCTTTGCGCCAGATTATCGCCCGACTAGTTGCAGGAAATACGAAATGCGCTTATTCATCGGACGCCAGAAAGAGCAACTAATAGTTGTGCCCGCTTGCCGCACACGCGTCCTCGAATTGCCAGTGGTCACTCCGACCGCTTAGCTGTCCTCCCCGTCGCACACTCGGGCAACCAGGCGGCTTCCTTTTATTTTTTTGTTATTATTTTTTAGAAACGCCGCGAGCGGCAGGCAGCCGGCGCGGTCCTTAAGTCGTGCAGCCATGCGTCGCGTGGAAATGCGCCACATTGGTACGGCCAGGATGGCCGAGCGTCCCGTTGTAATTCGACGTCCGGAAAATAGAGCGGCGCCTTTATGGACGCGCGCCACCTTTGTGTGCAAAATGGTCGAATGACCCAATCCTGCGCGGTACACACCGGCGCCGTGATTCAGTGCTGCAGTGCACATGATGTAAGTACGCCCGCTGTATATGTAACTCACTCAGTTATGTCTGCAAGTGCAATTCCTCCCTACAGCAGAGAACGTTTGCAAAAAACGGTGCCCAAGCTGTGCATGCGTATCTTGTCCGTGAAAAAAAAATGCGCAAAAACCATAGAGGATGATTGTCAGTGTAAGCGAACAGTCGAACGCTCCAGGAAACCTATTCGCTTTATAGTAAAGAAATGGCACGCTTGATGACATAAATTTCTTCCAATGAGGATACTTTGGTAACCTTTGTTGCTTCATGAAGCAGTTTTGTAGAGAACAGAACCGTTATCCAGCATATCGTTGGCGGTATAGTATAGGAGAACAGTAAGTAGAACTGACCGTTTCGCGAGTGAATAAGGGTTCATTTCTTCGAATCGGGGCCTCAGACACACAGGTACACGGCGCTTGTGTTCTTATAGTGTCATTCCGTGTTCGTATCTCTCTGTGGCGCCGTTTCGAAGAGATGAATAGGTGAACGGCACGTATGCCTCAAAGAGCTATAACGGTTGGCGGTAGGCTACGAAAGCTCACCCTTTGCGTCGGCGACTTTGTTACAACTACCGACCACCGACCATGAAAACGGGGGGAAAGAGCCAAAGAAAACGATTCGTTTTAAGTTGTTTTCAACGTGCGCCATCTTGCTAAAAACTTTCATTTTCACACTTGTAATAAGCAGCTTCCAAAAGCATATGGATGGGCCTGCATCGCATGATTATCTTTTAGAATTGAGAACGACGCCCGTCACTTTCCCCGAAATACTGAAACCTCGGAAGCGGCGCATACTCTGGCTAGGTATTCTGCACTGCTGGAGGGGCAGCTGAGTATAAGGTTCGAATGTTCCTATTGTAGGTTCGATAGCTTTCGAACCACTCCATTACAATGCACCTCGAGCCGCGATCCGAATCCCTATGCTTTGCTATGCTTGTTGTGAGCACTCTCCTCGACAATAATTTATTATTATTATTATTATTATTATTATTATTATTATTATTATTATTATTATTATTAATACATGCCTAAATACGTGTGCAATACCTACACTGCATATAGCTACACTCACGAGTGAGCCACATCAACAACTGCAGATAAAGGCGATGTTGCACGTCTAATGTGCCAACTCATGCTTCATCACCGTGCCTCGTCGCTTCTCGAATGCTGTTCACCGCGCATAACTCGGTCTAATCGGATTCTCTCAGCCTTTCGACGCGTCGGGTCCGGCGCCTTCGCGAGCGTCTTCGCGGCGGCTCCAGCGGTTCGACGCGTCATCGCCTGCGGCGAGGAGGGGCGGCGGCGAGGCCCGAGGCGCCTCCCGAGGGGGGGGGCGGGGTCCGACCGGAGCCGGGCCCGCGGTCGGCGCGGGTCAGAGGCCGGCGGCGGCGGTGGCAGGCGACCTGGCCGCAGCATTCCGGAGCGGTCGGCCGGTCCTTGTCCCCTGCCCTATACAGGTTGGGGCCCCGTTAGGGGCGCAGACGCCCCGCCAAGCCCCGCGCTCCACCGGGTCCGAGAAGACGCCCTTCCCCGATCCAATGCGGCGGTTCGGGGAAATTCTCCGCAGCGGGTTGTTGGCCTCTTCCCCCTTCGGCCGGGCCCCACAACCGGGGTCCGTCCTTGCCGCCGTTCCGGAATTAACTGACTCGCCTGGCGGAACTCGGTCCCGGTCATGTCGCGTAGGTGTCCCGGCGCGCGGTGCGCGTAAATCAGCTTTGCGCAACCGCGCTCGGCGCCGAGGAACTGCGCCGAGACCCCGGACCCCCGACCGTCACGCGTGCCAAGGACACGGGGCTCCGCATCAACGCGGTCCCTGCGACGACAACGCGGGGATGCCTCGTCCCGTCCGTCGTCCCGTGCGCGGAACGCGCCCGAGCCGCGCGCCTGGAGGTGCGGTGTTCTCCGGGAAAGACAAACTACTGTGGGGATTTTCTCGCAGGTTGCACAGCGGAACACCGTCAACGTCACGGTGGCTTAAAGGCGGAAAATAAATGTCGTTCGACTTCCAGACACCAAATGTACAACTAATTATCGCTGCTGCAGTAGTAAATTTAGATCAGTGCACGTTGCAGCAATATATTGCGAGGAACCGATTTATTTCTTATAGTACTCGCAAATTTTTTCAAGCCTAGAAAAGCGGTAGAGGAAGCTTATTAATGAATCTGTAAAGTTGCTGTTCATATTTAACGCTTTAAAGACGAACAATAAGACAGTGAAGATGTTTTAAAGGAGAACGCAGCAACGTTGACAAGAAGGCACACGGAATTTGTGCCTCGCCATCACCTGCACCGTACAAGGCACAGCTTCCGCAAGTGTCTACAAAAATTATCTGAACGATGTCCCTTGTCAGGATTCTCAACACCATTGCTTTCTAAGTCTACTCTTGCCGCGTCATACTGCGAGGGCAATCGGCACGCTCTTGAAGCACAGCTTTCTCGCCTTGTTCGTTCTGTTTCGTTTTCTGTTCAGGAACAACTCTGCGCAACCGCGCTTTCAAGTGATATGCGGAGACTACTCAGTCACCTCTTTCTCCCGTGTCAGCAAAAGATCATGCCAGAAGAGTCAAGCAGTCGTCCGACTAGCTGACGAGCAGCTAGTTAAGGGCCTTGCTGGAAACGGCACCAGGAAAAGTCTGCCTCGGGAGACTTGTAGTAGCAATCACATATTACACTAACTCGACCAAACCACTGCGCCCCCGTCTAGCCACGACCCTGAGCGACGGGGCACGCCGTGACCTCAGCGTGGTCAAGCCCCGAGCGCCAGCGGCGTCCAGTGCTTCGGGCGGCGATCCCGAGAGGGAGTGTGGCCTCCGCTGGTGCAGCACTTCCGAGTGCACCGGTGGGTCCCCAAGAGGGGGCCCCCGCGGGTCGCAGGAAGGCGGCGCAGCGAGAGGAGCCCCCGGTGCAGCCGAGGAACCGATTAGAAACCGGCAAGAGTCGGGCCGCTCCCGCGGAAGCCAGTGCGCGGTGAGATCTCTCATCATGGTAGGTCCTGTTCCGGCAACACAAACAGCCACACAAGAACTTCGCGCGCGCCACGTGGCCGCCGCTGAGGCTGGCGATCGCGTCGCGCCGGCGCGGGCACGTGGTCTCTCGAAGGTAGGGTGGGGGGGGGGGGGGTGACGTCAAAGGAAGAAAGCGGCGCACGAATTTGGCCATCCCTCTCGTTGGGGCGGCGCTAAAGGCACCAGCGATGCCTCGAATTGGCTCGGTCACCTTGCGCGGCAAGCCTGCGTAGCGTAGCCAAGGGCACAGCTGCAAAGAGCCGAGCGCCGCAAGAGAGGCCAGCAACGCAACAGCGCATTATTCTCTCCGAGAAATATGCGCACCTCGGCGAGTGCGTCGACCAAGTAAATATGTCACAAAGCGCAGATGTGTGTCATAGCTGCGGGACGCGCGCAGCTGATGCCCTTTGTGCTGGATGTGCTGCTATTCGCCGTCGACAAAGGTCCCTCCTGCGGCACAGAAGCGCACCTCGTTTCTGGAGTTTTAAGAATCAACTCCGCAATTCATAAGATGCATACGACGGCGTTTTGTTTTTCAGCCGTTACACACAATGTATGATCACTCTACATATGTGCTTTGAAAGGCTTCTCCATTTTGCTCGGCAGAACATGTGCCACAGTGACTCGTACGGGCATGTTTCACGGTTAAAATACCTACAGTGGAGGGCCTGAGATAACAGGTACACACTTTATGTCTTTGTGTTCTATAGGGACAAAATGAAACTGAAACCTTGTTAAATGTGGTACCGAATTATAACTAGTCAAATGAACGTAACAAAAATATTCACATTGTGAACGTTGTTCTATTTTAACGGCACAGTGATTTAGCCATGAGTTGAATTTGGAACAAATTGCTGCTGCCGATATCCACACCGCTCAGACGTCAATTATTCGAAGATATGTAAATGTAATTCGCTAGATACCTGTTCATTTAATTACCTGTCCCTTTCTTATTGGTAAGAGGAACATAGTACGCACCGATATAGTATAATAACTGTTACTGACTTGCCGCCTCTATTCGAATAGTGAAGTGCCTATGCTCGCTTCTTGCGGTCTAGTTTATTCGAATTCGCTCGGGCGTTCTCGTCACCACTAAAACCGCCCCCGCCGACACATTCTCATATTCAAAACGAGGACTGCCAGATATGCGCACAGCCGCGTTCATCTAGTTCGTATATATTCGTAGTGTTTAGCTCTTCTGGAGATGAAGTAAAACACGGAGATGACTGGGCCCTCTACGCCGAGTGCATCACAACTTGAGGAAAGGAGACCTCGACCCGGTTATCCCGAACTCCTCTATGTGCGGGATCCTCAAGCGCAAGACGTGAGCCTTAAACGTGCGATTCTGTTTACGATATCCAAAAACGGAAATCAAGATGAGAAAATGATGGATTGACAAAGGGAGGCGTTGAAGCAAGCTCTGTATTGAACGTCAATCGAGCTGCAAGTTTCGCTGCCTGCGTAGAGGCTCGCCCACAGTGCGCGAGAAAGCATCAGCTGAAGGGTGTTTTTCTGGCCGCTCCTTGCTTCCCTTCTGGGTGCGCGCGATATTTTAGCTAGCTCGCCGAGGTGCGCGTGCACTGGGCAGTGTCCTTGGACCGAGAGGCCGCGCTTCCACGCTCTGCGGAAAACTGACGCGCGGGAAAGCCGCTCACTCGGATTCCAGTAACGGAGTTCAACGGCGGCGCGAGTTTAGGCGGCGAAGGAAACGCGTGCGCGAGCCAAGATCGCCGCCTTCGCGCCATCGCGGCGGGTGCTGGGGCGCGCGGCGGCGAAAAACGATCGCGCGTCGACGGGGGCAGCGGCGAGCGGAAGTGCCCATTGAGGACCCTTGGACAGTCTCGCTGCGGAAGCAGCTTCTTGGCAGGCCGCAGCAGCGAGGCCTTGCGCCCAGATTGCGCGCCGCCGCGCCAGTCAGCGCGACGCCGGCCAGTTCGACGCGATGCAGCGTTGGCCGAGGTTGCGCAGGAGGCATTCCAAGGCAGCCTCGCTGGCAGCGGCGAAATGGCGGCGCTTCCGAATGCGTGCGCCAGCGGACGTCCAGCGAGGAGGGACCAAAGCCGCGCAGTCGCGTTCCTCGCCTCTTCCGGAGGCGAGGAAGTGCAAGGGCGCTCGACCGCCAACGTGTCGTGAGCATTATACTACGTGCGGACGCGTGCAGAGAACGTTTCTCTCGACGCGTTGTGGCCACTCCGAAGGTCATTGAGAAGAGCGAACCAGAATGCTGCTGACACCACAATTGTAGCCAGGTAAACAGGATGACGAGAAATTGAGGCTGCTTGATTTGCAGGATGCAGTTGCACATAGTCCGAATGTATGCTGTCGCACCTTCAATGCCGCCTGTTAACAGGTCAAAATTTTCCTTTGACAGACTGCACAATGCCGCCACTTCAGCTCGTAGGCTGAATCTCATTAGCTTGAAAGGACATTACTTGAGCAAGAAATCAATAACAAATAGGTACATTAAAGAATTGAGAGTCTCTCTGATTGAGTACATTAGTGCACATATTACATTTGTGGAATTGAAAGTTGTATTCTTACTCAAGTATGCCCATTGCCGGGTTTGAAATATCCATCGATATAATCCGTCACGAAAGACATTGACGTTGTTCTTAGATCCACACTGTGCGAGGGAGGCTCCTTGGTCAAATGATAAACCTAACGCCGACGTATCCTGCAACGAATTTCTTGGGACTGATAGCTGCAAACCGAGCCTAGTATCAGGATTCGCGCTTGATTACATCGGCAGCGCGCCAAGTTGATTCCGTGTTTGCAGCATGTATTCTGAAATATTCGATTATAAATTTAAGACGTGTAACCGAAGCAAAAATACAGGACCAGTATCCACGAAAAACTACTTCAGCGTCGAACAGTTGCGTGGTAAAAGCAGATGCCGTTCAATCGTGAAGGCGGGCCCACAATTACCGAAGGCGGTCGGCCAGAGGGAAAGAACACTTACAAACGAAAAGCTATGCTCACACTTACCTCCTCCACCGCATTCATCCCGCCATTTACCTTTCTCCCTGTTGTAAATTCTGTGTCTCTCCCAAAGCAGACTTAAACCACATCATGTGGGGGTGCCCTAAGCACCCCCTTCCCCCTTTCCTCAAGCAATTAATATCTAGTGAGGAGCAGTGGGAGGCTGCCTTGCGCAGCTCCAGGCCCGATCTTCAGGTGGCCATCCTGGAGTGGGCTGAGAGGATAAAGGAGGCCTACTTCAAGTAGTTCCTCCCCACACCCTTTATTCAATTGCCCCCTTCCCTTTAAAGAGGGATAAAGTTTTTCATCATCATCATCACACATGATTGACGAAATGCCGTTGGAACTCATTTCAAGCCTTACTTCACCAGCAGGCACGAAGAAAACCAAACAGACAGGAACTCCCCTCGATGACGCATAACGGAAACCAGATTCTCGATTCTGTATCTGTAGATTCTGCATTCTGAACTTTTCTGTATTCACAGAAAAGTTCTTACGCTAAAGCTGTTCGCAAAAGCAGATGTCAGGCAGTCGTGATATGGGACCATCGTGACAGTATTGTAGAAGGCGGCCGGCCAACGATGGCAAACAGCTCTAATATAAGCGAAAAGCTTCGTCAATTCGGCTCCTGTTTCTCAGCGTTCTTTTGATGGGACGGAACGGCCATATTTATTTACAGCGCTTATTCTCGTTTAGTCGGAGCGTCGCCAAATGAAGCCTCATTAAAAGCGATGCTCCCGTCCGCAGTGGTCCCAGCGGTGCTCTGCCAGTATATAGCCTTCCCTGAGAAGCGAGTGCCGGAAGGCGTGAGGTGGTGTTGCCCGATAACTGTCGGATTTAGGGGTCTCCCGTCCTTATCTAATCGCTATCGCGACAGCCGCGAACTGCGAGTGCCTACTGTGCCGGATGGTGCAGCCGATAAGGAGCCCAGGTTACAGCGCGGCCGTCCTACTGCACGAGGTCAAGACGCAATCACTTTTGTTGACAAACTGAAGCGCGGCGCGGCAGGCGAGCCGAACGATTCAAGTGCGCGTCGACGACCGTGAAATACAGAGAGCCGTGAACGGAGTCTAGGCAACACCGACAATCACTGCCCGATGTGTGTAGCCCACGTCTTTGGGGCATCGCGAACGCGTAAGCTCGCCAACGTAGCCAACATCGCAGAGGACAGTGCGTCGTGAGCTAGTCGTAAATAAGAGGCATAGTTTTGTATACCTATCCTTCGCAAATAGTTACTCCTTCTTTTATATATATTTTCTAACCTCTTCCACATCCTTCAATTACAATCCTTTATCTATATGCCGTTTTATTGATTTTTTTTTCCTGGGCAGGCAGTTATTGCTCCAGTCCTGGTGATAGTTACCAGCCAACACTTTTCAGTCTTCTTCTGTGATCCCCCCCTCCCCCCTTTTGTCTGCAAACCTAATAATAACAATTCGTGGGCTAGAGACGCGGTGCATCATTTGGATATGTAACTGTGAGCGTATAAATTAAATTATCGCTAAGGTAACGCTAACGGCTGCAGCAAAACGAAATGTAGACAAAACGCTGTCAGAGCATAGCGTTATCTCTCACACACACGCACGCTTGACGGACAGACCGACCTATCGACCGAAAGAACAGACAGACAAAAAGTACGCCGTTTAGAGTTAGAACGGCAAAATAGCGCAATAGTGTCAAAAAGCGCGGAATAATTACGAGATTGTCAGAACCTTCGCTTTTCCTTCTCCGTGATTGCTGAAGTGTGTGTACAGTATCGATCCAAAGATAACAGAGCCGTAATCATATGGAAACCATGCATGTGCAGCCGGCAATCCTGCGTGGTGTCGTTACTTTTTAAACACGAACGAAATAAAAGCCTGACAAATAAAAAGAAACTGGCTCCGTTGTTTTCAAATGCGTGCAAAGCCTGGCACCGATGCGAGTCAAGCGAGCGGGCAGCAGCCATGTCCGCCCGCCCGCTCACTCGGTAAACAGGGGGCTACGCATATTGCGCACACGGCCGCGCGAGTCGTTCAACTTGGGCGTCAGGTGACCGACAGCCGCGTGTTGAGCGGAAGTGTGCGCGGCACGCGCCTAGCGAAGACGTTAAGGGGTGGGGGAGGGAAGTATGGCGGACTATCTCTCTGGCCGCGCGAGAACACCTCGGTTAGAGGCTGGGGAAGCCCTCAGTGCGTCGTAGCGAGTCACGCGATACGAGACAAACAAGGTGTCACGGCCTCAAGTGCGCAGTCGCCGCGAACGAAACAACAGAAAGCATCAGCGAAAACGCGGTGCAAGGAGGCGCAGATGCCTTCTGCGCGGAGGCGACGTCATTATGACGTCACTCTGGAAGATCGCGGCCTCTCGATTAGACGCAGGAAGCGAGCGAGATTCGTCTGGTGTGGCAGCCCGCAACGAGAGTGAAGGTCCTTGGACCGCTTCCCGGAGCCCCCGTTGCGCAAAGCGGCTTCCCCACAGGGCGGGGGACCCGCGGCATCGCCGAACCGCGGCGACCACCGCGGCCACAGCAGTGAGCTCGGGCCACCGGCGTAGGTAGCGCGGTGTCCCGCGGAGGAGCTAGCGCACCACAAATAGCGGCCGCTGCGCTGTTTACCGCCTCGCCTGCCCTGGTCCCGGGCGCAAGCACCAATGGCCCGCTGACCGAGCCGGCCAGTGACCCCGCGATCCAAAACAACGTTCCCTCTTCGCGAAGCACGCGAGCTATCCTGTCAAAACAAAGCCTGCCGCGGTCGGCGAGCCCAAACAATGTCGCAAGTGGCAGTGTTGCAATTACGCGCAGAAATGAACCGCGCGCTCTCGGCGGCGTCGGAAACCGAAAGAAAAGTTCCTGTTTTTGCGCCGCCCGCTCGTCCCCTCTCTCGCCGTCCTGTTTGCGACTCGCGGGCCGCTGACTGTGCGCGTCAAAGCGCGCACGCGCCGCCGGCCGCGCCGCTACGCTCGCGCCGCGCTTTGCATACTCCTCGAACCGCTCGTTATTTCTGTCGTCCGCTTCATCTCGCTGGCCGTGAGTCGACACTGTTGTTGTCGGCGCCGGCCAAGACTCGGTGCGCAGTGCGGAGGTTCGCCGCCGGCCATCTATTAATACGCTTAAATGGCTCCGGGTCCCTTATAAGGGGTTTCACACGAGGTGTCCCGAAGACCCATTAAGAGGAATCGAAGGGCACTGCACAATAAGAGATACTCCTTCAGTGCGAGCTAGAAACTTACGCTACAGCGAGAGAAATAATTAATTAGAAAGAAAGAAAGAAAGAAAGAAAGAAAGAAAGAAAGAAAAGGAAAGGCAGGGAAATCAACCAGATGAGCGTCCGGTGTGCTACCCTACACTACATATATATATGTGCTACACCCCCCCCCCACACACATATATATATATATATATATATATATATATATATATATATATATATATATATATATATATATATATATATATATATATAATTATGATGATGATGATGACGTGTATGTAATTTAACACGAAATGGAAAAGACACTTATGTTCTACTCTAGCTGCGGTACTTCTTGTTTGTAGTCCCTCGATCAGCCGAAAGTGAAGGAACCACTGCTGCGTGGATGGAATCATGTCTTTGGAAGGTGGGGCTCTGTAGGAATTGCACGCTCGGGCTGCGTCGATTCGTGGGCGGAGAGTTGGCTCTCAGAGAGAGCCGCCGTTCGCGCTGTACGGCCGGAACCGCGGCCTGCCTCGTCGTCGGGCGGCTGTACATTCCACGGGGCAGGCGTCACAGCGCGTGCTGCTCGCCTCGGCCGCCGCGGAGCTGGCTGGACATTCCGGCTTGCCGGCGTGACAGCAGGAAATTCTGCCGGCTTTCCTCTAAATGACGAAATAACCAAATAAGTTCTGCCCAAGTCGGCGAGATGAAAGAGTATGGCGTGAGAAAAGAAATTCTATTGCATAATACGTGGCTGTATGATTCTTGAAGGGAAGCCAACTGGTCTCCTCAAGAAGCAGACGTTGTAGTAGATGAAAAGATCAATTTGGTCTGCGAATGAAACCTTGTTTCTTACGCTTAAGCTTCTAGTTTTCTGCGTTCCATGTCACCGGATATACAGGTGCATCTACCACTTGGGTTACCGCTGCTTGAACAGACCATGCTGTGCCGTCTGGGGCTAGGCCTAGCATTTACAAACTCTAATGCCTTCCTTATTGGAATGGCCAACAGCCCCACGTGCGACACATGCAGCTGTGATGAGACGCTCACACACGTTATTTGTCTCTACCTGCGCTATAGTGTCGAGAGGCAAGTGATGTGCAGAGTGCTGGACCAATTGGACAATAGTACACTGAACGCTCTAGACCAGTGCTCCCAAAGAGCCTCCGCGCAGAAGGCCTTATTCGCGCTACTAAGATTCATGCGGTCTATACAGGCCTTCACGGTAGACGTTAAGAACGCCGCTCCCCACCACTCGATAGTAAACGCTACTTGTTTGTGCTCTCTCTCTCTCCTTCCACTCTCTGTCGCTTTTTATCCCCCTACTTCTTCCGCTCATGCAGGCTAGCCAGCCGAAACTACTTCTGCTAACCTCCCTGCCTTTCTATGCAACCTTTCTCACTCTCGCTCTCTCTGCTATCGACCGACCTTGCGCTGCAATTGGCTAGTGTCCTGGTTAGCTCAGTCGGTAGAACGACTGCACCAATCAGGCAGTATCCCCGGGTACATTTCTAGGAGCAGGACGCAGCTTTCATCATTTACGAAGTATGTTTTTCTATGAGGCCAGCTGGCTGGATTTTTAGCTCCCAGTGGACCGTAGTAACGGACAACTGGTTGGCAATTACTTTTTTTTTTGCTTTCTTTTTAAACTGGATGGGGCCTTCTTGTTTTCAAAGCACGAGATAACATCAGTTCCACAAAGCACGCGCCGCGCGCGCACATACACGCACATACACACACACACACACAAAATAAATAAAAAGAAAAGGTAAGAAAGAAGGAAATAAAAAAATGCGTCAACTCGCCTCTGCGGTGCATGATGCACTCCATATAGGCGAGTTGTCGGAAACGAAGAACTGGAAATCCAGTGTGGCCAATCCTCCTCGTCGGTACGAGCCATATTTTGAGGCAAGAACAACAGCAACCAGCATTAGGTTCCTTCCATGCCTCTCCACCCGGTATTTCAGGTAATCATGTCCATCTATGCGCCTCGTTTTCGACTCCTATTTAGTGAGTACTAGTACTAGTACTATTGACATCAGAAACAGGACAGTATACTACTATACGGCAGGCAAAGAAGGCCGGTGGAGACAAAGAGCGCGTCATAGTGCTGGTCTGATTCGTCGTAGCCATATACTAAACAGCAGTTATAAGCGCCCATTCGCGCCCTTACTTAACGATTGAGGATTTCCAGCCCAAGCTTTCAAGAACTTGTAAATGCAGCGTTACACACAAGAGTTAGTACTGTCAAGTCCCTTCCGAACAGGGCTATGAACATTACCGAAAGGTGTGAATTGCAAGTCAAGTTACAAGCTGCTCAGTCTTCATTTTTGATTTTTATTATGGCGTACAGTGGAAGAGAGAAAGCGCCTATTTTAAGCAAATACCAGTTCGGTGCTTTCTGAAGCAGTTTTCTGTAAGAAACAGTGGCTGGAAAATATAAACTCTATTTCGCCTTGGCTTTGTTTAATACGTCTCACCTTCAATGTCACTGTCTTGATCTTTCGCTCGCCAAGTTAACGATCATTACCGTACATGATGCGTTGAGCTCAGTACAAGGGCCACCGCCATATATCTACCGAAGCCTGAATAAGCTACAGGAACCTCAAGAGTGTCATTCTGCACCCCACTATTAGTGCTCGGAAAAGGATGCCTACATCACTTTACATAGATTGTTATTATGAAAACATAATCTACTTAACTCGTCAGCGTCATGAGCAACCATTTTCCTCGTTTTTTATTTTATTTTGTAAGTGGCAGAGCACTGAATTCCCTCATATTGCGAGACCTCCACTTCCTTTACAATACGACACAAGACTATTCTCTATATTCGAAACAACTTTTCAACTGTTTGTCACGTGTCCCAAACATGCCCATCAGTTAAAGCCAGCGTGCCGCGTTGCAAAAGGAGCTCGTGACAGCGACCGGATGCGCCGCGAATAGTTAAGTAACCTGACCCGTCTGGGGGCCGGGGACCGGGTGGAACGCTGGGGTGTGCTCTTTCGTTATTTTTTTCCTGTTTGATCGAAAACCTATTTCAGCGTATGACAAGTTGGCGTCGCACGACAAACGCAGAAAGCAAGAACAAACGTAGAATTGTATTTTAAATACGAAACTTGCTCCAGTGTTTTGAACCTCCAGGAATGTTTGATGAGGTGGCTTTGACATCCTGTCAGCAGTTTGTACGGGTGGGGTGAGTCATCCTTGTGATTGTCAATAAGGGTCGAGCGGAATCGCGCGGCAGCTGCGAAAGGTAAGCTTCGGGGATGCCGGTAGAAGAGTTCGGTAAGTCATTGAGCAACATCCTTCACTGGTGGAAGGGCGGCGTCCAAGTCGAGTTTACGTGCATGGCTGCGGCTGCGCACTCCAGAAACATTGCTGTCCCATTTTCCGTCGTCCCACTTTCATTCCGGGGGGTTTCCGAAAGCATCGACGCACGTAAGTGTCGCCAGCCTCCTTCCCTGCCACGAATGCAAAAAAAAAAAATGTTAGTGTACTAATATTGCAATTATTTTACAAAATCAAAATATCCACAAAATCTACATTACAAAAGTTGGCGCTATTTTTCAACCTCTGTCGGACGGTTGTGCTTCCTAGAATGTCGAATACTAAGTTGCCTGTGCACCTTCTATGAACAAATTTATAGTGGTGTGCGTATAAACCGCCTCTACCGTTCTCTCTCCACAAGAAGCATGGAACCTGAAGGTTTGTGCCTGCGAACTAACGCACATCTAAGCTGTGCTCATAGCACTCCTCAGAGGGACGCTAAAAAGAAACGCGAAGGTGGTTTAGACTGATCAAGTATTACTTGAAATTTAGATTTTCGTTAACGTCCTTACATATTTTATGAATACCACGAAATATGCAACGAAAGCCCGTGCTTTTGCAGCGGAGCTCTATATGGCAAGGGTACCATATAATTTTTGTGTCCGCACACAAAAACTATCATCATCAGTGGCTCATAGCCACGTAAACAAGAAAAAATGCAATGGCTCATAGCCCTGTGAGGCAGCGGCTACAATCACTCAGCAAAGTAAAGGGAAGAGTGCTTACACTCTTTCTAATCACGCATGCAACATAGAGAACGGCATGTCGAAAACTGTCATAATCAATGGCTCAAACCGCCGTAAGCAACGGCTCATACCACCGCAAGCAAGCTTTTAAAAAATGCAATGGCTCATAGCCCCGCGAGGTTCATGGTTACTCACTTTGCTTGGGTGTCCCACGCAATGTGAAGTGTCCGGACCGAAAAGGGAGTGGTTTACGCGCTTCGTGTTGCAGACATATCGCATGCGATGCTACACCGATCCGATCAAACCGACCACCCAGCGGCGGACGTGCATCGATTTGACAATATCAAAGAACGTGTTTGCAGTTGCGAGTATGCCGATCAATGTATATCATAGCGACCACAAAGTCATTGTGACGTGACTATGAATGATGAAATAAAGTCTTTACCACAAGTTTCCTTACCACGATGTTTACAGCTCCGCAGGCCATCCACCTTCGCAGGGCGGAATGGCCTTGACTTTTTTACGTACAATTTCACTTCAACAAGTTGCAACCCAATTCTTTAACAATGTTCGAGTTTCATAAAATCGTCGGTTAGGCGTTTGGATATTTAAAGTGAAGTGGAAGGAAGAAAATGAAAGGCCCACTATACGGTATTAATGAGCCGTATTCTGTCATCATCATTCATTTTCCCTTAAGGACCCCTGTCGCGTGGGTTTTACATATCGTTTTACATAATCGGGGGGGGGGGGGGGGGGTTACAGAAGATAAGAATAGGAACAAAGATATGGTAACAATTGCCTACAAAATTGAGCGTGTGGATTGGTATGAGAACAGAAAAAAAAGAAAGAAGAAAAAATAGACAAAGGCCAAGAGGTACCCTGAATGCAATGCAAAAGCAAATCAGCAGAGCAGTCACAATGTGAAACGGCAATCGCAAAAGAACGCAGACACAGTAAAGTCATTACAAGTTTAAGGTTTGAGGTGATCAGTAATCAGCTGTTTGCAGATAATGAGGTTACGTTCATTGACAACTCTATCTGGTAAATTGTTGCACTCTGCGATGGCACTAGGCAAAAGCGATTTGTTAAAGGTAAATGTTGAACCATGCAAGCGCTGGATGCTGCAAGAGTTAAAAAGGCGACGAGATGTACGGGTTGGTGGGATTAGAAGCTTTCCGTGCAGTTAAGGGAAGTTATAATATAGTCTTTGGAAAAGGCACAGCTTTGCAATTTTCCGATGGAACACCAATGGTTCGAGTCCTGGGATGATTTAATCGCACTGACACTTTCTTCACAGCTGTACCTGAAACTGATGAATCTAGCGGCACGATTTTGTATTGATTCTAATATATGAATTAAGTAAGCTTGGTCCAGCCTCAAAATAGCTGAGCCGTATTCAAGTTAACTTCGAATGAAAGTTTCATAGGCTAGTTTTCTTGTAGATGAGGGGCACAGCGCAAGGGTACCTCCGACGTAACCAAGTGATTTAGTGGTGTCGGTAGTCAATTTTGTTATATGGTCGGACCAGGTTAACTTGCTGTTAATAGTGATACCGAGATAACGATATGATTCAATGGTGGATAGGGCTGTCAAGTTTAAAAAGTACGGGTGATCCTTGTTAGAGTGTTTACGGAATACCTGCATTTGGAGATGTTAACTTTCATTAAAGAATTAGAACAACAGGTTTTTATTAACTGTAAGTCTTTTTGGAGCAGTGCATTGTCGGTTGGGTCTGTAACTCGACGATAGCTTACGCAGTCATCTGTAAATGTCGTATAGAGGATGAGATGGCGTTAGGAAGGTCGTTTATGAAGATGAGAAAGAGAAGGGGACCGAGGACGGACCCCTGTGGTACTCCGGAGATGGTGCTAGCAGTGTTTGAACAATGATTTCCGACAGCTGTGTGCTGGAATCGATTAGTAAGAAAGCAACGGATCCATGATCATGCGAGAGGGTCGATACCGAGGCATGAAAGTTTGGCCAAAAGCCGCTGATGGGGAACACAGCCAAATGCCTTGGCAAAGTGTAGGTATATGACGTCAGTTTGAAGTGATGAGTCCAAGTTAAGGTGAAGTTCAGTAATAACTTAAAAAAAGCTGTGTATCGCATGACAAACCATGCCGGAAACCGTGCTGATTGTGAAAAAAAGAAGGAATGATCGCCGAGGTGACATGCTATTTGCGAATATATTATATGTTCTAGGAGTTTACAGGGAATGCGTGTTAGAAAAATGGGGCGATAGTTGGAAGGATCAGAGTGGCTGCCTGATTTATATATCGGTACCACTTTACTAACTTTCGAGTCATTTGTAAGTGAACTATTAGTAATGGACTGGGTAAAAATTATTTGTAATATTAGCCTGGAAATTTCTTTTGTACCTTTTAGTATCTTAGCAGTGATGTTATCTGTCCCGGGGGCACTATAAATTTTTAGGTTTTCGATAAGTTTCATAATGACTTGAGAATTCATCGTAATGAGAAACATGAGTAGAAAACTGTAGCTGGGCAAATCAAAGTCCTTCAGTGCAGGCTCACGGGGGAAAACAGAATAAAAATACGAGTTGATTACATCTGACTGCTGATCACGCTCCACGCTGGAACCGTCAGGCTAAGTCAAGGATGTGTTATTGGAGCTATTGTTTGGCTTCATATTATTCCAAAAATTTTTTGTGGTTGACACGTATAATATTAGTCAAATCGTGGTGGAAGAACTTCTGTTTGGATTGTCTCAAAATGCTAGTGTATTAGCGCAGGCATTTAAAGTACTTGTCCCACATTGAACGTCAAGGGATGTATCTATCAAGGATGTCAAGGGATGTATCTGCACGTTTTTTATACATGTGTTTTTATTCTCGGAACTATGTTAAAAATTTTAATACTTTCTTCATTTTCATGCGTGCTTGCTTCGTTCTGATGTGTTTCTTATATATAATTACTATTGTTTTATGTATGATTTACATTAAGCCGGGCGGTTGATTGCACGTGTACTTTTGTATCCAGCCGTGAAATTCTATAAAATCTGATGAAATTATAATGACTTCTGGGCTTTTCCCCCCCTTTTGCTGATAGGCAGACACGTTAAATAGGTTATGTGCTGCTCAGCCGAGACTACGCAGTCACGAACACAAGCCGCAAGGCTTATGCGGACTGAAATGTACTTGAATACATATTTTTGGGGCCGCAATAAACGCTCTGTTCTATCATATTCTATTTCATTCTATTCTATTCACACTAAAGGGCATGATTAATACAGGAGAAAATGAAGGCCGAACTCCCAGTAGTTGTGTTTCACGCCCAAACAACAGTTCCGGTACGTCAGTACATGTGACTTCACGGCGTTCAAACTATATTATCGTATTTTGGGACATTAAGGGTCTTCGAAACTTCCGAAGTTCAGTCTTTGGTTGCTTTAGAATACAATGCAGTCCATCTTTACCGATCAAAAAAAAAAGAAGAAAAGAAACAGTAAGTACGCCAAGCATACGCCGTTACAATCTATGACGTCACGGCTAGCTAGTGCGGGAACTTCAAGACAGCATCGCCACTCGTCTTTCTGCCTTTCTTCTCTGGCCTACCAAGCTTCCTGTCGAGGTGAGAGTGGATTTTTCGGTATTTTAGCAGCTTAATTTACTAAACTGCCTCACTTCATTCTTTTCGTTCTTTTTTTCTAAGCGTCTCATTAAAACGCGCACCAGGGACACGCGATGCTGTCCGAGAAGTTCCGCCCATTCAGGGGCCTTGAGCATCCGTGTATCCGCGGGCGCCTGCACGACGGGGGAATGTGCGCACGCTCACGCGGCGACCTGACCTGAAGGAGTGACTGGAATACCCTTTAGCGAACAGCCTGCAACCGCTCCGCGCGAAACAAAAGTGCGTGGTTAGTTCACAAAATCGCTGCAATTCAACTTGCGTCGCGTGCAAGACTTTCTCTGCCCTCTCGTGTTCTTATCTAGCCAAATGCGGCGCCAGCAGATGGCCTTGAGAAGGCTCTGTAGCAGCGTGCCCGGCATCTGGCAGTCATCCTCAAACGCACGCGCACGACGCGATCGTTTTCGGTTACCAAGAGGCCGCGATATTCGCTATAATGGGGCCACGCACACGGAGTCGCGATATTGTCTATCTCACCGTCACGAAGAGCTTAAGCGATATTATTATATGGCTTCCGCCCTTTTATCTACGTATGTGGAATTTTGGCAAGGGCGAAAGAAGAGTATATGCTTTTGCACGGCGCCCACACGAGTGAGCTACACTATCGAGGCGTGCGTTTGTCGCTCTGTGTGGCATCGCGGGAGTGCAGCGTTCGGGCCTGCAAGCATACAGGCAGCGATAAGGACGCGGCCCGCATTTTTTCTCGTTCGTCGAGTATATTGGAAACTTCAAAGGGGACACCTGAGTTACTTGCACGTGCGTTGCGCCGTTAACCAACTGTTCAACCAATGTGGAAGCTTTGTATATATAGTGGCACCTGCGGAGAAAAAGAAAGATGAGCGAGCATTGCAAGAACTGCGAGCAACTGAAGATTATACGAACTCCTCCGAAGGAGTCTGGAACTCTGTGCCTCACCTAGTTGCACCGTTCGAGCTCGGCCAGCGCTATGTGCAGACACCTCATACGCGGCGTCGCTGTTCCTTGGCGCTACGATTAAGTGTAGTTCCTGTTTCTGAGACTGCCGGATTTTCGTACCAGCGCCGACGACCACCGTGTTGTTGCCGCTCTTTGTATAGTCGACAAAACTGACCATGCCTTACCAATTTGCACCACCGGCTTACCAACGTTTCCGTGACGTTATATCGTAATCACGATACCAATGGGTGGTCTTTCGTGTCATGAAAATACCGGAGGGGTATTTCGTGCTCTTCCACTGCGAACGCACGTATGTAATCTGATGCAACCCGCTACGGTCCCCTTCCATCAGCCGTAATTATCTTTATGTAATCTTTGCACCAAAGCACCGGTTTCTATATAGATTAAATAAAACTTAATTCCCACCCTCCTTCGTCTCACTTGTGAAATGCGCCTTGGTCGTTTCTCCCTTGTACAGTGCAAACAATTAATGAATACACATTCAGCGCCGTGGTTGCTTAGTGGCTATGGTATTGGACTGCTAAGCACGAGGTCGCGGGATCGAATCTCGGCCACGGCGGCCGCATTTCGATGGGGGCGAAACGCGAAAACACCCGTGTGCTTAGATTTAGGCACACGTTAAAGAACCCCAGGTGGTCCATATCTCTGGAGTCTCCCCCTACGGCATGCCTCATAATGAGATCG